>NC_067401.1:58115269-58440269 GCF_016432865.1 Antechinus flavipes
AACATTAATTTATATGGTGCATAAAACTAACTAGGTTTTGGAGATATTCCCATGCTCTTTTTACTTACATGCTCTTTTTATCATTTACTTGAATGATAGAACACTTTGATAGTGATCCAATGCATATTAAATGGCACATATCCATTTAAAATGATGATTGAAGTACAAATAAGAATGCTAGATTTCTGCAAGTTTTCTAAACAGTTAGGAAAAAAAAGAAAAAAATTCCAAATCCCAAGAGTCTCCTGGTACATTTCTAGTTATGGATAATTTTAAATTTTTCATTATTAGACTAATTGAACTTAATTTTGCTCATTTTCCCAGTTTGCAGACACCAAATTAATTGATATTGTATTGCTGTCATTGTTCATAGAATAATTTGAGATTTAAAGCAAAACTATAGGACAGAAATAGCCTTTCATTGAATATCTCAACATTTGTCCCATCTCAAAGGAGTATGCAACATATAAAAATTTTTGAACTTCTTTTCACAACTCACAAATTACCAAGTCAAGTGAGGGTCAAGGTTACATAATTCTAACAGCAACATTCCTACAAATTGTAAGATTTGTTTCTCCCAAATATATCTATGAATGTAACATGTAAATGAAATACATCAAATATTGGGGTTAATTTTGAAAATTAGTATGTATTCAATCATAAATATCTTGTCAAATACCATTCAGATCGGGGCATTTTGATTTTCACCCTAAAAGCTTATAAGAACCTTACATTTAATCACCCTACCCACAACTGATAAATCTATATATCTATATCTACATATATCAATATCTATCTATCTATCTACCTATCTATCTATATATTAATGAAGACAGCTTTTTTACCTTTCATCTGTAATTATATCCTTAAAATAACTGGCAAATCACCCACCCTTTCTTTATATGTAAAATAAGGATGTTGGATGAAAAATCTTAAAGGTTCTTTCCACTTCAAACTCTATGATCCCATCATTCATTGGAGTGTTTTTTCATGTTTTCTGTCTCTCATTCAAAACAATGAGGATAAGTTTAAACTACCAAAGGATAGAGTAACTAGAAAAACAAGGCTCCCACTATGTGTTTTTATTCATTTTGCTTAGTATCTCTTTCATTAAAGTATAAATGAACAGCAAGCAAATGAGATCTAGAAACCATATATTTTTATGTTGTTCCTTATTCTTCGCTGCTTGGTTCAATACCACTACCCTGCCTATCAAAATCGTATCAGATATGATCAATGTTAGTAAATTTCTGAGAGAAAAAAAAAAAAACAAAAAAAAAATTTAAATTCACTTTAAACTTTTAATTCTCCTTTACTAAATTCATGGGCATGAAACTTTAATATGAAATATATAGCACCTTCAAGACTTAGATTTGTGCAATTATCTTTCCTGATTACAATCTCCTCTCCTTGACTACAGTGAAGTCAGCACATCTAGGAAATCCTACATACCATATACAATCCTGGTAGTTTCTTTTGTACTTGTATCTCCAGTACTTAGCCCAGTAGTTGGCATGAAGTAAAAATTTAATACATTTCTTTTCATTCTTCATTCATTCATAATAACTACCACTTTATAAATGGAAAGATTTTAAAAAAACAGGAAATTTAATATGGTTAAGTTATGATGATTAAATTTTGTCTTTGAGAAGTGAAGAGAAAACATAACTCCCTCCTTTCCTTGAAAAGGTGAAGGATTATGGTTAGGGATCACTGCTAAATTTTCCAGGTTACTTATAATGAACTTTTTTTTCTTTTGTTTTAAAATTCTATGTTACAGGAAAAAGTTTGCTGATAAAAGGGGAGGTTAGGTACTTGAAAATGAAGATATACAAAGAAAACAAAAAAAAAATCTAAATTAGATAAACATAAAGGGGAAAAATAACAAAAAAGACAAACCTGTATTTTATCCAAAAGATAATTGAAAACTACTAAATTATATATAAATGTTAATTGGAATACATAACCAGACATATGTCTTAAAATAATTTATTAGCTTATACAAAATAAAGATGGAAAAGATATTTACTATAAACCTGCTTTACTAACAAATGATGATAAACACATTCCCATTATTGATAGTTTACTAAGGTAGCAGATTAGGAGAATTTAGGGGAGATGATATATTTAGAATTTAAAAGCAGAGGAAAACAATAAACAAATAAATAGATTTGTTAAAGTCTGCTATATTGTACTTCTGGTTAATAGATAAATTGTTTCTGTTGTTATTTTCTTTTGCTTTCCAAGAGTATTATGACATCAGGGAGGTGATGCCATGACATACAAATGAGCCGAGTTTAAATAATGGTGAGCTATATAAAGTCACTAAGGTCATTTTGTCCTTTTCTGAACACAGATGGCAAAGGAAAGAATAACATAAGAAAAGAAAGTTTTCAGTTCAATATTTTTATCAATGACTTATAGAAAGATAGATATCATATCATCAAAAAAATCAATGAGAATTTAAGCACTTATTACTTATCAGCCACTCTCCTGAGTTCTGAGAATATAGAGAAAGACAATTTACATGGTATCTGCCTATGAGGAGTTCATATAAAAATGAAGAATACAATATGCAAATAATATTGGCATACAAGTTACAGATCTTGCAATGAAAGGTAATACCAGAAGGAAGCCTCTAGTAGTTGAGAGGACCTGGAAAAGCATTCTATAAAAGATGTATTTTGATCTGGGACTTTGAAGATGCCAGAAAATGTGGGCAGAAGTGAAAAGATGACAGTTTCATTCAAAGAGGACAGATACATATGAAAGGGGTATGTGTGTGTGTGTGTGTGTGTGTGTGTGTGTGTGTGTGTGTGTTTAAAATCTAGAATCTTATGATGCATGTTTATCAAATTTGCAGAATATATAAAACTACTTGAGGGGTTTTATTAATGGATTGATTGAAAGAATTAAAATGCATAAAGATTAACAGATTGAAAAGGTGAGGTAAAAGTAAAAATAAGGACTTTAGTTGGGCTAGGTAGAAAGTGTTTTCTACTTGGAGTTTAAAAAATGTGTCTTCTAGACTTGCTAAGTAGTACAATGAATAGAGCATCCATCAGTCCTGGAGTCAACAGCACCTGAGGTCAAATCTGGCCTTGAATACTTGTTTGGAATTGCTTCACAACTTTAACTCCCTTACCTTTCCAGAAGATTTATTACTTCCCATCCATCACTGCATACTTTGTGATCTCTTTACTATTCCTCAAAACTTCAGTCAAAATCATTTCTATAAGAAGTTTTTCCTAATTTTCTTTCTTCTAGTGCTTCCCTCTGTTGATTACATTCTATATATATATATGTGATTTTTACATATCTTTCCCCATTGGACTGTGAGTTTCTTAAAAGATTCTGTTCTTTACCTTTAACCCTAACAATTAGCATAATCCCTGGTTAATTGTAAGCAATTAATAAATATTTGTTGATTGAATAGCTGACTGAAGTTTTTGGTGTACTTTAATACCAATATGAGTCAGTAGTGTGATATAGCAGTGAAAAAAGAAGCTTCTCAGAATGAGAGTATAGCTGTGATATGCTATTATGTTACTCAGATCACATATATAGTAATGTCTCTGATCATGTATAGGACTATTTTGGAGAAATGAATTGACAATTTAATAAACTTCCAGAGGGGGAAGATTAGAAGGCTGAAAGGAGTCAAAATTAAATCATGAAAAATCAAAGGAACTAGAAATGCTTATCCTAGAAAACAAAAAGGCATAAGTACAAAGATGATAATTTTCTTCTATTGATAGTAGAGTTTCATGGAAAGCAGATGAAATTTATTCATCTTTAGCTCAGGGAAAAAAAAAAACCTAGGTTTTCCAGATAGAAAATGTAATAAGGGAGATTTTACCTTTAATTGAAGAATGTAAAACTATTTCCTAGTCACATGACTGGTGAATTGAAAGATTAGGCATTTTCTCTAATCCTCACAAACTCTGAAAAATTCCCTAAAGGAAGAACTACATGCTAAAAATAGAACAATTTTAATTGTTTACATGAGCCAAGACAACAAGGCTTTTTAAAATTAATGTCAAAGAATGCTAATCCCTAATACCCTCACTCTTACTATCCTCTCCAACTAGCCCCTAACCTCTTCTCAAACATAAAACAGTAAGCTACCTCACACCTTGGCATTGACTAATTGGTCTACTGCTGTTGCTGCTTTTGCAAATGTCCTTAAACAAAATTGTCAAGATAATGTAAATTGAACAAACATAATGGAAAGATTAATCCATGCTGGTGAGTAATTCCAAAAATCCAAAAGAGAGATTTGATTGTAAACGTAAATATATTTAAGTTAAGGATAATCTAAAAGAATATCAAAATTTGATAATTTAAAATAATAAATTTTTATGATGAAGGTAAAATATTACAAAAATAATGATGTGTAGAGAAAACTTAAAGATCATACACTTTCCAGAACATGGCAAATCACAACAAATTTAAAGTCCCAGAATGCCACAATGCAAAGAATCATTCAAAAAAGCTCAGAATTTCTGAAAAAAAAGAATCAAAACATTAATTAAAAGTATTCATTGATTACTTCCAAGAGAAAAAAGTCATAAGCAATAGCAATAAAGAACTACAATATAAATTTGAAGGCACACAGTGTTTGAATTTAATAATTACACTGACAGACTTCAGGCCAAGATGGTGGAGAGGAGGCACATAGCTGCCTAAGGTCCACATTTTCTCTCAGAATCCATTTCATTACAAGCCTCTGAACTAATGCTTGACTGAAAAAAAAAAAAACACACAAATAGTTACCAAGAGAAGACATCCTTGAAATTTGGCAGGAAAGGTCTGTTTTTGCTTGAGGGCGGGGACAGTTTTAGATCTGGTACAGGGTGAAGGCAGGCAGCCGCTGCAAAAGTCCGGCAGGCAGCTCACAGCCCAGCAGACCAGAGGGGGGTGGGGGGCGTTCTCAGCTATCTCTGCAAGGAAAGCTTTGCTACAGGATTGGATACTTTGCCCTGGCAGCAAGTCAGTAGCCCAGAAGAGAAGCTAAAAACACCTGGGGGGGAGTTGGTGAAGAATACAACCTGAAACAGCTGCAGTTTACTCGGGGACCTGGCCACTCCTCCCCCACAGTATCTCAGCAAGCTCTAGGAATCTCAGAGCACAGGCTCAGCACAGTCCTGCTAGTGCCTCGCTGCTCCCTCCCTTCCCCCACCCTCCCCGGAGTCTGTAGAGGAAGCTTGGTAACACAACCCAGCCCCTCCCCCCAAAAAAGCAGATTCCATTTAGTTTTTTTTTTTTTTTCTTTGCTAGTTTGTTTTTGATTCTTCTCTAACAAAATGAGCAAAAAATTGAAAAAATTGAAACCCTTGACAGCTTCTATATGGATAGAGAGCAGACTCTAAATCTTGAGGAGACTAAAAACAGACAGTCTCCAGGTAAATCCCCAAAAGAGGAGATCATTTGTTCCTCAACACATATGAATCTCAAAGAAGAAATTAAAAAGGCTCTCACAAGGGAGCTAGAAGAAAAATGGGAAAAGGAGAGTGAGGCTTGGCAAGAGAGTCTGGAGAAGTCATCCTACTCATTTAAAGACAGTGGATAAAGAAATCAAATCCTTGAAAAATAGGATTAGTGAACTGGAAACAGAAAATAGCTCTCTAAAAAATAAAACTGGAGAAATGGAAAAAAAATCCATAGAACAAAACAACTCAATTGGACAATTAGAAAAAAATATAAAAAAAGTGAGTGAAGAAAATACTTCACTGAAAATCAGAATTGAACAAATGGAATTGAATGACTCGAGGAGACAAGAAGAATCAGTCAAGCAAATCCAAAAAAATCAAACAATGGAAAAGAATGTGAAAAACCTTCTTGGGAAAACAACAGACCTGGAAAATAGATCCCGGAGAGACAATCTGAGAATTATTGGACTCCCAGAAAAGTATGATGAAAAAAAGAGCCTGGACACTATTTTCCAGGAAATTACCAAAGAGGACTGCCCAGAAGTCATAGAAACAGAGGGTAAATTAGACATTGAAAGAATTCATCGATCACCTACTGAAAGGGATCCTAAAATCAAAACACCAAGAAATATAGTGGCCAAATGCCAGAACCCTCAGATGAAGGAAAAAATACTGCAAGTAGCTAGAAAAACCCGATTTAAATATAGAG
Organism: Antechinus flavipes; assembly: GCF_016432865.1. Classification (NCBI taxonomy): domain Eukaryota; kingdom Metazoa; phylum Chordata; class Mammalia; order Dasyuromorphia; family Dasyuridae; genus Antechinus; species Antechinus flavipes. The sequence continues at coordinate 58,121,411 of NC_067401.1, forward strand.
GAGCTACAATAAGGATCACCCAGGATCTAGCAGCATCCACCTTAAAAGATCAAAGGGACTGGAATATGGTATTGCAAAAGGCTAAAAACTTGGTATGCAACCAAAAATAACTTACCCAGCCAGAATGAGCATCTTTTTCCAGGGAAGAAGATGGACATTCAATGAAATAAGCGAATTTCACCTATTTTTGATGAAAAAACAGAACTTAACAAAAAGTTTGATCTACAAATACAGAACTCAAATAGAAACCTAAAAAGGTAAAAGGAAATCTTGGGGATTATATTTCTGCTATAAAGATGTGTAAAGAATACATGTCTACTTTGTTCTAGAAACTAGATGTGGAAAGGACATTGTACCAGAAAAAGGGTAAAGTGGGGGTACTACATCTCAGGAAGAGGCAAAGGGAACCTAATATCTGAGAGAAAGAATGGAGGGGGATGAATATAGTATCTGACTGCCATCATAATTGGTTTTAAGAGAAAAGTTTTAGACATATTCAATTTATGGTGAAATTTCTCCCACCTCATTGAAAAGTGAGAAGGGAAAAGTGAAAAGGGAAGAAATAAGCTAAGCAAAAGGGAATATGGAAACTGTAAGGGAAAGGAGTAAGATAGGGGGAGGAACTCTATGGTGGGGAGAGGAATACTAAAAAGGGAAGGCTGTGAGAAGCAAGTGGTGCTCACCAGCTTAATCCTGGGAATGGGGGTAAGGGGGAAAGAAGGGAGAAAAGCATAAACAGGGGTTAACAAGATGGCAAGTAATATAGAATTGGCCATTTTAACCATAAATGTGAATGGGGTAAACTCCCTCATAAAGAGGAAGTGGTTAGCAGAATGGATTAAAAGCCAGAATCCTACAATATGTTGTTTACAGGAAACACAGCTGAAGCAGGGAGATACATGCAGTTTAAAGTGAAAAGGTTGCAGCAAAATCATTATGCTTCAGGTGAAGTCAAAAAAGCAGGGGTAGCCATCCTGATCTCAGATCAAGCTAAAGCAAGAATTGATTTAATTAAAAGAGATAAGGAAGGACACTATATCTTGTTAAAGGGTAGCATAGATAATGAAGCAAAATCAATATTAAACATATATGCAACAAGTGGTGTAGCATCTAAATTCTTAAAAGAGAAATTAAGAGAGCTGCAAGAAGAAATAGACAGCAAAACTATAATAGTGGGAGATCTCAAACTTGCACTCTCAGAATTAGATAAATCAAACCACAAAATAAATAAGAAAGAAGTCAAAGAGGTAAATAGAATACTAGAAAAGTGAGGTATGATAGATCTCTGGAGAAAATGAAATGGAGACAGAAAGGAGTACACTTTCTTTTCAGCAGTTCATGGAACCTATACAAAAATTGACCATATCTTAGGACATAAAAACCTCAAACTCAAATGCATGTAAGGCAGAAATAATAAATGCAACCTTTTCAGACCATGATGCAATGAAAATTGCATTCAACAAAAAGTCTGGAGAAAGTAGACCAAAAAATAATTGGAAACTAAATAATCTCATACTAAAGAATGATTGCATGAAACAGCAAATCATAGATATAATTAATAACTTCACCCAAGAAAATGGCAATAATGAGACATCATACGAAAATGTGTGGGATGCAGCCAAAGTGGTAATAAGGGGAAATTTCATATCTCTAGAGGCCTATTTGCATAAAATAGAGAAAGAGAAGTTCAATGAATTGGGCTTGCTGTTGGGAGTTCAAATGTGGGGTTCTTGTTCTTCTCAAAATATTATAAAAGTTCTCTCTGGGTGCCTTCCCTGGAATCAGGATTTTGTCGGTCCCTGTTCGGGCGCCAAAATGTGGTGAGCTTTTTCTTCTCAAAATACAGCCAGGTGATCAAAGTTCAGATCTTTTATTATCTCCAATATAGGCCGGTTAGCTTAGAGGCCTATCTCTCTGCTTGGTTCCAAAAGCTCTCTCCGAATGTCGCCAAATCCAAAGGTCTGGTTCTTCAGCCTCTGCCTCTGCTTTCTTCAGCCTCCAGCCAGCTCCACTCTTCATGTCATTCCGGTGAAATCTCGACTTGTAGCGTCTTCCTCTGAAGAACTTCCTTGACTGGCCCATTGAAGCTCTATTTATGCTAGTGCTCTCTGGCCCAAAGAGCTTCAAGGGAGGTGTGAACTCATTGAACTCCAATGAGTAAAGGTGTGAACACAAGCCTTGTATTAATTAGTTCTACTTAGTACCTTGTTTCAGGTTCTGCCCAAAACATCTTCTTGTAAGATTAGATCAACTCTAATTAGTTAGCAGTTAGTAAGGATTCCAACAGCTTGCAACTAAAAATGCTAGAAAAGGAACAAATTAAAAACCTCCAGTCAAACACTAAACTTGAAATTCTAAAAATAAAAGAAGAGATCAATAAAATTGAAAGTAAAAAAAAAAAAAAACTATTGAATTAATTAATAAAACTAAGACTTGGTTCTATGAAAAAACCAACAAAATAGAAAAACCCTTAGTAAATCTGATTTAACAAAAAGGAAAGAGGAAAATCAAATTGTTATTCTTAAAAATGAAAAGGGAGAACTCGCCACCAACGCAGAGGAAATTAGAGCAATAGTAAGGAGTTACTTTGCCCAACTTTATGCCAATAAATTTGACAACTTAAATGAAATGGAAAAATACCTTCAAAAATATAGCTTGCCCAAACTAACAGAGGAAGAAATGAATATCCTAAACAGTCCCATCTCAGAAAAATTAATAGAACAAGCTATTAACCAACTCCCTAAGAAAATCCTCAGGACCAGATGGATTTACATGTGAATTCTACCAAACACTTAAAGAACAATTAGCTCCAATGCTATATAAACTATTTGAAAAAATGGGGATTGAAGGAGTCCTACCAAACTCCTTTTACGACACAGACATGGTACTGATACCTAAACCAGGTAGGCTGAAAACAGAGAAAGAAAATTATAGACCAATCTCCCTAATGAATATTGATGCTAAAATCTTAATTAAAATATTATCAAAAAGATTACAGAATATCATCCCCAGGATAATACACTGTGACCAAGTAGGATTTATACCAGGAATGCAGAGCTGGTTCAATATTAGGCAAACTATTAGCATAATCGACTATATCAATAACCAACCAAACAAAAACCATATGATCATCTCAATAGATGAAGAAAAAGCATTTGATAAAATCCAACATCCATTCCTAATAAAAACACTTGAGAGCATAGGAATAAATGGACTTTTCCTTAAAATAGTCAGGAGCATATATTTAAAACTGTCAGTAAGTATCGTATGCAATGGGGAAAAACTGGAACCTTTCCCAGTAAGATCTGGAGTGAAGCAAGGTTGCCTACTATCACCATTATTATTCAATATTATATTAGAAACACTAGCCTCTGCAATAAGAGTCAAGAAAGAGATTAAAGGAATTAGAGTAGGCCATAAGGAAACGAAACTATCACTCTTTGTAGATGATATGATGGTACACCTAGAGAATCCCAGAGATTCTACTAAAAGCTATTAGAAATAATTCATAACTTTAATAAAGTAACAGGATACAAAAGAAATCCCCATAAATTCTCAGCATTTTTATACATCACCCACAAAATCCAACAGCAAGAGATACAAAGAGAAATTCCATTCAGTATAACTGTTGACATCATAAAATATTTGGGAATCTATCTACCAAAGGAAAGTCAGAAATTATATGAGCAAAATTACTAAAAAGTTTCCTCACAAATAAAGTCAAACTTAAATAATTGGAAAAATCTTAAGTGCTCTTGGATAGGCCGAGCGAATATAATAATGATGACAATACTCTCTAAACTAATCTATTTATTTAGTGCTACACCAATCAGACTTCCAAGAAAATATTTTAATGATCTAGAAAAAATAACAACAAAATTCATATGGAACAATAAAAAATCGACAATCTCAAGGGAATTAATGAAAAAAAATCAAATGAAGATTGCCTAACTGTACCTGATCTAAAACTATATTATAAAGCAGCAGTCACCAAAACCATTTGGTATTGGCTAAGAAATAGATTAGTTGATCAGTGGAATAGATTAGTTTCACAAGACAGAATAGTCAACTATAGCAATCTAGTGTTTGACAAACCCAAAGATCCGAACTTTTGGGATAAGAATTCATTATTTGATAAAAACTGCTGGAATAACTGGAAATTAGTATGGCAGAAATTAGGCATGGACCCACACTTAACACCGTATACCAAGATGAGATCAAAATGGGTCCATGATTTACGCATAAAGAATGAGATTATAAATAAATTAGAGGAACATAGGATAGTTTATCTCTCAGACTTGTGGAGGAGAAAGAAATTTGTGACTCAAGATGAACTAGAGACCATTACTGATTATAAAATAGAAAATTTTGATTACATCAAATTAAAAAGCCTTTGTACAAACAAAACTAATGCAAACACGATTAGAAGGGAAGCAACAAACTGAGAAAACATCTTCATAGTTAAAGGTTCTCCAAAATCTCCAAAATATATAGAGAATTGACTCAAATTTATAAGAAATCAAGCCATTCTCCAATTGATAAATGGTCAAAGGGTATGAACAGACAATTTTCAGATGATCAAATTCAAACTGTTACCACTCAAATGAAAGAGTGTTCCAAATCACTATTGATTAGAGAAATGTAAATTAAAACAATTCTGAGATACCACTACATACCTGTCAGATTGGCTAAGATGACAGGAAAAAATAATGATGAATGTTGGAGGAGATGCAGGAAAACTAGGACACTGATGCATTGTTGGTGGAGTTGTGAATGAATCCAACCATTCTGGAGAGCAATCTGGAATTATGCCCCAAAAGTTATCAAGCTGTGCATTCCCTTTGATCCAGCAGTGTTACTTCTGGGCTTATATCCCAAAGAAATACTAAAGAAGGCAAAGGGACCTGTATGTGCCAAAATGTTTGTGGCAGCCCTGTTTGTAGTGGCTAGAAACTGGAAACTGAATGGATACCCATCAATAGGAGAATGGCTGGGTAAATTGTGGCATATGAATGCTATGGAATATTATTGTTAAGAAATGACCAGCAGGATGAATACAGAGAGGCTTGGAGAGACTTATAACTGATGTTCAGCGAAATGAGCAGAACCAGGAGATCATTATAGACTTCAACAACAATATTGTGTTGAAGATGTATTCTGATGGAAGTGGATTTCTTTGACAAAGAGACCCAATTCAGTTTGATTGATCAATGATGGACAGAAACAGCTACATCCAAAGAAAGAACATTGGGAAATGAATGTAAACTATTTGCATTTTTGCAAATATATACTGTATATATACTGTATACTATATATATTGTATACTGTATACCTATTTTACATGTAAAAGGATATATTGTAACCTATTTTACATGTAAAAGACTGCCTGCCATTTAGGGGACGGGGTGGAGGGAGGAAGAGGAAAAATCGGAACAGAAGTGAGTGCAAGGGATAATCTTGTAAAAAATTATCCCGGCATGGATTCTGTTAATAAAAAGTTATTATAAAATAAATTTTAAAAAACATAATTCCATCGACAAACAAAAATTCTGCAAATAACCAAGACAAAGTCTTGTAAACTGAAGAAAAAAATATTCAGTTGTATCAACACTATTCTACTTTTAATAGAGAGCACTGAAAAAGTTCTGAAAAGCATAGAAGCTGAAGATATTACCTCAAATAATATGCTGAGTTAACTCTATCCAAATCACCAATAAAAAAAGATGAACATAAAACCACCCTTTTTGCATTTATACTAGAACAACAAAAAGGACAGATTAGCAGACTATAAAACTGGGTAATAACACAAACAAAAGAAACAAGAGAAATATAAATAATCACAATTAATAAGGAAAGCACAGTAATGAAATGCATCACACTATATCTTGATAAAATAGAAGAAAAAAAACTAGGATGAGAAGGATATGAATGGGACTTAAAAGGAAATTTATAACAATGGAAAAAGCATTAGGGGACATCTTTTAAAAATATACAAAGGGATGAAAAGGAAAGAAAAATTAATGAAATATAAATGATTATTTATTTATTATTACCTTTCCAGAAGATTTATTACTTCCCATCCATCTCACTATATACTTTGTGATTTCTTTACTATTCCTCAAAACTCCAGTCAAAATCATTTTTATAATAAGTCTTTCCTAATTCTCTTTCTTGTAGTGTTTCCCTCTGTTGATTATATTATATATATATAAACCTACACACACACACACACACATATATATGTGTGTATATATATATATATATTATATATATATATATATATATATATATATATATATATTATATATATATATATGATTTCTGAAGGTCTGAAGCACATTGGATTAAATTTTACAACTCCTACCTGCAAGAAAATTATTATATTTTCTGGAACTGAAGTAAACAACAAAACATCCTCAGGAAAAGAGGAGATAGAATATGGAAGAGAATAATATAACCTAATCAAGTTAATAGTATGCAAATAATGAAAGATAACTAATAATTTCATCAACAAACGGATATCCAAAGGATGGTGGAAGTGGCAAAGTGAGGTATTGAAAAAGAGAAGAAAAAGAAAAAAAAATAAACTTATTATTAGGACGAAGACTTAAGAATTCTTCCATGGGGATGTGATAGACATTAATTAGATATGGAGACCTAAAAATAGGTATAATCTGAAAGGATTTGGTATTCAAAGAGAACATTTCCTCTTAGAGTATTCTATCACGATGAACAATATTCTGCCTCAGAAGAAGGGGAAACTTGGGATTAAACAGCATATTGATAATGGGGAGGACGTGCATGTGAATTTATGGAAAATGGCAAAGAAAATGACCATGCAGAAAGAAGAGAGGCAGAGAATGTAAACAATATCTTGGAATATGGTAAAATTTAGAAAAAAAGTAACTAACAACTAATAGAATTTGAAGGAAAAAAGGAAGGACAGAAGATTTAATTAACTCACAGGTAGTAGTCAGAGAGATTCCTCAATTAACTTATTTTTTAATAACTTTTTCCTAATTGTGGTAAGAAACTAATCCTAAATTCTTGAAAGCTTTACAGGTAGATTGTAAACTAGAAAAATAATGGCAAGAGACTGAGTGTATCAATAAAGTGTTCCCAAATTGTGAAAGTTTAATCCACAGGGAACTGTTGAATTTTGCAGCCATAATGATAATCTACTAATTCAAGTTTTACATTGAATTGTGGAGATTAATAAATTACATTCATTTCCCAGTGTTCTTTCTTTGGGTGCAGCTGCTTCTGTCCATCATTTTTCGATCGAAACTGAGTTAGTTCTCTTTGTTAAAGAAATCCACTTCCACAATCTTCATACAGTATCATTGTTGAAGTATAGAATGATCTCCTGGTTCTACTCATTTCACTTAATGCCAGTTCATGTAAGTCTCACCAGTCCTCTCTGTATTCATCCTGCTGGTCATTACTTACAGAACAATAATATTCCATAATATTCATATACCACAATTTACCCAACTATTCTCCACAATGATGTGGAAAGAGAAGGAAGAATTCAGCTTAACATCTTGAAGATGGCTTCATGTCTTCAATGCTTTACCTTGACTGCCAATGGTTCAAATCCTTTGTCATGGAAGTTTTTATTTGGGGGAAGTAATTTTTGTCCTTGTCCTGCAAAATGGTAATGATATGATTAAATAGGAAAAAAGTAGGTAGAGGATTGGAAATATTCCATTCATGAAAAACCACAAAAGCTTAATACCATGCCATAATACCATGAGACCATGAGACCAATTTCATTGAATTTGAGGTGATATGGTAGAGTTGTAGGTTACATGTATGTGTTTCCATCCATTAAGAAAATATATAGTGATTTATGAATAATCTTGTGATCACTTCTCCATCTTAAAGCACAAAATTCTCCTCTTTTTGTATAACTGCTCTCACAGTGAAAAGAGAAGAACAAAGGCAATTCATACATATTTTTCCCTTTTCTATTAGCAGGAGAAAATAACTTGAAATGACTGTCATACTGTTTATAATCCATCTGGAACAAGAATATTTTTATTTTTTAATATAACATATTTTTCAGAAATATATAATGGCCTATTGCAAAGTTTTAAATAATTCATGGTGGGAGATTTCCAAACTGCTTGCCAGAGATGTTATCTTGGCCTTTTCTTTATTGCTATTTTTCTTTCAAGATTAAAAAAAAAACACACACTTAACATATTATGCCTTAATTGATAATAGATTTTATTTTACAAAACCCACCATAACAATTGGCACACAATATTGTCTTTTTTGGCAGTTTGCTAATGAAGCTAGAGCCTGGCTAAATGAACACATGGCAGAATTCTACCTCAAAAGCCATCTCTCTGAATAGAATTCTTCAGAAAAATATATTCTTTTAATGATACATCAGTGCCCAAATGATATTGCTCAAAGATTTATTCTTCATCAATAATGTTTTAATTACTTTTTACTATATTATAAGTAAAGTAGAATAATTACTCTTACCATATTATAAGTAAAGTAGAATAAGTACTCTTACCATATTATAAGTAAAGTAGAATAATAAAGTAGAATAATCTAGAATAAAATACAAACTCTTCTACTAGGTATGGCAAATTTCATTTAGCTCCAATCAAAGTCTTTACATAATATTTTATTTTAATCAAATAACATAAAATTTTGTGAAAATACTGTGTTTTGTTACACATTCAGTTGCCATAGTTCTCTTTCTGGATACAGATGACACTTTCTACCCCAAGTCTATTGGGATTGTTCTGAGTCACCTTATGGTTGAAAAGAGCCAAGTTTATTACAATTGGTCTTCACATAATCGTGTTGTATACAATGTTCTCATAGTTTTGATCACTTCACTTAGCATCAGTTCATGTAAGTCCTTCTAAGCTTTTCTAAAATCAGCCTGATCATCATTTCTTATAAAACAATAATATCCTAATAAATTTATATCCCATAATTTATTCAGTCATTTATCAACTAATGGGCATCCACTCACTTTCCAGTTCCTTGACACTACAAAAAGGGTTGTTATAAATATTTTTGCTCATGTGGGTCCTTTTCCCTTTTTTATGTTCTCTTTGCGATACAGACTAATAGAAACACCATGGGGGTATGCATAGTTTTATAACCTTTTAAGTATGGTTTCAGATTACTCTTCAGAATGGTTGGATCATTTCATAACTCTACCAACAATGCATTAGTGTCACAGTTTTTACACATCCTCTCCAATATTTATCATTATCTTTTTTGGTCATATTAGCCAGTCTGAGAAATGTGAAGTGATAACTTTGAATTATCTTAATTTGTATTTCTCTAATCAATAGTGATTTAAAGCATTTTTTCATATGACTAGAAATGGCTTTAATTACTCCATCTGAAAATTATCAGTTTATTTTTTAACCATTTATCATTTGGGAATGACATATTCTTATAAATTTGAGTCAATTCTCTATACATTTTAGAAATAAGGCCTTTATTGGAAACACTAATTGTAAAAAAAAAAAAATTGTTTTCCAACTTTGTGTTTCCCTTTTAATGTTGGCTGCAGTGATTTTCTTTGTGCAAAAAATAATAATAATCTAACCATTTGCATTGCATAATATTCTCTGATTCTTTAGCCATAAATTCCTCCATTCTCTACAAATCTGTGAGGTAGAACAAATCCTTTCTTCTCCAAATTCACTTATTGTATCACCATCTATGCCTAAATTATGAACCTAATTTTGACCTTATTTTGGTATAAGGTGTTAGGTGTTGGTCAGTGCCTGTTTTCTGTCATACTATTTTCCAGTTTTCCAGCATTTTTTGTCAATTTTTTCCCTAGAAGCTGGGGATTTGGGGTTTATTGAACATTAGATTAATATAGTCATTGACAATTGTGTTTTGTGAAACTTATTTCTCTGATTTACTTCTCTATTTCTTAGCCATGACTAAGTGGTTTTGATGACTGCCATTTTATAATATAGGGGCAACTATACTTACATATATATATATATATATATATATATATATATATATATATATATATATATAATTATGGGGCAACTAGGCCACCTTCTTTTGCATTTTTTTCATTAATTCCCTTGCATTTCTTGATCTTTTTTTCTTTTAAATGATTTTTGTTATTTTTTTCTAACCCTATAAAGTAATTTGTTGGCAGTTTCTTGTGTGTTTTAAAACAAAGTTTATACTGATTCTAACCCAATTATAAATGGCTTCTTTGCTCCTGTAATTTCTTTATATGTATGATGTACCCACTCCTCATTCCAGTAAAGATAAGCTCTTTGAAGGCAGGTTTTATTTTTATCTGTCTTTATATCTCTAGTCATTACCACAATGCTGGGTATATAATAGATTTTTAAAAATTGACTATAAATGACCTATTATGTAGAATTAAGGAAGGAAAGGAGGAAGAGAGGGAGGAAGGACAGAAGGGAGAAGGAATGAAGAGTGAAGGAAAATTTTGAACTCAACTGAATATCTTGGGTAAGCACATTTTTTTTCTGAGCACTAAATTAAAATACCAGATACATAGGTCTCACTTACTTTAACCACTTAAGGTTTTAAAATTGATGGTATATTGTTTATTTGCCTTCATCCTGACCAAATTAAAAGCTTTGTGGTGGTTTACCTAAGATTCCTTTGAGATTTAATTGAATTTTTATGAAAGCATCATAAGTAAATTATTCATGGGAGAAGCTAATATGAATACATTTTCTTTATTTTTTCTCCAAACATGAAGTTACCTTATTTTCTTCAAGAATCAATTAATATCACACTTCTCCATGAGGACTTTCCAATTTTCTTTAGTCAAAGAACTTTGACAGTTCTTTCTCATCTCTAATTGCCTTCCATTTTATCTGTATATATATATATATATATTATATATATATATATATATATATATATATATATATATATAGTTATTTACAAATTGTTTCCCTTTAGAATGTAAACTCCTGAAGGATAGGATCCCTTTTTGTTTTTCTTCTTGTCCTTAAAGTTTAACCCAATGACTGTCAGATAGTATGCATGTGGTTACGGTGTACTGACTGACCTACTGAGTTATTTGAATAAAGAAAAGCTAAATGATTATAGGTTGTAATCTGATGTATTTGGAAATCCACTGTTTAAAAGATTTAGGGATAAAGATTCTAATCCTATTTCTAATTCATTGTCTCACTTTGAGGAAGAAGCTTTCTGAATTTGGAAATCAGTTTACTCATCTATAAGAGAAGGAACTGGATTAGATAAGCTCTAAGCCTGTACTATCTCTAATATTCTAAGATTGTACATATATAGCAAGAAAGGGAAAATTGGGAATTCCCACACTGAAGATATCAAAGTCCAGTGGGCAGAAAAATTAAATATTATATGATAATAATATTGCATTGATTCTCATAGAACCTAAATTTAATGACCACTGAGGGCAGAACCAAGAAAGTGAATTAGAGGAAGCAATTGGCCATAATTTCTCAACATTTCCCTCCAAACAAATATTAAAGTAGTAGATCAAATTGAATTTTGAATTTTCAGAACCAGCAAAAGTATAGAATAAGACTTTATTTGAAACTCAGACAATTGAGGAGACAAGAAGAGAGATCTGCAACACAGAAAAAGAGGCTGGCCCTGAGCCCACATGGACGAAATACCAATGGTGAGATGAAATTGTGGAAATGGAAACAGGAACAACTTTGGAAGCTGTCAAACTGAGAAATATGGGACTCCTTAGACCGAACAACAGGACCCCTGTGACAGTACTGGGCATAGGAATAGACAATGTTTGACAAATCAATTACACATACTCACATTTGAGTCATAGTTCAAGGGAAGGCATATATACTTTCCACCAAAATTGAATAAAAACCAAGGGAAGCAGTATCACTTCTGGTCACAAGAAATCTGGAGCTCTGAGGATTTAATATTGTTTGCAGTCCTAAGTGATCAGGGCACTTTCCTGGGAGTGCAAACCAGGAAAACAGTGACCATACCTCTCCCCAGATCATTCTATCTTGGAAGCACAGAAAACTTCCAAACTTTAAGAACTAGCTCTGAAAATAACATCAAAGAATGCCTGAAGCATGAGAAAGTACTTTTCTTCCAACACAATAAAAAGAACAGTACCCAACTTTAATTCAAAGTTCTAAATCAAGAAATAGGGTGGGAAAATGAGCAAACAACAACAAAAAAGAACCTGATCATAAAAAGGTAACATGCTGATAGAAGGTAGAGATATAAAATCCAATGAAAATTAAAGCAAAATAACTATAAAGCCACGAAGAAAATGAGCACGAACCGAAGAAAAAATTTTAATAGAACTAAAAGACATTTTTCAAAATCAAATAAGATGTGATGGTTTCCAAGAGCTAAGATGGTAGAATAAGCAGTATAATGAGAGAGAAAGAGAGTGAGAGCAAGAGAGAGAGAGAGAGAGAGAGAGAGAGAGAGACAGAGACAGAGACAGAGACAGACAGACAGACAGACCGAGACCAAGAAAAAAGAATCTGATTGTAGAAAGTTACTGTGGTTATAGGGAAAATAGAGACACAAATTTGGAAGAAGATAACAGTTTCAAAACACCAAAGAACCAAGGAAAAGTGGTCTCAAGCCCAGAAAAAAATTCATGGAAAACTAAAAAATGAGCTTAAAATCATATTGGACAGGAAAAAGAAAACAATGAGAAAATGAGAGTGATGTGAGAGAAATATATGAAAAAAGCCAAAAATTTGGAAAACTGCTTTAAAAAGTAGAATTGGCCAAATGAAAAAGCAGATAGAAAAATCCACTGAAGCAAACAACTCCTTAAAGAACACAATTGATAAAATGGAAAAGAACATAGAAAAGTTAACTGAAGAAAACAGCACGTTAAAAATTAAAATTGGGCAAATTAAAGCTAGTGACTACATAAGACACCAAGACTCAAACAAATTCAAAGAAATGAAAAAATGAAGGAAAATGTAAAACATCTGAAAGAGGGGGTGACAGAAACTGATCTGTAAAATAGATTCAAGAGAAAGACCTTTGCAAGAATTTCAAGGGAACTAATGGGGAAAAAAAAATTAAGTGAAGGTGGCAGCTAGCTGTACTGGATCTAAAATTATATTACAAAGCAGCGGTCACCAAACCATTTGGTATTGGCTAAGAAATAGGCTAGTTGATCAGTGCAATATTTTAGTTTCACAGGACAAAATAATCAATAACTATAATAATCTAGTGTTTGACAAATCCCAAAACCCCACTGATAAGATAGTCACTTTGAGAAAAACTGCTGGGAAAATTGGAAATTAGTATGGCAGAAACTAGGCATTGACCCACACTTAACCATAGACCAAGATAAGGTCAAAATGGGTTTATGATCTAAGCATAAAGTACAAGATTATAAGTAAATTAGAAGAACATAGGATAGTTTACCTCTCAGACCTGTGGAAAAGAAAGAAATTTGTGACCAAAGAAGAACTAGAGATCATTATTGATCACAAAATAGAAAATTTTGATAATATCAAATTAAAAAGCTTTTGTACAAACAAAAGTAATACATACAAGATTAGAAGGGAAGCCATAAACTGGGAAAACATTTTATGGTCAAAATTTCTGATGAATGCCTCATTTCCAAAATATATAGAGAATTGACTCTAATTTATAAGAAACCAAGCCATTCTCCAATTGATAAATGATCAAAGGATGTGAATAGACAATTTTAAGATGAAGAAATTGAAACTATTTCTAGCTTCTATTCCGGACTTCCGGCCAAGTTGGCAGAGAGGAAATACACTGCTGTGTAACCTCCGTGTTTTTCTCTCACTATTCATTTCATTTCATGCCTCTGAATTAATGCTCGACTGAAAAAAAAACATACAATTACTTACCAAGAGAAACCATCCTTGAGACTCGTCAAGAAAGGTCTGTTTTTGCGCGAGGGCGGGGACGGTATTTAAATCGGAAGCAGTCTGCGGGCAGCAGCTGCAGCAAGAGCACAGATAGCAGCTCAGAACCGAGTAGAGCGGAGAGGGGGTGGGGCGTGATCGCAGCCGTCTCTGGGGGGAGAGCTTTGCTACAGGATTAGATACTTTGCTCCGGCAACGAGTCAGCAGCCCAGCAGAAAAGCTAAAAACACCGGTGGTGAAGAATACAGCCCCAAACAGCTGGAGTCTCTCAGGACCTGGCCACCCCTCCCCCACAGTGTCTCAGCCCGCTCGGATCTCAGAGCGCAGGCGCCATAGCACAGTGGGACCCGTGCCTCACGAATACCCTGCCTCTCCCCCAAAGAAAGCAGCCTCCATTCAAGGGGTTTTTTTCCTTCTGTTTCTTTGATAGTTTGTCTTTGATAATTAGACAGAATGAGCAAGAAACTGAAAAAGAATTTAACCCTGGACAGCTTTTATACAGATAAAGAGCAGACTCCAAATCCTGAGGAGACTAAAAACAAACAGTCCCCAGGTGAATCCCCAAAGGAGGAGATCATATGTTCCTCAGCACAGATGAATCTCATGGAGGAAATTAAAAAGGCTCTCACAAGGGAGCTAGAAGAAAAATGGGAAAAGGAGAGGGAGGCTTGGCAAAAGAGCCTGGAGAAGTCAGTTAAAGAGAGAGTGGATAAAGAAACCAAATCCTTGAAAAATAGGATTGGTGAGCTGGAAAACAAAATTGGCGAAATGGAAAAAAATTCCACAGAACAAAAGAACTCAATTGGACAATTAGAAAAAGATCTTAAAAAAGTGAGTGAAGAAAATACCTCACTGAAAATCAGGGTCGAACAATTGGAATTGAATGACTCGAGGAGACAAGAAGAATCAGTCAAGCAAATCCAAAAAAATCAAACAATGGAAAAGAATGTGAAATACCTTCTGGGGAAGACAACAGACCTGGAAAACAGATCCATGAGAGACAACCTGAGAATCATCGGACTTCCAGAAAAGTATGATGAAAAAAAGAGCCTGGACGCTATTTTCCAGGAAATTATCAAAGAGAACTGCCCAGAAGTCATAGAAACAGAAGGTAAAATAGACATTGAAAGAATTCATCGATCCCCTACTGAAAGGGATCCTAAAATCAAAACACCAAGGAATATAGTGGCCAAATGCCAGAACCCTCAGGCAAAGGAAAAAATACTGCAAGCGGCTAGAAAAACCCAATTCAAGTATTAAGGAGCCACAATAAGGATCACCCAGGATCTGGCAGCATCCACATTAAAGGATCGAAGGGCCTGGAATATGATGTTCCGAAAGGCTAAGGAACTTGGTATGCAACCAAAAATAACTTACCCAGCGAGATTGAGCATCTTTTTCCAGGGAAGAAGATGGACATTCAACGAAATAAGTGAATTTAATCTATTTCTGATGAAAAAGCCAGAACTTAACAAAAAATTTGATCTACAAGCACAGAACTCAAGAGAAATCTAAAAAGGTAAAGATTAATCTTGGGAACTATATTTCGGCTATAAAGATATATAAAGAATACATGTATACCTTGTTCTAGAAACTAGATGTGGAAAGGACATTGTACCAGAAAAAAGGGAAAGTGGGGGTACTACATTTCATGAAGAGGCAAAGAAAACCTAGTATATCTGAGAGAAAGAATGGAGAGGGATGAATATAGTGAGTATTTTACTGCTTTCAGAATTGGCATTAAGAGAAGAATTTTAGACATATTCAATCTATGGTGAAACTTCTCCCACCTCATTGAAAAGTGAGAAGGGAAAAGTGAAAAAGGAAGGAATAAGCTAAGCGAAAGGGAATACGGTAACTGGGAGGGAAAGGGGCAAGTTGGGGGGGGAACTCTAAGGGGAGGGAGGGATACTAAAAAAGGGAGGGCTGTGAGAAGCAAGGGGTGCTCACAAGCTTAATACTGGGAAGCGGGGTAAGGGAGGGGGGGTAAGGGAGTAAGAAGGGAGAAAAGCATAAACCGGGGTTAACAAGATGGCAAGTAATACAGAATTGGTCATTTTAACCATAAATGTGAATGGGGTAAACTCCTCTATAAAGAGGAAGCGGTTAGCAGAATGGATTAAAAGCCAGAATCCTACAATATGTTGTATACAGGAAACACACTTGAAGCGGGGTGATACATGCAGGTTAAAGGTAAAAGGTTGGAGCAAAACCTACTGTGCTTCAGGTGAAGCCAAAAAAGCAGGGGTAGCCATCCTGATCTCAGATCAAGCTAAAGCAAAAATTGATCTAATCAAAAGAGATAAGGAAGGGCACTATATCTTGCTAAAGGGTAGAATGAATAATGAAGAAGTATCTATATTAAACATATATACACCAAGTAGTGTAGCATCTAAATTCTTAAAAGAGAAATTAAGAGAGCTGCAAGAAGAAATAGACAGTAAAACTATAATAGTGGGAGATCTCAACCTTGCACTCTCAGAATTAGATAAATCAAACCACAAAATAAATAAGAAAGAAGTCAAAGAGATAAATAGAATACTAGAAAAATTAGATATGATAGATCTCTGGAGAAAATGTAATGGGGACAGAAAGGAGTACACCTTCTTTTCAGCAGTTCATGGAACTTATACAAAAATTGACCATATATTAGGACATAAAAACCTGAAACTCAAATGCAGTAAGGCAGAAATAGTGAATGCATCCTTTTCAGACCATGATGCATTGAAAATTACATTCAATAAAAAGCCACAGGAAAGTAGACCAAAAAATAATAGGAAACTAAATAATCTCATACTAAAGAATGATTGGGTGAAACAGCAAATTATAGACATAATTAATAACTTCATCCAAGAAAACGATAATAATGAGATATCATACCAAAATGTATGGGATGCAGCCAAAGCGGTAATAAGGGGAAATCTCATATCTCTAGAGGCCTATTTGTATAAAATAGAGAAAGAGAAGGTCAATGAATTGGGCTTGCAACTAAAAATGCTAGAAAAGGAACAAATTAAAAACCCCCAATCAAACACTAAACTTGAAATTCAAAAAATAAAAGGAGAGATCAATAAAATTGAAAGTAAAAAAAACTATTGAATTAATTAATAAAACTAAGAGTTGGTTCTATGAAAAAACCAACAAAATAGACAAACCCTTAGTAAATCTGATTAAAAAAAGGAAAGAGGAAAATCAAATTGTTAGTCTTAAAAATGAAAAGGGAGAACTCACCACTAACGAAGAGGAAATTAGAGCAATAATTAGGAGTTACTTTGCCCAACTTTATGCCAATAAATTCGACAACTTAAATGAAATAGAAGAATACCTCCAAAAATATAACTTGCCTAAACTAACAGAGGAAGAAGTAAATATCCTAAACACTCCTATCTCAGAAAAAGAAATAGAACAAACTATTAATCAACTCCCTAAGAAAAAAACCCCAGGACCAGATGGATTTACATCTGAATTCTATCAAACATTTAAAGATCAATTAACTCCAATGCTAAATAAACTATTTGAAGAAGTAGGGATTGAAGGAGTCCTACCAAACTCCTTTTATGACACAGATATGGTACTGATACCTAAACCAGGTAGGCTGAAAACAGAGAAAGAAAATTATAGACCAATCTCCCTAATGAATATTGATGCTAAAATCTTAAATAAAATATTAGCAAAAAGATTACAGAAAATCATCCCCAGGATAATACACTATGACCAAGTAGGATTTATACCAGGAATACAGCGCTCGTTCAATATTAGGAAAACTATTAACATAATTGACTATATCAACAACCAACCAAGCAAAAACCATATGATCATCTCAATAGATGCAGAAAAAGCATTTGATAAAATCCAACAGCCATTCCTAATAAAAACACTTGAGAGCATAGGAATAAAAGGACTTTTCCTTCAAATAGTTAGGGGCATATATTTTAAACCTTCAGTAAGCATCATATGCAATGGGGAAAAACTAGAACCTTTCCCAGTAAGATCTGGAGTGAAACAAGGCTGCCCACTATCACCATTATTATTCAATATTGTATTAGAAACACTAGCCTCTGCAATAAGAGTCGAGAAAGAGATTAAAGGAATTAGAGTAGGCAATGAGGAAACCAAACTATCACTCTTTGCAGATGATATGATGGTATACCTAGAAAACCCCAGAGATTCTACTAAAAAGCTATTAGAAATAATTCATAATTTTAGCAAAGTAGCAGGATACAAAATAAATCCCCATAAATCCTCAGCATTCTTATACACCACCAACAAAATCCAAGAGCAAGAGATACAAAGAGAAATTCCATTCAAAATAACTGTTGATAGCATAAAATATTTGGGAATCTACCTACCAAAGGAAAGTCAGGAATTATATGAGCAAAATTACAAAAAAGTTTTCACACAAATAAAGTCAGACTTAAATAATTGGAAAAATATTAAGTGCTCTTGGATAGGCCGAGCGAATATAATAAAGATGACAATACTCCCTAAACTAATCTATTTATTTAGTGCTATACCAATCAGACTTCCAAGAAAATATTTTAATGATTTAGAAAAAATAACAACAAAATTCATATGGAACAATAAAAAGTCGAGAATCTCAAGGGAATTAATGAAAAAAAAATCAAATGAAGGTGGCCTAGCTGTACCTGATCTAAAATTATATTATAAAGCAGCAGTCACCAAAACCATCTGGTATTGGCTTAGAAATAGATTAGTTGATCAGTGGAAAAGGTTAGGTTCACAAGACAGAATAGTCAACTATAGCAATCTAGTGTTTGACAAACCCAAAGCCCCTAACTTCTGGGAAAAGAATTCATTATTAGATAAAAACTGCTGGGATAACTGGAAATTAGTATGGCAGAAATTAGGCAAGGACCCACACTTAACACCACATACCAAGATAAGATCAAAATGGGTCCATGACCTAGGCATAAAGAACAAGATTATAAATAAATTAGAGGAACATAGGATAGTTTATCTCTCAGACTTATGGAGGAGAAAGAAATTTGTGACCAAAGATGAACTAGAGACCATTACCGATCACAAAATAGAAAATTTTGATTATATCAAATTAAAAAGCCTTTGTACAAACAGAACGAATGCAAACAAGATTAGTAGGGAAGCAACAAACTGGGAAAACATCTTTACAATTAAAGATTCTGATAAAGGCCTCATTTCCAAAATATATAGAGAACTGACTCAAATTTATAAAAAATCAAGCCATTCTCCAATTGATAAATGGTCAAAGGATATGAACAGACAATTTTCAAATGAAGAAATTGAAACTATTACCACTCACATGAAAGAGTGTTCCAAATCACTATTGATCAGAGAAATGCAAATTAAGACAACTCTGAGATATCACTACACACCTGTCAGATTGGCTAAGATGACAGGAAAAAATAATGATGAATGTTGGAGGGGATGCGGGAAAACGGGGACACTGATGCATTGTTGGTGGAGTTGTGAAAGAATCCAGCCATTCTGGAGAGCAATCTGGAATTATGCCCAAAAAGTTATCAAACTGTGCATACCCTTTGATCCAGCAGTGTTTCTATTGGGCCTATACCCCAAAGAGATACTAAAAAAGGGAAAGAGACCTGTATGTGCCAAAATGTTTGTAGCAGCCCTGTTTGTAGTGGCTAGAAACTCGAAAATGAATGGATGCCCATCAATTGGAGAATGGCTGGGTAAATTGTGGTATATGAATGTTATGGAATATTATTGCTCTGTAAGGAATGACCAGCAGGATGAATACAGAGAGGCTTGGAGAGACCTACACAGACTGATGCTAAGTGAGATGAGCAGAACCAGGAGATCATTATACACTTCGACAAGGATATTGTATGAGGATGTATTCTGATGGAAGTGGATTTCTCTGACAAAGAGACTTAACTGAGTTTCATTGGATAAATGATGGACAGAAACAGCTACACCCAAAGAAGGAACACTGGGAAATGAATGTGAACTATTTGATTTTTGATTTTCTTCCTGAGTTATTTTTACCTTCTGAATCCAATTCTCCCTGTGCAGCGGGAGAACTGTTCGGTTCTGCAAATATGTATTGTATCTAGGATATACTGCAACATTTTTAACATATATAGGACTGCTTGCCATCTTGGGGGGGGAGAGGGGGGGGGGAAACGAAACATAAGTGATTGCAAGGAATAATGCTGTATAAAAATTATCCTGGCATGGATTCTGTCAATGCAAAGTTATTATTAAATAAAATTAAATTTTCAAAAAAAAAAAAAAAGAAACTATTTCTAGCCATATAAAAAGATGTTCCAAATCATTATTAATCAGAGAAATGCAAATTAAGACAACTCTGAGATACCACTACATGCCTCTCAGATTGGCTAGGAAGACAGGAAAAGATAATGCTGAATTTTGGAGGGGATGTGGGAAAACTGGAACACGAATGCATGTGAATGCATCCATCCATTCTGGAGAGCAATTTGGAACTGTGCTCAAAAAGTTATCAAACTATAAATACCCTTTGATCCAGCAGTGTTACTACTGGGCTTATATCCCAAAGAGATCTTAAAGAAAGGAAAGGGACCTGGAAATTGAATGGATGTCCATCCATTGGAAAATGGCTGAATAAGTTGTGGTATATGAATGTTATGGAATATTATTGTTCTGTAAGAAATGACCAACAGGATGATTTCAGAAAGGGCTGGAGAGACTTACATGAACTGATGCTGATTGAAATGAGCAGGACCAGAAGATCATTATAAACTTCAACAACAATACTATATGATGATCAATTCTGATGGACGTGACCCTCTTCAACAATGAGATAAACCAAATAATGAGATGAAACGAAATCAGTTCCATTTGTTCAAGAATGAAGAGAAACAGCTAGACCCAGGAAAGAACTATGGGAAATTAGTATGAAACACAATATAGCATTTCCACTCCCTTTGTTTTTGTCTGCTTGCATTTTTGATTTCCTTCTCAAGTTATTTTTTCCTTATTTCTAAGTGTGATTTTTCTTGTGCAGTAAAATAACTGTATGGATGTGTATACATATGCTTCAACATATTTAACATGTATTAGTCTACCTGCTCTCTAGGGGAGGGGGAGGGAAGGGAAAAGTTGGAACAGAAGGTTTTGCAAGGGTCAATGCTGAAAAATAACCCATGCATATATCTTGTAAATAAAATGTTATAATAAAACAATTTAAAAAAAAGAGAAAGACCTTTGGAATCACTGGACTTCCAAAAAACCATGAACAATAAGAGAACCTGAACAGCATCTTTCGAAAACTGAAGAAAAAACTTTTCCTGATATCCTGAAACCAGTGGGCAAAATAGTCCTTTAAAGATCTCACTAATTATTTCAGGAAAGAGATCACCAAATACAAACTCCAAGGAACATTATGGCCAAATTTCAGAACTATCAGGTCAAGTTAAAAATACTACAAGTGCCCAGAAAGAAACAATTCAAGTAGAAGGGAGATGTTATCTGGATTATGTAGGATTTGTCAACTGCATGATTAAAGGATCAGTTTTCTTTTTTAATTCAACTTAAGCATAATAGATTCTTTTCCATTTCTTCAAATTTACTCTGTGTGTCTCTTTGCTTCAAATGTGCTTCTTATAAACAACATATTGTAGGATTTTACTTTTAAGAAGTTTACTTTTAAGAATTACAATACCATCTTCTCATGTACAGATGTACACAGTTTAGCTCTATTGACTCTCTTCTACTTTCTTTTACCTTTGTACTTGTGCTATTCTTCTCTTTTTTGAGATCATATTTTTGGCTTAGTTCTGATCTTCATCTTATGCCTGCTTGGAACTCTCCTATTTCATTGAATGAACCTTTCCCCAACTTGATATATTATTCTTAATTTTTCTGTGTAAATTAATCTTAATTGTAGTCCAAACTTTTGCTTTCTGCAATATCATATAAGAAATAATGAATAGGCAGATTTCAGAAAAAAATCTGGAAAAATTGTATTAATTGATGTAGAGTGAAATGAATAGAACCAGGAAAACATTGTGTAAAGTATCAACAACATTGTGGGTTAATCAAATATGAATGACTCAGTTCATTATATTATACAGTTGTACAAGACTCATAGGACTCATGAAGGAAAATGCTATCCATGTACAAATAAAAGCCTGATGGACTTTGAATACAGATTGAAGCAAATTATTTTCATTTACTTTATTCATTTTCCTTTTCCCCCTTAGGAGTTATTTCTTCTTTCATATCTGTGACTAGTATGAAAATGTGTTTTATATTATAGCACATGGATAAACTATGTCAAACTTCCTACTACCTTCAGAAGGGGAGGGAAGAAGAAAGGGAGAAAAATCTTGTAAAATGAATGATAAAACTTTCTTGACATATAACTAGGTAGAAATAAAGTACTTTTAAAAAGTTGAACAAGAGATAGAAGAAAAATACATAAAGTTATAAGAGTAAATGAAGAAAATTATGAAGAGATGATTACAAAACTTGGTAAAAGAGGCAGGAAACATGCTGAAGAAAATAACATCCTAAAAAACAGAAATGACCAAATGGAAAAAAAAAAGAGGCAAAAAAGTTAACCTGAAGTTAGGAAGACTCATCTTCCTAAATTCATATCCAGCTTCAGATGCTTATTAGCTATATGACCCAGAAAGCCACTTGATTCTGTTTATCTTAGTTTTCATACATATAAGGACTTGGAAAAAAAGACATGCCACAGCATTACACTATCTCTGCCAAAATGATTCTCTACCCCAAGGGCTCAGGAAGAATAGAACATGGCTGAAAAGACTGAACAGTGACAGCAAGTGAAAACTAATATTACTATGAGACATCAAAAACACAAATAAATAAATCAAAAGAATGGGAAAAAAAGAAAATGTTAAATAGTCCATTGGAAGAATAACTGCTTTTGAGAAATAATTTTAAAATTCTTGGACTACCTGAAAGCCATGATCAAAGAAAGAGCATAGATGTCACATTTCAAGAAATAATCAAGGAAAACTGCCCCAATAGCATTGTGCCAGAGGCTAAAATGAAAATTGAAAGAAACTATATATCACTACATGAAAATGGTCCCAAAATGAAAATTTCCAGGAATATTATTTTCAAACTCTAGAGTTCCCAGGTCAAAAAGAAAATATTTTAAGTAACCATAAAGAAACCATTCAAATATTTTTAGCCATGTTCAGCCTTACACAGGATTCAGCAGCAATCACATTAAAGGGTCAGAAGCCTTAGAGTATGATATTCAAGAAGACAAAAGAGCTGGGATTACAACAACAAATAACTTTCCCAGAAAAAATAATTGATATACGCCTTCAAGTGAAAAAAAAAAAAACTCTAGTATTTAATGAGAGGATTTTCAAATATTTCTGCTTTAAAGACCTGAGTTGAGTAAAAAAAAAAAAATTGCATTTGGAATATAAGACTCAGAATAATAATAGAAAAAAATAGAAAAAATCATAAGGGACTCAATAGGATTAAATTATTGAGCTTTTTATATGTAAAGATGTGAAAACAATACATGTAATTCTAATAACTTTATCATTTTTATGTCAGAAGGATTCTACACAACAAGAGTATATAGAAGTTGAAATGATCAATAAAAATTGACAGGGGTGATAAAGGGTTGCCTACTCTAAGAGAATAGAAAAGAAACCAGAAGGGGAAAATTATTTCACATAAAAGAGTCTTACAAGGAAGAGCTTTTATTGTGGAAAAAGAAATTATGGGGGAGGTAGGCAACACCTGAATCTTACTCACATGTAAACTGATTGAAATAGGGGGAAATATATCTATATAATCAACTTGTAATAGAAATCTAATATACCCATACATGTAGGGCCAACATGGGAGTAGAAAGGGAAAGCAATAAGAAAAAATGAGGTGTGATTCTAAAAAATGCAAATAAAAGAAGTCACTTACTAAAAGTAAAATTTAGTCGACTTTAGAGAGAAAACAAGTTTAAAAAAAAAGAGAAAGAAGGATAACCAGGAAAAAAAAGTGGTAAATAAAGAGAAATTATAACTTTGAGTGTAAATATGATGAGTTCACCCATAAAGCAGAAGCAGATAGTAGAACAGATTAGAAACCAAAATCTACTCATATATTGTTTACAGGAACATCTGTAAAAGAAAGACAGACATATAATTAAAATAAAAAACAACAGCACAAGAATTTATTATATTTTAGTAAAAGTTTAAAAGTCAGATACAGAACCATGATCTCAGACAAAACAAAAACAAAAGCAAAAATAGACATAACTGAAAGGGATAAACAGCCTATATCTTGCTAAAAATCATTATAGACAATGAAATTATATCAATACTAAACATATATGCCCCAAATAAGTGTATTTATACACTTTATTTTTGTTTATTTATATTTAGAAATTTTTAAAGAAATAGTGCAATGATTTATGAAAATAAATAAAAGTACAGTTTTACTTTTTAAGGGACCTCAATTGTTCCCTCACAAAGCTAGATAAGACCAACTACAAATTAATAAGAAAACAATTAAGAGGATGAACATAATTTAAGAAAAGTTAAATATGGTAGACCTCTGGAGAAAATTGGATGAGAATGGAAATAAGTATAACTTTTTCAGTTGTATATTTCATTTTTGCAAAAAAAAAAAAATCAATCATGTAGTAGACCATCAAGAATTTACAATTGAATGTAGAACAGCAAAAAATATTAAATATACCTTTTCCCGATCAAAATGAAGTTTAAAAAATATAAAATAACATGTTATAGAAGCACAGATTAAAAATTAATTGAAAACTAATTAATTAATCCTAAAGAATGAGTATATTAAGGAAAACCCCATAGAATCTATAATATCATGAGATGATATTCTAAAATATATGGAATGCAATCAGAACAGTACTTAGGGAAAAAAAAAATTGTTTCTAAAGGCACACATCGATAAAAGAGCTAAAAAGCAGATTGTGAATTAAGCACAAAAAAAAAAATACTAGAAAACAAATAAATAAAAAATTTCCAATTATGCAACAGAATGGAAAACCTGAAAACCAAGGACACATTAATAAAATTGAAAGTTAAAAATTGAACTAATAAGTAAAAATTAGAACTGTTTTATAAAAAAAAGTAAAATCTTTGGTTAATTTTCTTTTGTTTTAAAAAAGAAAGAAGACAAACAATTTACTTCTTTCCAAAAAGATAAGAATAAATGTATTATTGATGAAGACGAAATTAAAGCAGTCATTAGGAGTTATTTTACTCAATTATATGGTAATAAAACTGACAATCTAGTAAAATTGATGAGTACAAAAATATAATAAAATGTCTAAATTAACTGCTTAGAAATTAGAATACTTTTATACTTTATCTTAAAGAAATTATATAGGCCTTCAATGAGCTAAGAAAAAAATATTTTCCATTATTAGGTTAATTTAAAACAGAATTCTACCAATATTTTAAGAAACAACTAATTGCAACATTATATAAACAATTTGAAAAAAAAAAGATAAAGAGTTCTACCAAATTTCTTCTATGAGATAATATTTTTGATACCTAAACCAGAGCAAATATAGACAAAGATATGTATAGATCAACTTTCTTAATTAATATCAAAGAAATAATTTAAATAAAATACTAACAAATGGGATGTATATCAGGAATGCCTGGCTGATTTGTTATTAGGATAACTTTCAGCATAATTGATCATATCAATCTTTATTTGATATCTTTATCAGTCATATCAATATACAAAATCACAAAAATCATATGACAGTAGATGCATAAAAACCTTTCATGAAATATAATACCATTCTTGTTAAGACACTAAAAAAGCATAAGAATTATTGGAATCATTTTTAAAATGATAAGTAGAGTCTTTCTAATATCAAGAAGAAGTCTTATCTGTCACTGGAATAGACTCAAAATTTTCCCAGTAAGATAAGAAGTGAAGCTAAATTGCTCATAATCACCCCTATTATTCAATATTGTACTGGAAGGCAACCTGGCATTGCTAGATTTCAAATAGTATTCTAAAAAATGATCATCAAAATGATTTATATTGATTAAGAAGTAGAGTGGTAGATCAGTAGAATAGGTTAAATACACAATATAAAGCAATAAATACCCATCACAAATTGTTGTTTGATAAACTCAAAGATCCAAGGTATTTGGGTAAAAAAAATAATCATTTTATAAAAAAAAATGTTTAAAAAACTAGAAAGAAGTTTGGGATATACTAGGCATAGATCAGCATCTCAATTATATAACAAAATAAAATTAAAATGGTTAAATGAGTTAGGTATAAAAGGTGATATCCTAAATAAATTAGAGGAACATGGAAAAATGTCTCTCAGATCGATAGGGAAGCAAGGTTCCATAGTGACTAGAGTATCAGGTCTTAAAATTTCCTGAGTTCAAATCTGGTTTCAGACAATAGCTGGGAAACCCTGGGCAAATTACTTTACCTTATTTGTTTCAGTTCCTCATCTGTAAAATAAGGTAATCAAGGGAATTACAAATCCATCTAATATCTTTGCCAAGGAAACCCCAAATGGATCACACAATGTCAGACTTAGCTGGAATAATTGAACACAACAGATATATGGATAATGGGAGAATCTATGGATAAACAAGAATTAGAAAGGATCACAAGAAGTAAAATTGATAATTGAATATTTGAAGTTAAAAGATTTTTGTACAAATAAAACTATTGTAGCTCAAATTAGAATGAAAGCAGTGAATTAGTGTAACCTTTTTTGTTGAAAGTTACTATGATACCGGACTTCCGGTTAAGATGGCAGAGAGGAGGCTCACTGCTGCATAAGCTCCGCGCTTTCTCTCACTATCCATTTCATTACAAGCCTCTGAATCAATGCTTGACTGAAAAAAACCCACATATAGTTACCAAGAGAAGCCATCCTTGAGATTTGCCAAGAAAGGTCTGTCTTTACTGGAGGGCTGGGCGGTTTTAGATCGGGCGCAGGCGGCGGGCAGCGGCATTGAGAGCACGGGAGCAGACTGGAGAGGGAGTGGGGAGTGATCGCAGCCGTCTCTGCGGGGAGAGCTTCGCTACAGGTTTGGATACTTTGCTCCAGCAGGAAGTCAGCAGCCCAGCAGAGAAGCTAAAAACACCGGGGCTGAAGAATACAACCCCAAAAAGCTGGAGTCTCCCGGGACCTGGCCGCCCCCCCCCCTTCCCCCCCCCCCACAGTGACTCAGCACGCTTTGGGATCTCAGAGCGCAGGCGCAGCACAGTCCTGCTAGTGCCTCACTGCTGCCCCCTGCAGTCTGGAGAGGAAGCTCGATAACATACCCAGCCCCTCCCCCAAAGAAAGACTCCAGTTTTTTTTCTGTTTTTCTTTGCTAGTTTGTCTCTGATTATTAGACAGAATGAGCAAGAAGCTGAAGAGGACTTTAACCCTTGACAGCTTCTATACAGATAGAGAGCAGACTCTAAATCCTGAGGAGACTAAAAACAGGCAGTCCCCAGGTGAATCCCCAAAGGAGGAGATCATCTGTTCCTCAGCACAGATGAACCTCATAGAAGTGATTAAAAAGGCTCTCACAAGGGAGCTAGAAGAAAAATGGGAAAAGGAGAGGGAGGCTTGGCAAAAGAGAATGGAGAAGTCAGTTAAAGAGAGAGTGGATAAAGAAGTAAAATCCTTGAAAAATAGGATTGGTGAACTGGAAACAGAAAATAGCTCTCTCAAAAACAAAATTGGCGAAATGGAAAAAAATTCCACAGAACAAAAGAATTCAATTGGACAATTAGAAAAAGATCTTAAAAAAGTGAGTGAAGAAAACACCTCACTGAAAATCAGAATTGAACAAGTGGAATTGAATGACTCGAGGAGACAAGAAGAATCAGTCAAGCAAATCCAAAAAAATCAAACAATGGAAAAGGATGTGAAATACCTTCTGGGGAAGACAACAGACCTGGAAAACAGATCCAGGAGAGACAATCTGAGAATCATTGGACTTCCAGAAAAGAATGATGAAAAAAAGAGCCTGGACACTATTTTCCAGGAAATTATCAAAGATAACTGCCCAGAAGTCATAGGAACAGAGGAAAAAATAAACATTGAAAGGATTCATCGATCACCCACTGAAAGGGATCCTAAAATCAAAACACCAAGGAATATAGTGGCCAAATGCCAGAACCCTCAGATGAAGGAAAAAATATTGCAAGCGGCTAGAAAAACCCAATTCAAGTATCAAGGAGCCACAATAAGGATCACCCAGGATCTGGCAGCATCCACATTAAAAGATCGAAGGGCCTGGAATATGATATTCCGAAAGGCTAAGGAACTTGGTATGCAACCAAAAATAACTTACCCAGCGAGAATGAGCATCTTTTTCCAGGGAAGAAGATGGACATTCAACGAAGTAAGCGAATTTCATCTATTTCTGATGAAAAAGCCAGAACTTAATAAAAAGTTTGATCTACAAATATAGAACTCAAGAGAAATCTAAAAAGGTAAAGATTAATCTTGGGAACTATATTTTGACTATATAGATGTATAAAGAATACATGTATATCTTGTTTTAGAAATTGATGTGGAAAGCACATTGTACCAGAAAAAGGGTAAAGTGGGGATACTACATCTCATGAAGAGGCATAGGAAACCCATTATATCTGAGAGAAAGAATGGAGGGGGATGAATATAGTGGGTATTTTACTGCCTTCAGAATTGGCTTTAAATGAAAAATCTTAAGACATATTCAATCTATGGTGAAACTTCTCCCACCTCATTGAAAAGTGAGAAGGGAAAAGTGAAAAGGGAAGGAATAAGCTAAGCGAAAGGGAATACGGGAACTGGGAGGGAAAGGGGTAAGATAGGGGGAGGAACTCTAAGGCGGGAGAGGGATACTAAAAAGGGAAGGCTGTGAGAAGCAAGTGGTGCTCACAAGCTTAATACTGGGAAGGGGGGAAAGGGGAAAGAAGGGAAAAAAGCATAATCTGGGGTTAACAAGATGGCAAGGAATACAGAATTGGTCATTCTAATCATAAATGTGAACAGGGTAAACTCCCCCATAAAGAGGAAGCGGTTAGCAGAATGGATTAAAAGCCAGAATCCTACAATATGTTGTTTACAGGAAACACACCTGAAGCGGGGAGATACATGCAGGTTAAAGGTAAAAGGTTGGAGCAAAATCTACTATGCTTCAGAGAAAGTGAAAAAAGCAGGGGTAGCCATCCTGATCTCAGATCAAGCAAAAGCAAGAATTGATATAATTAAAAGAGATAAGGAAGGGCACTATATCTTGCTAAAGGGCAGCATGGATAATGAAGCACTATCTATATTAAACATATATGCACCAAGTGGGGTAGCATCTAAATTCTTAAAAGAGAAACTAAGAGAGCTGCAAGAAGAAATAGACAGTAAAACTATAATAGTGGGAGATCTTAACCTTGCACTCTAAGAATTAGATAAATCAAACCACAAAATAAATAAGAAAGAAGTCAAAGAGGTAAACAGAATACTAGAAAAGTTAGATATGATAGATCTCTGGAGAAAATGTAATGGAGACAGAAAGGAATACACTTTCTTTTCAGCAGTTCATGGAACCTATACAAAAATTGACCATATATTAGGACATAAAAACCTCAAACTCAAATGCAGTAAGGCAGAAATAGTAAATGCATCCTTTTCAGACCACGATGCAATGAAAATTACATTCAACAAAAAACCAGGGGGAAGTAGACCAAAAAATAATTGGAAACTAAATAATCTCATGCTAAAGAATGATTGGGTGAAACAGCAAATCATAGATATAATTAATAATTTCACACAAGAAAACGATAATAATGAGACATCATACCAAAATGAATGGGATGCAGCCAAAACGGTAATAAGGGGAAATTTCATATCTCTAGAGGCCTATTTGTATAAAATAGAGAAAGAGAAGATCAATGAATTGGGTTTGCAACTAAAAATGCTAGAAAAGGAACAAATTAAAAACCCCCAGTCAAACACTAAACTTGAAATTCTAAAAATAAAAGGAGAGATCAATAAAATTGAAAGTAAAAAAAAAAAAAAAAACTATTGAAATGATTAATAAAACTAAGAGTTGGTTCTATGAAAAAACCAACAAAATCGACAAACCCTTAGTAAATCTCATTAAAAAAAGGAAAGAGGAAAATCAAATTGTTAGTCTTAAAAATGAAAAGGGAGAACTCACCACTAACGAAGAGGAAATTAGAGCAATAATTAGGAGTTACTTTGCCCAACTTTATGACAATAAATTCGACAACTTAAATGAAATAGAAAAATACCTCCAAAAATATAGCTTGCCCAAACTAACAGAGGAAGAAGTAAATATCCTAAACAGTCCCATCTCAGAAAAAGAAATAGAACAAACTATCAATCAACTCCCTAAGAAAAAATCCCCAGGACCAGATGGATTTACATGTGAATTCTACCAAACATTTAAAGAACAATTAACTCCAATGCTAAATAAACTATTTGAAAAAATAGGGATTGAAGGAGTCCTACCAAACTCCTTTTATGACACAGACATGGTACTGATACCTAAACCAGGTAGGCTGAAAACAGAGAAAGAAAATTATAGACCAATCTCCCTAATGAATATTGATGCTAAAATCTTAAATAAAATGTTAGCAAAAAGATTACAGAAAATCATCCCCAGGATAATACACTATGACCAAGTAGGATTTATACCAGGAATGCAGGGCTGGTTCAATATTAGGAAAACTATTAGCATAATTGACTATATCAATAACCAAACAAACAAAAACCATATGATCATCTCAATAGATGCAGAAAAAGCATTTGATAAAATCCAACATCCATTCCTAATAAAAACACTTGAGAGCATAGGAATAAATGGACTTTTCCTTAAAATAGTCAGGAGCATATATTTAAAACCATCAGTAAGCATCATATGCAATGGGGAAAAACTGGAACCTTTCCCAGTAAGATCTGGAGTGAAGCAAGGTTGCCCTCTATCACCATTATTATTTAATATCGTATTAGAAACACTAGCCTCGGCAATAAGAGTCGAGAAAGATATTAAAGGAATTAGAGTAGGCAATGAAGAAACCAAACTATCACTCTTTGCAGATGATATGATGGTATACCTAGAGAACCCCAGAGATTCTACTAAAAAGCTATTAGAAATAATTCATAATTTTAGCAAAGTAGCTGGCTACAAAATAAATCCCCATAAATCCTCAGCATTTTTATACATCTCCAACAAAACCCAACAGCAAGAGATACAAAGAGAAATTCCATTCAGAATAACTGTTGATACCATAAAATATTTGGGAATCTATCTACCAAAGGAAAGTCAGGAATTATATGAGCAAAATTATAAAAAAGTCTCCACACAAATAAAGTCAGACTTAAATAATTGGAAAAATATTAAGTGCTCTTGGATCGGCCGAGCGAACATAATAAAGATGACAATACTCCCTAAACTAATCTATTTATTTAGTGCTATACCAATCAGACTTCCAAGAAAATATTTTAATGATCTAGAAAAAATAACAACAAAATTCATATGGAACAATAAAAAGTCGAGAATCTCAAGGGAATTAATGAAAAAAAAATCAAATGAAGGTGGCCTAGCTGTACCTGATCTAAAATTATATTATAAAGCAGCAGTCACCAAAACCATTTGGTATTGGCTAAGAAATAGATTAGTGGATCAGTGGAAAAGGTTAGGTTCACAAGACAGAATAGTCAACTATAGCAATCTAGTGTTTGACAAACCCAAAGCCCCTAACTTCTGGGAAAAGAATTCATTATTAGATAAAAACTGCTGGGATAATTGGAAATTAGTATGGCAGAAATTAGGCATGGACCCATACTTAACACCATATACCAAGATAAGATCAAATGGGTCCATGACCTAGGCATAAAGAACAAGATTATAAATAAATTAGAGGAACATAGAATAGTTTATCTCTCAGACTTGTGGAGGAGAAAGAAATTTGTGACCAAAGATGGACTAGAGACCATTACTGATCACAAAATAGAAAATTTTGATTACATCAAATTAAAAAGCCTTTGTACAAATAAAACTAATTCAAACAAGATTAGAAGGGAAGCAACAAACTGGGAAAACATCTTCACAGTTAAAGGTTCTGATAAAGGCCTCATTTCTAAAATATGTAGAGAACTGACTCAAATTTATAAGAAATCAAGCCATTCTCCAATTGATAAATGGTCAAAGGATATGAACAGACAATTTTCAGAGGATGAAATTGAAACTATTACCACTCATATGAAAGAGTGTTCCAAATCATTATTGATCAGAGAAATGCAAATTAAGACAACTCTGAGATACCACTACACACCTGTCAGATTGGCTAAGATGACAGGAAAAAATAATGATGAATGTTGGAGGGGATGCGGGAAAACTGGGACACTAATGCATTGTTGGTGGAGTTGTGAAAGAATCCAACCATTCTGGAGAGCAATCTGGAATTATGCCCCAAAAATTATCAAATTGTGCATACCCTTTGATCCAGCAGTGTTTCTATTGGGCTTATATCCCAAAGAAATACTAAAGAAGGGAAAGGGACCTGTATGTGCCAAAATGTTTGTAGCAGCCCTATTTGTAGTGGCTAGAAACTGGAAAATGAATGGATGCCCATCAATTGGAGAATGGCTGGGTAAATTGTGGTATATGAATGTTATGGAATATTATTGTTCTGTAAGAAATGACCAGCAGGATGAATACAGAGAGGACTGGCGAGACTTACATGAACTGATGCTAAGTGAAATGAGCAGAAGCAGGAGATCATTATACACTTCGACAACGATATTGTATGAAAACATATTTTGATGGAAGTGGATTTCTTTGACAAAGAAACCTAACTAAGTTTCAATTGATAAATGATGGACAAAAGCAGCTACACCCAAAGAAAGAACACTGGGAAACGAATGTGAACTATCTGCATTTTTGTTTTTCTTCCCGGGTTATTTATACCTTCTGAATCCAATTCTCCCTATGCAACAAGAGAACTGTTCGGTTCTGCAAACATATATTGTATCTAGGATATACTGCAACATATTCAACATATAAAGGACTGCTTGCCATCTAGGGGAGGGGGTGGAGGGAGGGAGAGGAAAAAAATCGGAAAAGAAAATAGTACAAGGGATAATGTTGTCAATATAAAGTAATCATTAAATAAAAATTAAAAAGAAAAAAAGGAAAAAAAATCCATGAGCCCATAAAACCATGCTCATAAAAGAGTCTCCACTATCTCAATCCTCTTGGCTGGTTACTCAGGTAGTGCCTGGACGTAGGACAAAAACCTACTTTTTCTCATCCCAACTTTATTACTCCAATAGTTAGCATTTTTATAATGTTCTAAAGCTTGCAAAGTACTTTATCCAGAGGATCTCTTGATTCCCACAAGAAGATTGTAGAGTACATGCTATTATTATGCTTATTTTATGGATGAGAATACTGAAGCAAACAGGTGAAATGATGTCCTAAGGGACACAAAATTAATAAATGTCTAAAAAATAATTTGAACTCAAAAAAATAAATTTGATATAATCAAAATTTTCTATTTTGTAATCAGTCTCTAGTTCATGTTTGGTCACAAATTTCTTTCTCCTTCACAAGTCTGAGAGATAAACTATCCTATGTTCCGCTAATTTATTTATAATCTCATTCTTTATGCCTAGATCATGGACCAATTTTGATCTTATCTTGGTATACGGTGTTAAGTGTGGTTCCATGTCTAATTTCTGCCATACTAATTTCCAGTTATCCCAGCAGTTTTTATCTAATAATGAATTCTTATCCCAAAAGTTCGGATCTTTGGGTTTGTCAAACACTAGATTGCTATAGTTGACTATTCTGTCTTGTGAAACTAATCTATTCCACTGATCCACTAATCCATTTCTTAGCCAATACTAAATGGTTTTGGTGACTTTTGCTTTATAATATAATTTTAGATCAGGTACAGCTAGGCCACCTTCATTTGAATTTTTTTCATTAATTCCCTTGAGATTCTCGACTTTTTATTGTTCCATATGAATTTTGTTGTTATTTTTTCTAGATCATTAAAATATTTTCTTGGAAGTCTGATTGGTATAGCACTAAATAAATAGATTAGTTTAGGGAGTATTGTCATCTTTATTATGTTCGCTCGGCCTATCCAAGAGCACTTAATATTTTTCCAATTATTTAAGTCTGACTTCATTTGTGTGGAAAGTTTTTTTTGTAATTTTGCTCATGTAATTCCTGACTATCCTTTGGTAAATAGATTCCCAAATATTTTATGATGTCAACAGTCATACTGAATGGAATTTCTCTTTGTATCTCTTGCTGTTGGATTTTGTTGGTGATATACAAAAATGCTGAGGATTTATGGGGATTTATTTTGTATCCTGCTACTTTGCTAAAGTCATGAATTATTTCTAATAGCTTTTTTAGTAGGATCTTTGGTGTTCTCTAGGTATACCATCATATCATCTGCCAAAAGTGATAGTTTGGTTTACTCATTGCCTACTCTAATTCCTTTAATCTCTTTCTCGACTCTTATTGCAGAGGCTAGTGTTTCTAATACAATATTGAATAATAATGATGATAGTGGGCAACCTTACTTCACTCCAGATCTTACTGGGAAAGGTTCCAGTTTTTCCCCATTGCATATGATGCTTACTGATGGTTTTAAATATATGCTCCTGACTATTTTAAGGAAAAGTCCATTTATTCCTATACTCTCCAGTGTTTTTATTAGGAATGGATGTTGAATTTTATCAAATGCTTTTTCTGCATCTATTGAGAGGATTATATGGTTTTTGTTTGGTTGGTTATTGATATAGTCGATTATGCTAATAGTTTTCCTAATATTGAACCAGCCCTGCATTCCTGGTATAAATCCTACTTGGTCATAGTGTATTATCCTGGGGATGATTTTCTGTAATCTTTTTGATAATATTTTAATTAAGATTTTAGCATCAATATTCATTAGGGAGATTGGTCTATAATTTTCTTTCTCTGTTTTCAACCTACCTGGTTTAGATATCAGTACCATATCTGTGTCATAAAAGGAGTTTGGTAGGACTCCTTCAATCCCTATTTTTTCAAATAGTTTATTTAGCATTGGAGTTAATTGTTCTTTAAATGTTTGGTAGAATTCACATGTAAATCCATCTGGTCCTGGGGATTTTTTCTTAGGGAGTTGGTTAACAGCTTGTTCTATTTATTTTTCTGAGATGGGACTGTTTAGGATATTCATTTCTTCCTCTGTTAGTTTGGGCAAGCTATATTTTTGGAGGTATTTTTCTATTTCATTTAAGTTATCGAATTTATTGTCATCAAGTTGGGCAAAGTAACTCCTAATTATTACTCTAATTTCCTCTTCATTAGTGGTGAGTTCTCCCTTTTCATTTTTAAGACTAACAATTTGATTTTCCTCTTTCTTTTTTTTTTAATGAGATTTACTAAAGGTTTGTCTATTTTGTTGGTTTTTTCATAGAACCAACTCTTAGTTTTATTAATTAATTCAATATATTTTTTTTTTACTTTCAATTTTTTTGATCTCTCCTTTTATTTTTAGAATTTCAAGTTTAGTGTTTGACTGGAGGTTTTTAATTTGTTCCTTTTCTAGCATTTTTAGTTGCAAGCCCAATTCATTGACCTTCTCTTTCTCTATTTTATGCAAATAGGCCTCTAGAGATATGAAATTTCCCCTTATTCCCACTTTGGCTGCATCCCACACATTTTGGCATGATGTCTCATTATTGCCATTTTCTTGGGTGAAGTTATTAATCATGTCTATGATTTGCTGTTTCATGGAATCATTCTTTAGTATGAGATTATTTAGTTTCCAATTATTTTTTCATCTACTTTCCCCTGGCTTTTTGTCCAATGTAATTTTCATTGCACCGTGGTCTGAAAAGGATGCATTTACTATTTCTGCCTTACTGCATTTGAGTTTGAGGATTTTATGTCCTAATATATTGTCAATTGTTGTATAGGTTCCATAAACTGCTGAAAAGTAAGTGTACTCCTTTCTGTCTCCATTACGTTTTCTCCAGAGAGCTATCATATCTAACTTTTTTAGTATTCTATTTACCTCTTTGACTTCTTTCTTATTTATTTTGTGGTTTGATTTATCTAATTCTGAGAGTGCAAGGTTGAGATCTCCTATTATTATAGTTTTGCTGTCTATTTCCTCTTGCAGCTCTCTCAATTTCTCTTTTAAGAATTTAGATGCTACCCCACTTGGTGCATATATGTTTAATATTGATTTTGCTTCATTATCTATACTACCCTTTAGCAAGATATAGTGTCCTTCCTTATCTCTTTTAATTAGATCAATTCTTGCTTTTGCTTGATCTGAGATCAGGATGGCTACCCCTGCTTTTTTCACTTTCTCTGAAGCATAGTAGATTTTGCTCCAATCTTTTACCTTTAACCTGCATGTATCTCCCTGCTTCAGGTGTGTTTCCTGTAAACAACATATTGTAGGATTCTGGCTTTTAATCTATTGTACTAATTGCTTCCTCCTTATGGGAGAGTTTACCCGTTCACATTTATGGTTAAAATGACCAATTCTGTATTACTTGCCATCTTGTTAACCCATGTTTATGCTTTTCTCCCTTCTTTCCCTCTTACCCCCCTTCCCAGGATTAAGCTGGTGAGCACCACTTGCTTCTCACAGCCCTCCCTTTTTAGTATTCCTCCCCCTATCTTACTCCTTTCCCTTACAGTTTCCATATTCCCTTCTACTTAGCTTATTCCTTCCCTTTTCACTTTTCCCTTCTCACTTTTCAATGAGGTGGGAGAAGTTTCACCATAAATTGAATATGTCTAAATTTTTTCTCTTAAAGCCAATTCTGATGGCAGTAAGATACTCACTATATTCATCCCCCTCCATCAGAGGATATAATAGGTTTCTCTCAGATATAATAGGTTTCCTTTCCCTCTTCCTGAGATGTAGTACTCCCACTTTACCCTTTTTTCTGGTACAATGTCCTTTCCACATCTAGTTTCTAGAACAAGGTATACATGTATTCTTTATACATCTTTATAGCAGAAATATAGTCCCCAAGATTTCTTTTTACCTTTTTAGGTTTCTATTTGAGTTCTGTATTTGTAGATCAAACTTTTTGTTAAGTTCTGTTTTTTTTTCATCAAAAATAGGTCAAATTTGCTTATTTCAGTGAATGTCCATCTTCTTCCCTGGAAAAAGATGCTCATTCTGGCTGGGTATGTTATTTTTGGTTTCATACCAAGTTCTTTAGCCTTTCGGAATAACATATTCCAGGCCCTTTGATCCTTTAATGTGGATTCTGCTAGATCCTGGGTGATCCTTATTGTGGCTCCTCAATACTTGAATTGGATTTTTCTAGCTGCTTACAGTATTTTTTCCTTCATCTGAGGGTTCTGGCATTTGGCCACTATATTTCTTGGTGTTTTGATTTTAGGATCCCTTTCAGTAGGTGATCGATGAATTCTTTCAATGTCTAATTTACCCTATGTTTCTATGACTTCTGGGCAGTTCTCTTTGATAATTTCCTGGAAAATAGTGTCCAGGCTTTTTTTTTTTTTCATCATATTTTTTTTTTTCCGATATTGTCTCTCCTAGATTTATTTTCCAAGTCTGTTGTTTTCCCAAGAAGGTATTTGACATTTTTTCCCCATTGTTTCATTTTTTTTTTTTTTTTTGGTTTTGCTTGACTGAATCTTTTTGTCTCCCCGAGTCATTCAATTCCATTTGTTTGATTCTATTTTCTTCACTCACTTTTTTAATATCTTTTTCTAATTGTCCAATTGAGTTTTTAAGTGAGTTGTTTTGTTCTATGGAATTTTTTTTTCTATTTTGCAAATTTTATTTTTAGAGAGCTATTTTCTGTTTCCAGTTCACTATTTCTATGTTTCAATGATTTGATTTATTTATCCACTCTTTAATTGAGTGCTATGACTTCTCCAGACTTTCTTGCCAAGCCTCCCTTTCCTTTTCCCATTTTTCTTCTAGCTCTCTTGTGAGAGCCTTTTTAATTTCTTCTATGAGATTCATCTGTGTTGAGGACCAGATGATATCCTCCTTTAGGGATTCATCTGGAGACACTCTGTTTTTAGTCTCTTCAGGGTTTAGAGTCTGCTCTGTATCCATACAGAAGCTGTCAATGGTTAAGGTCCGTTTAAATTTTTTTCTCATTTTGTCAAAGAAGAGTCAAAGAAGATAAACTAGCAAAGAAAAAAACAAACAATCAAATAGAATCTGCTTTTTTTTGTGTGTGGGGGGGATGGCGGGGGAATGCTGGTTGGTGCTACCGAGATTCCTCTACAGACTGGAGCTCAGTGAGGATCATTTTGGATTTTAATTAAAGAGACACAAAGGGAAACATTTAAATATGGTATAAAAATAGGGACATCAATTAAATTTTTCTGGGCACAAAAGAATAATATGACCATTTTCATGCTAAATAAAATATATTCTGCAACTGATAAGAAGGATTAATTACAAGAAGAAAGTAGTAGTGGGCACACATATAAAAGGATTATTTGAATTTTCCACCTGATGGTGTCTCCTAATATCTTGATGGTGCTAAAGTATTAGTTGCAAAATATGTTATAGTAGGTATAAGAAGGAGATTTTGACAAAAGATTGAATATAAAAAGTGAGGGAGAAGAAGGATTCAGTGATAAATTATGTGAGTTACAACTCTGTGAAACAGGATGAACGGTAATATTATAGTTAGTAGATATAGTGAGATATGATGAAGGCAGAGAAAAGTGATGAGGTCCTGAATATTGGCAGTGATAGACAGAGGGAAATGAAGAATTGTTTTAAAAAAATTCCCTGACTCAGGCAGGAAGAATGCTCTGCTAATCAAGATCAGCTAAATTTTGTGGCCTTACTCTCTAGAGGTAATCCATTAAAAAAATCCAAGTTATAAATTCCTGAGGCTAAATTTCCCCTGTAAAATAGCCTCTGGCTCATGGTTTTATTACAGCCTTCCAGTGGGTCAGTGCTCCCTTGGTATGCTGGTGTCTTTCCTTTTATCCTTCTCCCATGCCATATGGCATTGCTCCTAACTCTATTGTGCTTTTAAACCCTCTCCCCATCTTTCCTCCTTAGAGCTAACTAACTCTTTGAGAGTATTAAGTTCTTTGCAGGATTTAGTCTGAAGTTGAAACAGTGGATTCTAATGCAGTTCCTAATGGACAAGCATAGAAAGAGAAAAGAAGATGGCTAAGGATAGACCATTGAGGAACAAATATATGAACTGATCATAAACAATAAAGATAGATAGGAAAGGAGCTAGAGAAAAGGCACTTACAGAGGGTGAAGAAAAAACAGAACAGTAGGTTTCTTCTGAAATTAAGAAAAGTAAATATAGAAATACTTAGAAATAATAGAAAGGCATAGTCAACAATTTCAAAAATCTCAGAAATGTTGAGGATAAAAACTTAAAAAGGATATTGGATTTGGTGACTAGGAGGTCAATGATAACATTAGAGAGAAATTTTAGTATAGATTGGAGGCAGCCAAGTGACACAGTGGTAGAGTTAGAGTCAGAAATATTTAAGTTCAAACATATCAGTCTAAGTTTCATCTGTAAAATGGGGATAATAATATGATTTACTTTTCATGGTGTTTTTGAAGAAAAATGAAATAATATTTATAAATTTCATCAAAGCAAATTAAAGACATGCATTTATTGATTGATTGGGGTTAAGGGATTTTACTCCTCTGTTCCCACACCAGCCACATGGTTAGTTTTTAGAAAAATAACAGAATAGAGAAGAGAACATTGGGTTTGGAGTCAGAAAGACCATTAGTTTGATTTCTACTTATGAACAAACCATGTTATTTAAATTTAAGTAACTCATTCAAGAATTTCTAGCTTACTTTCCTTATATTATAATATCAAATGTTGTTGTGAAGATCAAATAAGATAATATAGTATTTTATAAAATTGTAAATGGCATATAAATGTCTGATATTATGCAAGAACTCTTTGAGACATTTTAATAGTTTCCTATGGAGATTGATTTACATTAAGGGTTTCCCTCATGCTTGCCCCTTGATAATGTTAAAATATTGGGTACAGTTTTTAAAATATGATTTTTTCAAGTGCATATTTCACATAATTATTCAAAAAAATTTTTTTAAATTGCATATTAGAACTCACCTAAATTATTTAGTGACTTTCCTTCCTTCTGACAGATGTGTGGCAGTTTGTTGTTAAACTTTGGGAGATAGGAACAAGGTGTACCATCCATTTCTGAATAATGGGCACCTAATCCAACTGCAGTGTGTCAAGTTATTTCTGACACAGCCCTGTAATTAATGGTAATGCACTTTCCATGTGGTGAATGTCAGTAATTTGGCAATGACAGAAACATATACCATGTTTGATGAACCTGAAAGTGAGAGGAGGTGGGAACGCATTTGCTAAAATCCTTATTCTAGTTGACAATCTACCCCAGTGACATTAATGAGGTTTTAAGTATGTTGATATAAATCAAGATATAGCCAGAAGCAAGGCATAGCCAAGCTCAGAGAAACCTTGAGTTCCACTATCCTGG
This sequence comes from Antechinus flavipes, assembly GCF_016432865.1. Classification (NCBI taxonomy): domain Eukaryota; kingdom Metazoa; phylum Chordata; class Mammalia; order Dasyuromorphia; family Dasyuridae; genus Antechinus; species Antechinus flavipes. The sequence goes on from NC_067401.1 coordinate 58,161,801, forward strand.
AGCTGATGAAGCAAAATCATTGCTTTTAGCTTAATGGAAAACCACACATCCATTAATCAACAAATTTACAGAAGTAAAAACATATAGTATCTGTACCAAGGTACTAAATAAATGATTTCAAAGTTTAAAAGTCTATGACAACAATTTAGGTATTTTTATTATATTAATCATTACTAATGGCCATTACCTATTCCTATTATAGAGGATTGCTTTTTTATAACCAGACCAAAATAAAAATCTAAAGCAAAGTTTGAAATGAGATTATAGAATAAGATTACAGAATCACTGAAACATAAAGTCATGAAATTTATAACGAGACTTTAGCAAACATCTAGTTAGGCCAATGGGAAATCAATATCTGACAACTGATAGTCTAGACTTTAATTGAAGATCTCAAAGAAAGGGGAACCTATCACTTCTCATAGAATCATGGTGGCCCAATCTACTTTTAAATATCTATAATGACTAGGAAGTTTTTATTTCTTCCCATCCTTTCTTTTTTGTTTTTACTGCATTTATCATGTTTATATTAGTGATGGTTGTAGAAAAAATATATTTTGTTTGTTTGTTTTAATAATATTTTCCTACATGTCAAGAAAATTTTTAGCTTCCAGTTTTATAAGATTTTGAATTTCAAATTGTTCTCTCTCTCTTCTTTCCCTCCACTCCTCCAAAGATGATAAGAGTTTAATATAGCTTATACATATGCTATCATGTGAAACATTTTCATATAAGTCACAGTTATGAAGGAAGAAAATAGATCAAAAGAAAAAAATGAGAAAGAATAAGTGAAAAAATATTCTTTAATTTGTATTCAGCTTATATCAGTTCTTTATGTTGATATGGATAGTATTTTTCATTGAGTCTTTTGTATCCTTTGGATCATTGCGTTGCTATGAAGAGCTTAGTCATTTATAATTGATTGAGGAATATATGCATAATATTGCTGATACTGTGTATGTTTCCCTGGTTTTGCACATATGACTCAGCATTTATTCGTAAAATATTTCCAGGTTTTTGTAACATCTGCTAGTTCATCATTTCTCACTTCACAATAGTATTCCATTTTACTGATATACTATATCATGTACAATCATTCTCCAATTGAGGAGCATCACATCAGTTTCCAATATTTTGCCAACACGAAAAAAAGATCATTATAGATATTTTTGCACATGCAAGTCCTTTTCTTTTTTTCATGATTTCTTTGGAATACAAACCTAGTAGTGGCATTGCTGGATCAAAGGGTATGCACAGTTGGTTATCCTTTAAGCCTAGTCCAAAATTGCTCTCTATACTGGTTGGATCAGTTCACAATGCCACCAACAGTATATTACTCTCTCAATTTTCTCATATCCTCTTCAATATTTATCACTTTCTTTTTTCATATTAGTCAATCTGATAGGTATGAGGTTGTTCTTCCAAAATATCTTATGCTGGGAATTTATTACATTCCAAATAATTATGGATTTTGTCAGTCTAAAACCTATTCAGAGGCTTGACCTGGTATTGTTCTGAGGGAAGCCAGGAAGGTCTCAGACAAATATCTGTATGTTCTCTTTTATCTTGGAACTTCACATGACAATAGATACCTTCCATCTTTTCATCTAAAAATTGTCTGCCCATAATCTTTGACTATTTATCAATTGTAATGGATTGTATTATTATGACTTTATCTTTCCTTTATTTTTGAGAAATGAGTTCAACAGAGCAGAGATGGTAAATAGTATTTATCTTTGCCTGAGATCATCCTTTCTTCCTTCTGAACCATATGACCATATTTTGGAAGAACTTCAAGAAAAGTCTGTCAAAATAAGACAGAAGAAAAGCACAGGGCTGAGAGGCCAGCATGTGTGTAGAAAATATAATGGGAGGCTCTTGAACAAAATACAGCAGCATTGGCTACTCTGTCTGGTTCAGAAGCCAGTGGATTAGCAGACTGGCTGTGAAACCTTCAGTGCAATTTCAGAAGGCAAATAGTGAGCCCCTGAATCTTGGCATAACGAGTGGGACTTGGCCACCCAACACAGAATGGAAAGGAAATTTACAACCCTGTTTCTAGGACAGCAAGAAGAGGAAGCTTGTCACCTGTAGAGGAAGCTTGGGACAATCTTCCCTTTGCCCTAAAAACAGAACTCAAACTTTAAAAATGAGCAAAAAAGCAAAAAGAGCTTTGACCATAGATAACTATTATGGAGACAGGGAACAACAGACCTCAAATCCTGAGAACATTAAAGGCAAAACATCTGCAGATGAAGCCTCAAAAGGTGATATGAGTTGGTCTCCAACTCAAAGGGTTCTCTTGGTAGAAGTCAACAAGTATCTTAAAAAACAGAAGAAAAATGAGGGAAGGGAATGAGAGCTTTGGGAAAGGAAATAAAAAAAATTGTCTAAACACAACAATTCCTTAAAAAGAGATTTGACAAAATGGAAAGAGAAAACAACTTCTTGATGTATTGATGAAATTAAAAAATAAATCCAATGAACAAAACAACTCATTTAAAAGTGCAATTGGCCAAATTCAAAAGAAGGTAAAAAAAGCTAATAGAAGAAAATAATTCACTAAACATTAGAATTGAACAATTGGAAGTTAATGACTCAATGAGACATTAAGAATCATACAAAACCTCAAAAATGAATAAAGAAGAAAAACTAAAAATACCTCATCAGAAAAAACAACTGATTAGGAAAATTGATCCATGAGAGACAATCTAAGAATTATTGGGCTACCTGAAAACTATGATGAAAAAAAGATTCAAGACTATGTCTTTCAAGAAATCATTGCAAAAAACTGAACTGATGTTCTAGAATCAGAGGATAAAATAACCATTGGAAGAATTCACTTATAACTTACTGAAAGAGACCTCAAAATGAAAACCACAAGGAATATTGTAGCTAATATACAGAATTATTAGATCAAGCAGAAAATACTGCAAGTAACCAAAAAGAAACAATTCGAATATCAAGGACACTAAATCAGGATTACTCAAGACCTAGCAGCTTCTACTTTAAAAAGTAGAAGGGCCTAGAAGGTGATATCTCAGAGAGCAAATGTTTGTACTATAGCTAAGAATCAACTGTCCAAGAAATTAAGCATTACCTTAAAGAGAAAAAAGAATATTCAATGAAATAGAGGATTTTTATTTATTTTTGATTAAAAGAGCAGTGTTGAACAGAAAATTTGATCTTAAAAGACAGAAGTCAAGAGAAGTATAAAAAGGTAAAAAGGAAATAAAAATTATGTTTTTTTTTTAAAAAAAAGTTTACATCCCTATCTGGGAAGATGATATGTTTCATTCTTGAGCACTGTATCTTTTTTAGGGGTATATTTAGAGGGCATAGGTACAATTTGATTTTATTGTGATGATATGAAAAAGAGACTAAGGTTACAATAGGGATAGTCTTGGAAGGAGAAGAAAATGTGTTGGAGTTCAAATGTGGGGTTCTTGTTCTTCTATAAAATATTATAAAAGTTCTCTCTGGGTGCCTTCCCTGGAATCAGGATTTTGTCTGTCCCTGTTCGGGTGCCAAAATGTTGTGAGCTTTTTCTTCTCAAAACGCAGCCAGGTGATAAAAGTTCAGATCTTTTATTATCTCCAATATAGCCCGGTTAACTTAGAGGCCTATCTCTCTGCTTGGTTCCAAGAGCTCTTGCCGCTTTGTCCTTTGCTTCTGCCTCTGCTTTCTTCAGCCTCCAGAGCCAGCACCAAGATGAATCTGTCTTGCCTTGAAGAGAGGGCTTCTGGCGTAATTCTGCTGAAATCCTGACTTGTAGCTTCTTCATTCTGAAGAACTTCTTTGACTGGCCCATTGAAGCTCTATTTATGCTAGTGCTCTCTGGCCCAAAGAGCTTCAAGGGAGGTGTGAACTCATTGAACTCCAATGAGTAAAGGTGTGAACACAAGCCTTGTATTAATTAGTTCTACTTAGTACCTTGTTTCAGGTTCTGCCCAAAACATCTTCTTGTAAGATTAGATCAATTCTAATTAGTTAGCAGTTAGATTCCAACAAAAATGAAGGTAAAATAGGGTAAATTACATGATATAAAGAGGCAAAAAACCTATTACATTTGAGGGAAAGAAGTCAAGGGGAGAAGCATTGTTTCAATCTTAATCTCATCAGATTTAGCCCAAAGAGAGAATATTATACATATATAGAAAGTCATCTCATTTTCCAGGTAAATATGATGGGGAAGAGAGAAAGAAAAGGAAAGGCTACTAGAAGGGAGAACAGAAGTAGAAGGGGAAAGGTAGAAGAAATGGGGAGCAATTGTAAAAGGGGAGGACAGATTGAGGCAGGTAGTTGTCTGAAGCAAAATATTGATGAAGAGGGAAATGGGGTAAGGAAAGAGAAATGTATAATGAGGAAAATAAGATAAGGGGAAATAGAAAGTTAGTAATTTTAAATGTGAATGGGATAAATTATATATAAAATATAAAACAGAATTGGCTAGCAGAGAAGATTAACAACCAGAATCCTACAATATGTGGTTTAAAGGAAACAAATTTCAAGTAAAGTGAGACATACAGTATGAAGTAAAAGGCTAGAACAGAATCTATTATGCTTCAGCTGAAGTTAAAAAAAAATAGATATAATTGAAAGGGATAAGGAAAGAAACTACTTTTCGCTAAAGAGTACCACAGATAATGAAATAATATCAATACTAAACATATATACACTAAGTGGTATAGCATCAAAATTTCTCGAGATGTTAAGAGAGTGACAAGAAGTAATAGGCAGCTAAACTATACTAGAGGGTGATCTCAACCTTGCGTTATCAGAACCAGATAAACTGAACCACAAAATAAATAAAAAAGAAATTAAGGAGGTAAATATAATTTTAGAAAAGTTAGGTATGATAGACCTTTGCAGAAAATTGAATGAACTTTTTTTTTTCTCAGCAGTACATGAAAATTACACAAAAATTGATCATATAGTAAAGCATAAAAACCTCAAAATCATATGCAGAAGGCAGAAATAATAAATGCATCTTTTTCAGATTGTGGGGCAATAAAAGTTATATCTAATAATAAGCCAGAGAGAAACAGACCGATAATTCAATGGAAAATAAATAATCTAGTCCTAAAGAACAGTGGGTGAAACAACAAATCATAGACACAATCAATAATTTAATCTAAGAGAATGACAATCATGAGATGACATACCAAAATTTATGGGATGCAGCCAAAGCAGTTCAGCCTTAGAGAAATTTTTATACCTCTATATTTTTACTTGGATAAAATATAGAAAGAGAAGATTAAAGAGTTGGGCATGCAACTAAAAAGATAGAAAAAGAAAAAAAAGCCATAAAAATCCCCAATTAAATACCAAATTTGAAATTAAGAAAATAAAAGGACAGATTAACAAAATTGAAAGAAAAAAAATATTGAACTAATAAATAAAATTAAGAATTGATTTTATGAAAAAATAGATAAACCTTTATTTAATTTATTTAGAAAAAGGAATGAGTGGGGAAGCTAGGCTCTTCAGTGAATAGAGCACCAGCCCTGAAGTCAGGAGGACCCGACTTCAAATCTGCCCACAGCCACTTAATACTTTCTAGCTGTGTGACCCTGAGCAAATCACTTAACTTCAATTGCCTCAGGAAAAAAAGGAATGAAGAAAATCAAAAGGCTACTATCAAAAATGAAAAGGGTGAACTTTTCACCAATGAAAAGAAAATTAGAGCAATAACTAAAAGCTAATTTACTCAACTTTATGCCAAGAAATCTAATAATCTAAGTGAAATGGAGAAATTCTTTTTTTTTTTTTAATAACTTTTTATTGATAGAACTCATGCCAGGGTAATTTTTTACAGCATTATCCCTTGCATTCACTTCTGTTCCAATTTTTCCCCTCCCTCCCTCCACCCCTTCCCCCAGATGGCAAGCAGTCCTTTACATGTTAAATAGGTTACAGTATATCCTAGATACAATATATGTGTGCAGAACCAAACAGTTTTCTTGTTGCACAGGGAGAATTGAATTCAGAAGGTATAAATAACCCGGGAAGAAAAACAAAAATGTAAGCAGTTTATATTCATCTCCCAGTGTTCTTTCTCTGGGTGTAGCTGCTTCTGTCCATCTTTGATCAATTAAAGCTCTCTTTATCGAAGAGATCCACTTCCATCAGAATGCATCCTCAAACAGTATCGTTATTGAGGTATATAATGATCTCCTGGTTCTGCTCGAAATGGAAAAATTCTTATTTCCTTTTTTTTTAAAATAACTTTTTATTGATAGAACACATACCAGGGCAATTTTTTACAGCATTATCCCTTGCATTCACTTCTGTTCCGATTTTTCCCCTCCCTCCCTCCACCCCTTGCCCTAGATGGCAAGAGTCCTTTACATGTTGAATGGGTTGCAGTATATCCTAGATACAATATATGTGTGCAGAACCGAACAGTTTTCTTGTTGCACAGGGAGAATTGAATTCAGAAGGTATAAATAACCCGGGAAGAAAAACAAAAATGTAAGCAGTTTATATTCATTTCCCAGTGTTCTTTCTTTGGATGTAGCTGCTTCTGTCCATCTTTGATCAATTAAGGTTCTCTTTATCAAAGAGGTCCACTTCCATCAGAATACATCCTCAAACAGTATCGTTATTGAGGTATATAATGATCTCCTGGTTCTGCTCATTTCACTCAGCATCAGTTCATGTAAGTCTCGCCAGTCCTCTCTGTATTCATCCTGCTGGTCATTCCTTACAGAACAATAATATTCCATAACATTCATATACCACAATTTACTCAACCATTCTCCAATTGATGGACATCCATTCATTTTCCAGCTTCTAGCCCCTACAAACAGGGCTGCCACAAACATTTTGGCACATACAAGTCCCTTTCCTTTCTTTAGTATCTCTTTGGGGTATAGGCCCAGTAGAAACACTGCTGGATCAAAGCGTATGCACAGTTTGATAACTTTTTGAGCATAGTTCCAAATTGCTCTCCAGAATGGCTGGATTTGTTCACAATTCCACCAACAATGTATCAGTGTTCCTGTTTTCCCACATCCCCTCCAACATTCCACATTATCTTTCCCTGTCATTCTAGCCAATCTGACAGGTGTGTAGTGGTATCTCAGAGTTGTCTTAATTTTCATCTCTCTGATTAATAATGATTTGGAGCATATTTTCATATGTCTATAAATAGTTTCAATTTCTTCATCTGAGAATTTGTCTGTTCATATCCTTTGACCATTTATCAATTGGAGAATGGTTTGATTTCTTATAGATTAGAGTCAATTCTCTATATATTTTGGAAATGAGGCCTTTATCAGAACCTTTGATTGTAAAAATGTTTTCCCAGTTTATTGTTTCACTTCTAATCTTGTTTGCGTTTGTTTTGTTTGTACAAAAACTTTTCAATTTGATATAATAAAAATTTTCTATGTTGTGGTCAATAGTGAGCTCTAGTTCTTCTTTGATCATAAATTCCTCCCTCTTCCACAGGTCTGCGAGGTAAACTATCCCATGCTCTTCCAATTTATTTATCATCTCATTCTTTATGCCTAGGTCATGAACCCATTTTGACCTTATCTTGGTGTACGGTGTTAAGTGTGTGTCAATGCCTACTTTCTGCCATACTGATTTCCAATTTTCCCAGCAATTTTTGTCAAATAATGCATTCTTGAAATGGAGAAATTCTTACAAAAATATAAATTGCCCAGATTAACACAGAAGGAAATAACTTACTTAAGTCCCATTTTATTTATTTTTATTAATTAAAACTTTTTATTTTTAAAACATATGTATAGATCATTTATCAACATTAACCATTGCAAAACCTTGTGTTCCAATTTTCCTTTCCCTTTCCCCATCCCTTCCTCTAGATGGCAAGTAATTCAATATATGTTTAACATGGCAGAAATATATGCTAAATCCAATATACACATACACATTTATATAATTATCTTGCTGCTCAAGAAAAATTGGATCAAATAGGAAAAAATGGGAAAGAAAATAAAATTCAAGCAAACAACAACAGAAAGAGTGAAAATGCTATGTTGTAAACACACTTCTCTCTCTGGGTACAGATGGCTCTCTTCATCACAAGATCACTGGAACTGGAACGGCTCTGAATAATCTCATTGTTGAGAAGAGTCAGGTCCATCAACATCGATCATCGTATAATCTTGTTGTTTCTGTGTAAAATGATTTGCTGGGTCTGCCCATTTCACTTAGCATCAATTCAAGTAAATATCTCCAAGCCTCTCTGAAATCATTCTGCTAGTTATTTCTTACAGAAAAATAATATTCCATAATATTCATGTACCATAACTTATTCAGCCATTCTCCAATTGATGGGCATCTATTCAGCTTCCACTTTCTTCCCACTACAAAAAGGGCTGCCACAAACATTTTTGTATACTTGGGTGCCTTTCCCTCCTTTAAGATCTCTTTGGGATATAAGCCCAGTTAAAACACTGCTGGATCAAAAAGTGTGGACAGTTTAATACCCTTGTGAATGACTCAATAAGACTTCAAGAAAAAGTCAAACAAAACCAAAAACATATGAAAAAAAAATAGAAGAAAATATGAAATACATTCATTGATAAATTCATTACAAAAACAACTGACCTGAAAAACAGATCTAGAAGAGAAAGTCTAAGGATTATTGTACTTATTGAAAGCTATGATCTAGGCATAAAGAACGAGATTATAAATAAATTAGAGGAACATAGGATAGTTTATCTCTCAGACTTGTGGAGGAGAAAGAAATTTGTGACCAAAGATGAACTAGAGACCATTACTGATCACAAAATCGAAAATTTTGATTATATCAAAGATTAGAAGGGAAGCAACAAACTGAGAAAACATCTTCACAGTTAAAGGTTCTGATAAAGGCCTCATTTCCAAAATATATAGAGAATTGACTCTAATTTATAAGAAATAAAGCCATTCTCCAATTGATAAATGGTCAAAGGATATGAACAGACAATTTTCAGATGATAAAATTGAAACTATTACCACTCATATGACAGTGTTCCAAATCACTATTGATAAGAGAAATGCAAATCAAGACAACTCTGAGATATCACTACACACCTGTCAGACTGGCTAAAATGACAGGAAAAAATAATGATGAATGTTGGAGGGGATGTGGGAAAACTTGGATACTGATGCATTGTTGTGGAGTTGTGAATGAATCCAACCATTCTGGAGAGCAATCTGGAATTATGCCCCAAAAGTTATCAAACTGTGCATACTCTTTGATCCAGCAGTGTTACTTGTGGGCTTATATCCCAAAGAAATACTAAAGAAGGGAAAGGGACCTGTATGTGCCAAAATGTTTGTGGAAGCTCTGTTTGTAGTGGCTAGAAACTGGAAATTGAATGGATGCCCATCAATTGGAGAATGGCTGGGTAAATTGTGGTACATGAATGTTATGGAATATTATTGTTCTGTAAGAAATGATCAACAGGATGAATACAGAGAGGCTTGGAGAGACAGCATCACTAAGTGAAATGAGCAGAACCAGGAGATCATTATACACTTCAACAACAATACTGTATGAGGTTGTATTCTGATGGAAGTGGATTTCTTTGACAAAGAGACCTAACTCAGTTTCGATTGATAAATGATGGACAGAAGCAGCTACACCCAAAGAAAGAACACTGGGAAATGAATGTAAACTATTTGCATTTTTGTTTTTCTTCCCGGGTTATTTTTACTTTCTGAATCCAATTCTCTCTGTGCAACAAGAGAACTGTTTGGTTCTGCAAACATATATTGTATCTAGGATATACTGCAACATATTTAACATATATAGGACTGCTTGCCATCTAGGGGAGAGGGTGGAAGGAGGGAGGGGAAAAATTGGAACAGAAGCGAGTGCAAGGGATAATGTTGTAAAAAAATTATCCTGGCATGGGTTCTGTCAATAAAAAGTTATTATCAAATAGAATAAAAGAAAATAAAAAGAAAAAAGAAAAAAAAAAAGCCTAGACATCATTCTTCAGGAAATCATTAAGCAAAACTGCCCTGATGTTCTAGAACCAGAAGATAAAATAGCCATTGAAAGAATTCATGGATCACCTCCTGAAAGAGACCCCAAAATGAAAACAATATTGTGGCTGAATTACAGAACTATCTGCTCAAAGAAGAAAATATTTCAAGCAGTCAGTAAAAAGCATTTCAAATATCAAGGAACCATTATCAAGATTAGTCAGGGCATAGAAACTTTCACTTTGAAGGATCAAGGATCCTGGAAACAGATATTCCCAAAAGGCAAGGGAACTTGGATTGCAGCCAAAAATAAACTATCTAAATAAACTGAATATTTATTTGCAGGGAAGAAGATGGACATTTAATGATACAGGTATATTTCAATTATTTCTGATGAAAAGACCTGAACTGAACAAAATTTTGATCTCCAAATGTAAAAACTCAAGAGAAGCATAAAAAGGTAAAAATCAAAGAATTCCTGAGAAAGATTATCTTGATTATAGGTATACTTAGGGAGTATGGGTATAATAATTTTGTTGTGATAATATTAAAAAAAACTAGAGATGGAAAGGGGATAGTACTGCAAAAAGAGAAAAATGGAAGCAAAATGAGGGAAATTGCATCTCATGAAAAGGCAAAAAGACTTATTGTAGTTGAAGAAAAAAAGGGAGAGGGATGAACATTGTATGAATCTTGCATCATCAGACTTGCCTCAAAGAAAGAATATAAGACATATGTGGTTTTACAGAGAAACTTGTTTCACCTTATAGGGAAATTGGAGGGGGAAGCAGAAAGGAAAGAGGGAAATGAATAGAAAGAAAAAAAAAGAAGTAGTAGGGGAAAGGTACAAGAAAGGTGAAGGGATTGTAAAGGAGGAAGTGGTATGAGGGACGTGGTGGTTAAAAGCAAAACACTGGGGAGAATGGAAGGGGAAAAAGAAAAAAAAGAAAAGTATAACTTGGGATAAATAAGATGGCAGGAAATACAGAATTAGTTATTTTAACTGTGAATGTGAATGGGATGAATTCTCTCATAAAATGGAAGCAGATAGCATTCTGGATTAAAAGTCAAAATCCTGCAATATGTTGTTTACAAGAAACACATTTAAAGAAGAGTGACACATACAGAATAAAGGTAAAAGACTGGAGCAAAATCTTTTATATTTGAGGTGAAATATAAAAGCAGGGGTGGTGATCCTGATCTCAGATCAAGCAAAAGCAAAAATAGATCTAAATAAAAGAGATAAGGAAGAAAACTATATCTTGTTAAAGGGTACCATAGACAATGGAGCAATAGCAGTACTAAACATATATGCACCAATAGGCATAGCATCCAAATTCCTAGAAGAGAGTTGCAAGAAGAAATAGACAGCAAAACTATACTACTAGAGATTCTCAACCTTGTTCTCTCAGAAATAGATATTTGAACCACAAAACAAATGAGAAAGAAAATAATGAGCTAAATAGAATTTTAGAAAACTTAGATATAATAGATTTTTGGAGAGAATTGAATGGAGACAGAAAGGAGTTTACTTTTTTTCTCCACAGTTCATGGAAACTTTACAAATAGTGACCATGTATTAGGGCATAAAGCCCTCAAAATCAAATGCATAAAGGCAGAAATAGTAAACACATTTTTTTCAGATTATGAAGCAATAAAAATCATATGCAGTAAAAGGCTAGGGGAAAATTGACCAAAAATTAATTGAAAACTAAATATAATCCTAAAGAATGATAGGTGAAAAAACAAGTCATAGACACAAAATCTTCATCCAAAAGAATGATAATGATGATATAACATACCAAAATTTGTGGGATGCAGCCTAAGCAGTTAGTAGGAGAAATTTTATATGTTTAGATGCTTACTTGCACAAAATAAAGAAAAAGAATCAATGAATTGGGCTTACAACTAAAAGAGTACAAATTAAAACCCTTCAATTAAATGCCAAATACAAAATTCTGAAAATAAAAGAGATTAATAAAATTGAAAGTAATAAAACTATTGAATTAATGAATAAAACTAAAATTTGGTTTTATGAAAAAATAAACAAAAGAGATAAACCTTCACTCAATTTGATTAGGAAAAGGAAAAAAAGAAAATAAAATTTGCTAGTCTCAAAAATGAAAAGACTTTCCACTAATAAAGAGGAAATTAGAGCCATAATTAGGAGTTATTTTGCCCAACTCCATGGCAATAAATCTGATAATCTAAGTAAAATGGAGGAATAACTACTAAAATGTAGATTGCTCAGGTTAACAGAAGAGGAAATATATTATCTAAATAGTCCTATTTTAGAAAAAAGAAATAGAACAAGCTATTAATCAACTCCCTGAGAAAAAAATCTCCAAGACCAGATGAATTTATATGTGAAGTCTATCAAATGTTTAAAGAACAATTAATTCCAATACTATATAAAGTATTTGAAAAAATAGGAAAAGAAGAAGTCCTACCAAATTCCTGTTATGACACAGATATGGTGTTGATAAGTAAACCAGGTAGGGTGAAAATAAAGAAAGAAAATTATACACCGATTTCCCTAAGGAATGTTGATGCAAAAATATTACCAAAGTGAATATAGAAAGTCATTCCCAGGATAATTCACTATGAGCTAGTAGAATTTATACCAGAATGCAGGGCTGGTTCAATATTAGGAAAACTATTAACATAATTAACTCTATCAATAACCAAACTAACAGAAACCATAAGATTATTTTAATAGATGCAGAAAAATCATTTGATAAAATCCAACACCGATTTCTATTAAAAGCACTAGAGAGTATAGGAATAAATGAAGTTTTTCTTAAAATGGCCAGTAGCATTTTTAAAAAATCATCAGAAAGCACTATATGTAATGGGGATAAATTAGAACCAATAAGAACAAGATTTCCTGACATCACCATTACTATTCAATATTGTATTTGAAATGTTAGTTTTAGCAATAAGAGAAGAAATAAAATTAAAGGAATTAGAGCAGATAATGAGGAAACTTAAATCAATATTCTTTGCATATTATATGATGATATACTTAGAGAATTCTAGAGAACTAATTAAAAACATGTGAGAAACAATCAACAACTTTAGCAAAGTTGTAGGATATAAAATAAATGCACAGAAATCATTAGTATTTCTACATGTTGCCAACAAAATCCAGCAGCAAATGATACAAAGAGAAATTCTACTTAAAATGACTATAGATACTATAAAATATTTGGGAATCTACCTGCCAAGACAAACTCAGGAATTATATGAACACAATTACAAAACATTTTCCACACATAAAGCTAGATCTAAACAATTGGAAGAATATCAAGTGTTTATGAGTAGGCTGGGCTAACATAATAAAAATGACAATTCTGCCAAATTAATCTACTTATTCAGTGCTATGCCAATGAAAACGTCAAGAAATTACTTTGCAGAAATTGGAAAAAAATTACAAAGTTCATCTGGAATAGCAAAAGGTCAAGATTTTTATGGGAATTCATCAAAAATGCAAATGAAGATAGCCTACTTGTATTACATCTAAAACTATTATAAAGCAGTGGTCATCAAGACCATTGGATAGTGGCTTAGAAATACAGTTGTTGATCAGTGGAATAGGTTAGATTCATAAGACACAAATAGCCAATGACTATAATAATCTAATGTTTGATAAGCCCAAAGACCTCAGCTTCTGGAATAAGAACTCACTAATTGAAAAACATTGCTTGAAAAATTTGAAAATAGTATAACAGAAACTAGACATTGACCACAACTAAAATTTTATATCAAGATAAGGTCAAAATATGATAAGGTCATGATTTAAACATAAAGAGTGATGCCATAAGCAAATCAAGAAAACAAGGGATAGTTTACCTCTTAAATCTGTGAAGAAAGGAATTCATGAACAAAGAAAAACTACAGAACATGGTATGCAAAATTGATTATTTTGATTATATCAAATTAAAAAGGTTTTGTGTGAACAAAACCAATGTAGACAAGATAAGAAGGAAGCAGAAAAATGGGAGGGGATTACATCCAAGGGTTCTGATAAAGGCCTCATTTCTAAAATATATAGATAATTGACTCAAATTTATAAGAATTCAAGCCTTTCTCCAAATGATAAATCATTAAAGGATATAAACACATAATTTTCAGATGAAGAAATTAAAATTATTACTACTCATATAAAAATGCCATAATTAACTAATGATTAAAGAAATGGAAATTAAGAAAACTCTGAGGAATCACTATATACCTCCAAAATTAGCTAAGATGACAGGAAAACATAATAATAAATGTTGAATGGAATGTGGAAAAATTAGGATACTAATACATTGTTGATGGAATTGCTAACTGATCTAAACATTCTGTAGAGCAATTTGGAACTATGTCCAAAGAACTATCTGTGCATTGATCTAGCAGTGTATCTATTGGGTCTCTATTCCAAAGATATAATTTAAAAGGGAAATGGACCCATGTGTTCAATTTTTTTTTTTTTTTTTTTTTTTTTTTTTTAGTGGCAAGAAACTGGAAACTGAATTGGAGAATGGCTGAATATATATATATATATATATATATATATATATATGTTATGGAATATTATTATTATATAAGAAACCAGCAGCAGGATGATTTCAGAAAGTCTAGAGAGACTTATATGAATTGATTCTGAGTGAAGTGAGTAGAATCAAGGAAACATAGTACAAAACAGATTATGTGATGATCAACTTAGATGGGTATGGCTCTTTTCAACAATTAAGTGATCCAATAGACTTATTATGATGCACTATTTGCATGCAGAAAGAAGACTATGGAGACTGAATGTGGATCTCAATATAGTATTTTTACATTTTTTTTGTTATTGTTTGCTTTCATCTTTTCTTTCTCATTTTTTTCCCTTTTTGATCTGATTTGTCTTGTGTAACATAATAAATGTAAGAATATGTATAGAAGAATTATACTTGGGTGAAAGGAGAAAAGAGGGGAAAATTTGGAATATTCTGGTTTTGCAAAGATGAATGTTGAGAAATATTTTTGATTCTGTTTGGGAAAATAAAATACTATTTAAAAAAAAGGCCTTTGTCAGCAAACGTGCTACAAAGTTTGTTTACCAGATTTTTGCTTTCCTTTTTTTTAATCAAAACTTTTCATTTTCAAAACATTCATGGATAATTTTCAACATACACCCCTATAAAACCTTGTGTTCCAAATTTTTCCACCCTCCCCCAACCTAGATGGCAATTAATCCAATATATGTTAAACAGGTGCAATTCTTCTATACATATCTCCATAAATATCATGTCACATAAGAAAAATCAGAACAAAAAGGGGAAAAATGAGAAAGAAAATAAAGTGTATTTTTGCTTTTTTAATTATTGTTGCATTGGTTTTGTGTGTACAATAACTTTTGAATTTAATATAATCAAAATTATTTTTGATTTTTGAATTTTATAATGCTATTTATCTTTTATGTTTTCATGAATTCTTCCCCTCACCATAGATTTGAAAGGTATGCTATTCTTTGCTCTTTTCATTTAATTATGATGTCACCTTTACGTCTAATGCATCCATTTTGACCTTATCTTAAAACACGATGTGAGATGTGCCTCTATACCTAGTTTGTGTTCTATTGTTTTCCAGATTTCTCAGCTGCTTTTTTTTCAAATATTGAGTTCTTGTCCCAAAAGTCATGTCTTTGCATTAATCAAATACTAGGTTACTATAATAATTTCCTACTATGTCCTATATATTCCAAATCTATCCCATAGATCTACCCTTCTATTTTTTAGCCAGTATCATGCAGTTTTGATCATTATAATTTTACAATATCGTTTGAGATATGGTGTTGCTTGGTCACTTTCCTTTGTATTTTTTCATCAATTCCCTTGATATTCTTGACTTTTTGGTCTTCCAGAGAATTTTTTTCTAGCTCTATCAGATAATTTTTTTGATAGTTTGATTTACATGGCACTGAAAAGTAAATTACTTTAGACAAACATATTTTTGTCTGCTTGTTTTTTCTGCTTGTTTAGATTTTTCTGCAGTTGTGTGAAAAATATTTTTAAGTGTGTCCATATAGTTCCTGAACTTGCATTGGTTGGGAGATTCCTAATTATTTTAAATTGTTTATAATTACTTTATATGGAATATTTCTTCGATCTCTTGCTGCTGGGCTTTATTGCTCATTTGAAGAAATTTGCAACTTTTGCAAAAAGTGCTCATTATATCAAGTATTTTTTAAGTGAATGCCCTATGGTTACTTTGCTCAGCATCAGTTCATGTACATCTTTCCAGGCCTTTGTAAAATCATCTTGTTCATCATTTATTATATAACAATAATATTCCATTAGCTTTACATATCACAACTTGTTCAGTCATTCCCCAATTGATAGGTATTTGCTCATTTTCCAATTCTTTGCTACCTCAATAAAGAGCTAGTACAAACATTTTTTGTACATATGGGCCCTTTTCCTTACTCTATGATTTTCTTGGGATATATAACCAGTAATGATACTGCTGGGTCAAAGGATATGCACAGTTTTATAGACCTTTGGTCATAGTTCTAAACTGTTCTCCAGAATGGTAAGATCAACTCACAACTCCACCAACAATGCATTAGTGAACCAGTTTTCCCACATCCTCTGCAACACTTATCATTATCTTTTTCTGCCATGTTAGCCAATCTGAGAGATGTGAGGTGATATCTTAGAGTTATTTTAATTTATATTTCTGTAATCAGTGCTGATTTAGAGCATTTTTCATATGACTATAGATAGATGCCATTTCTTTTTCTTCTCTTATTGAAGAAGCAAATATTTCTTGTATTATTTGGAATAATAGTGGTAATAATGGACATCCTTGCTTCACCCCTGAGCTTTTGGAATAGCTTCTAGCTTATGTCCATTATAGATAATGCTTGCTGATTGTTTTTAAAAAAGATAATGCTTGTTATTTAAAAAAAATGCTTTATTGATTCCAAATCCAAATGAATTTTTGCATCAATATACATTACAGGAATTGAATTATAATTTTCTTTCTGATTTAGATACCAGCACCATATTTGTGTCATAAAAAGAATTTGAAGGATTCTTTCTTCATCTGTTTTTCCAAATACTTCATTTGACATTTTAATTAATTGTTCTTTACATGTTTGATAAAATTCACTAATGAAGCCATCTGGCTCTACCATTTTGGTGTTTTTTTTTTCCTCTCTAGGAAGTTCATTAATGGCTTGTTCAATTTCTTTTTCAAATATGGGATTTTTGAAGCTATTTATTTCCTGATTAGTTATTCTAAGTATTTTCCATTTTCATAAATATTTATCAACGTCTGATTATATTAAATTTAAAAGAAAGTTTTTACACAAACAAAAGCAATGCAACCATGATTAAAAGGGAACCAGAAATCTAGGAAACAATTTTTACAGCCAATGTTTCTGATCTAAAGGCCTCATTTCTAAAATAGATAGAGGAGTCAAATTCATAAGAAAATGTCATTCCCTGATTAATAGATGGTCAAAGCATATGAATAGACAATTTTCTGATGAAGAAATTAAAGCCATCTATATTCATGTGAAAAAATGCTCTAAGTCACTGTTGATTAAATAAATGCAAATTACAACTCTGGGGTATCATCTCACATTCATCAGGTTGTCTAAGAAGACAAAAAAAATGACAAATGGAGGAGATGTAAAAAAAAAAAAAAAAACCTCATGCATTATTGGTGGAGTTGTGAATTGATCCAATTATTCTGGAGAAAAATTTGGATCTATGTCCAAAGGGCTATAAAACTGAAAAGAAATTTTCCCAAAGCCTCCATACCACTGAATAAATGATTTTATGAAGAAATACATATATGAATAAAATCTCAATCATTATTGAATCATAAATTTAGATCTTGAAAGGATCTTGGAGTATAGCTAATCACAAATTCCATGTTTACTCAATAATAAGAGCTTGTAAATAGTAATTGAATAATGTTCTTTGAATTGAATTGATTTAAATCAAAAGCAAAATGTAATCATACTCTGTTAAGTAAGTCACTGATAAAAGCCTTTGACTTTGATTCCTATGCACATGCTTATAGAACTTAGAAATATATATATATGTATATATATATTAAAATTATATTTCATGAGACATATTGACATAAGTAATACAAGCACTTTCAGGTTTTAAGCCACCTAGGTTGGAAGGCTTTGGGGCATTTTAATAAAAATGAATTCTAATCATGATGTTAAAATATGGCAAACACCTCCAGATCTAATATATCTGTAGGCAGAAAGAAAAAAGTCCACATAGTAAAATCTACATCTCAGAAATCAACCTCACACAAAAGGAGGAAAATATAAATGAGTGCTTTCCTCATCAGGGATTCTCAATCATCAGTTATGAATTTAGCATTATTCCTTTATTGCTTGTAATTCATCCAGGCAAGTTCTTTATTCCCAGGAGGGATCATGTTTTATTCATTCTTACTCACCACAGGATAGGGCCCTATGAAGCAGTTATATTTAGCCAACAATTTATACCCCTAATTTGTTCCCAAATTCTTATCATCAAGTGATTTCCCAATCATCACAGACTGAAGCCCTCCCCTCTTCTACATTAAATGACAAACTCTGGATTTATCATAGAGAGAAGGGAGAGTTAACTTCTACAACTCTTTTTTCTAATGTGTATAGGTAGAAGGCACACAGAGGTAAAAATAAAGTGACTGATTCAGGACCTAAACTCTGTCAATTCCAACTTGGAAGCATGACAGAATCAGCTTGATTCAGCTTATGAGAGCAGATTGTTAAGTTTTTAGCTTGAGCATTTATATTTTCAAAATTGGAAAATAAACAAATTAGAGGTTTTTTTTTTTTTTGATTGTCTACACTTATTCAATGTGATGAAAGAGTACTAATGTTATAGATTAAACTTAAAATTATGTCAGGAGTGCATTTTTTTCTGGCAAGCCAGTTATTAAACATTTTCCAGCTAATTTCTGCACACATATACAATACAAAATAATCTGGAGACAAAAATGCATTGTGCCTACTACATCGTATGAGAATGAGTGAAGAAAATTAAAAATACAATTGACTAGAAAGCATTATGAGAACTCTAATATAAAGTTGTCCAGTAGAAAGACTGAAGGCTCCAGGATGAAACTGAATATTTATAAAAGTCTACCCTCATTGTTTCATTGAATATGTATTGAAGAGCCCAGTCATAATAGCTAGGTAGAAATAAGGTCAACAAATACACAAACCTACATATATCTATTTATCTATCTACACTCTCACACACACAGACACACAGACACACACACACACACACACACACATACATATGCATACAGCTAAATAGATATAGATATGTAGATAGATATACATACATATATGTAAATGTAGATATATTCTATGGTTTAAAATTATGTATTTACATGTCTAGGTTTATGTATTTCTACATCCGTGTTATGTATATTATGAGGAGAGTTATCTTTCAGGAGTGTCTAGTGATCATCCAAACTTTCCCTGTGTGTAAAGCTTGATTATTTCATTTTAGCACTTTCTGCTGACTATCTGTGGCCCTCTATAGAGATTCATGTAGGAAAATAAGTCCCATTATCTCTATGCTCAGAGTAGTATGGACCCCTACTTGACCACTTGCTATTTCTTTCTATGTGGTCAAGAGGGATGAGTAGGGCTAGGAAAAGCTGCGTGAGATATTCAGTTTTCTGAAGGATGGGAATCTCCAAGTGATTACCAGACCTTAAAAAATCTAGTTAGAATTACATCTGAGAATGGAGATCTGAGTCCCAATACATAAAATCTTATTTTCTAATAATAAATGAGAATCCCTAGGGGGACAAAAAAAGAGAAACAGACCTCCTTTTTATGATGGGAATTTTATCTATTTCTTCTTATTAAATCTAAGCATTCTTAAATGATTATATCCTTTCCCTGAAAAAAATACTATTAACTGACCAGACTCTTTCCTAAATGTCAGTTGGAATTCCACCAGTCTGAAGAAGGTTTAAAATTCCTGACCCATGGCTGTATTTTTAGTGAGGAACCATAGCCCTTAAATACTTTGATTTGTCTGAAATCTTCAATAGCCTGTGTGCAGCTTATCACAAATAAAGGCTAATACAAAGCCAGATCAAATTCATCTTCAAAGATGGCAGAATTCATTAGGAGTAGTTGGTGATTCCCAAAAGATTCTTTTCTTTCATTTCCTTTCCATTATGTAGGGTAATGAAATGTTTTGCTTGTAACATTGAAAATCTTAAGAACTGGCATAAGAAACCCCAGTCCTGACATCAAGCAGAATAATCTCTTCAAACTTTTCTTCTTCTTGAGACAGCAAAGATATTGCTAACCCTCTTGAACATTGACCCCCCCCCCTTAATTTCTTTCACAGAACTAAAAATAGAAAAGTATAGAAATTTTCCCCTAATTTCCAGAATATTTTCCCCTAATATAGTGATCTCCATTTTTGTATGGTGTATCATATAGCAGTAAATTTAAATACCCTTAAAGTCAACATTTGCCCTCCAGTTTTGGAATCTCATTCAACTTGACGAATCTCACCTTCTCACCATGATTTCTCTAAGTTGTAACCTATACTGTACTTACATTACAATTGCTTCTATTTCCAGAATAGCACTTTGTATAAAACCAAAATGTTCCTTGCCCACCTAGATACTTATCCTTTTCTGACTATTGTAGATACTGAGTAAATTCTAGGTCAATTCTGATCTAAGTTGTACATATTATATTTAATATTAATTTATATGTCAATTTTTTTATTTGATCATTTTCCTAATTCACTGTTATTTGGAAACTTATAAATGAGGCTGAAATAACAATTTCTTCACAAAATACCTAATAGAACTTTGCTATACATGCTGCTATACTTTGAAAGTTATGAACTGTTGTTATTGATTTTTATGTATTTTGATTGGTACATAAGGAATGTCAAATAATGCTGTGACATTCAAGAAGACTTTCTCATACTTGGTAGAAAAAGATGTCTTCTATTTCTTCCTAGTTTTCATTAATAGAATATAGGCCCGATAATAAATAATGTCCTAAATTAAATTTAAATGTCTGTATTATACATACATAAACATACACATATAATAAATAATGTCCTAAATTAAATTTAAATGTGTATATTATACATACATACATATATGTATACATATATATGCATATATACATGCAAATAAATACACACGTATATGTGTGTATGTATATACACACACACATGAGAATTTGGGAACAAATGATATAGCCTTTTCTTATTCATATGGAATGAGGATAAATGCTAGATAGTACTACCTGAAATTACATTGCTATTCTCAATCCTACTGTTCAAACAGGTAACACACATGTAGTAAGTACTTGCTATCTTCTTGTATTTATGAATTGTTGGGGATATAACTTATGGAAGGTTTTTTTCATTAAGGCATAAGTGTATTTATGAAATCAAGAATCATTGGAAAGCTAATCTAAATAGGGAGAAATATTTGTCCATTAAGTATATATTGAACATTTCCTATAGACTATGCACTGGTCTAATTGTTGTTGTTGTTGTTGTTGTTGTTGTTTTTTTAATTTTATAATAACTTTTTATTGACAGAACCTATGCCAGGGTCATTTTTTAAAACATTATCCCTTGCACTCACTTCTGTTCCGATTTTTCCCCTCCCTCCATCCACCTCCTCCCCTAGATGGCAAGCAGTCCTATACATGTTAAATATGTTGCAGTATATCCTAGATATAATATATGTATGCAGAACCAAACAGTTCTCTAGTTGCACAGGGAGAATTGGATTCAGAAGGTAAAAATAACCAGGGAAGAAAAACAAAAATGCAAATAGTTTACATTCATTTCCCAGTGTTCTTTCTTTGGGTGTAGCTGCTTCTGTCCATTATTTATCAATTGAAACTGATTTAGGTCTCTTTGTCAAAGAAATCCACTTCCATCAGAATACATCCTCATACAGTATCGTTGTTGAAGTGTATAATGATCTCCTGGTTCTGCTCCTTTCACTTAGCATCAGTTCATGTAAGTCTTTCCAAACCGTCCTGCTGGTCATTTCTTATAGAACAATAATATTCCATAGCATTCATATACCAAAATTTACCCAACCATTCTCCAATTGATGGGCATCTATTCAATCTCCAGTTTCTAGCCACTACAAACAGGGCTGCCACAAACATTTTGGCACATACAAGTCCCTTTCCCTCCTTTAGTATTTCTTTGGGATATAAACCCAGTAGAAACACTGCTGGATCAAAGGGTATGCATAGTTTGATTACTTTTTGGGCTTAATTCCATATTGCTCTCCAGAATGGTTGGATTTGTTCACAACTCCACCAACAATGCATCAGTGTCCCAGTTTTCCCACATCCCCTCCAACATTCATCATTATTTTTTTCCTGTCATCTTAGCTAATCTGATAGGTGTGTAGTGGTATCTCAGAGTTGTCTTAATTTGCATTTCTCTGATCAATAGTGATTTGTTATCTAGTTGTTCTTATAGATATCAAAGAAATAAAAGATAGTACATTAGCATGACAGATATGAATAATGAAAATGAAAAAAAAAAGACAATACATGATACAACTGACAAAGGCATGGTACCTTCAGAAAAAGACAGGATGATTTGTAATTTTATGAATTAATTACTTTTAAGGCATAGCCATTCATTAATACCATTTACCACTAGCTACATTGCTTTTAGACATTTTTGGAAGCCTTTTGCATCATGACTTCATACCCAAGGAATCTTGATATTGGGAATTTTTTTTTTTTACCCTGCAAGATTGAATTG
The DNA here is from genome assembly GCF_016432865.1 of Antechinus flavipes. Classification (NCBI taxonomy): domain Eukaryota; kingdom Metazoa; phylum Chordata; class Mammalia; order Dasyuromorphia; family Dasyuridae; genus Antechinus; species Antechinus flavipes. Next base: position 58,184,561 of record NC_067401.1, read on the forward strand.
ATCTTAGTACTCACATCTCCATCAGTATCCTCTGCCTTTCTTCTTGGATCTTCTGACTAGAAGGTAGAGTCATAAACTTCAAACCTTTTATTTAAAGAGTAGGACTAATATAACCTTCTCTCCTTTTGTCATCAGCTATACTCTTTTAAGGATTTCTTCCCTTTTTACCCCTGCTTTTTAGCTTCCTTTTGTATATCTTTCCTCATTTTGTCTACTTTTTTCTTCTTAATCTCTTACAATATGGCTTTTGATGTCATCATTCCCACTGAAAATGCTCTCTTCAACATTACCAATGATCTCAGCATTCTCTAATCTAGTGGTCTTTTCTTACTCATTCCTTTTGAACTTCCTTCTATGTATTTTTAGCATTTTTTTCTTTTTTTAAATTAAAACTTTTTATTTCAAAATATATACATGGATAATTTTTGACATTTACCCCTACAAAACCCTGTGTTTTAATTTTTTCCTCCCTTTCTCTACCCCGTTACCCAGTCAGCAAGTGATCCAATATATGTTGAACATGTGCAATTCCTCTATGCATATTTCCACAAATATCATGCTGCACTAGAAAAATCAGTTCAAAAAGAAAACAAAAATGAGAAAAAAATGCAAAGAAACAACAACAAAAATGAAAATATTATGTTGTGGTCCACATTCAGTTCCCACTGTCTTCTCTCTGGATGCAGATGGCTTTATCTATCACAGGACCATTGGAACTAGACTGAATCACCTTATTGTTGATGTAAACCATGTCCATCAGAATTGATCATCATATTCTTGCTGTTGCCATGTACAATGATCTTCTGTATAATGAATTCAGGAAGATGAGCTTTCTGATTCCAAGTCCATTGTGCCACCTGGCTGCATTACCTTTATGCTAATATGTAATATCCGGTCTAGCTCCCTGGAGGACTTCAGAATCAGCCCAAGTCCTTGGTCTTAGTGGAGGATTGAAGAAGGCAGGACAGCCACCACTAGGCTGGTCAAAGATGGAGTCTGGAGTCTGGAATCTGGAGTCTCAAGTCTTCTCTGTGTCTTTGGCTGAAAGCTTCCTCTGTGTCTGTAGCTGAGAGAGTCTTCTATGTCTGAGACTCTTAAATACGTCAGTATGATTACATCACTACAACACACTGAGCATGAGCAACCATTACATCACCATATCACTTTAAGTATATGTTTAGAGAACCATTATCTCACACTGAATAGGTGCTTAACTATAAATACTCTGCTGTCCTTGATTCAAGTATACCTTTTCAAAGTTCCAGCCTTCTACACTAATACTTCTGAGATCTGTCTTTCCCTCTTTTGGCTCTCTGCTGTCTTTCAATGTCAAATAGCTCCATCTGGCTTTTAAGCAGATTAAACTGAAAGTCCAGTAGATATTTCAAATTCAATATGTTCAAAACTGAACTCATTATCCTTTCCCCTAACACTCTCCCTTCTAACCTCTATAACTATCAAGGCATCATTCTTAGGCTCTTAGACTCCAAAACTAATTGTCTTCTCTTTTCACCATTTTCCCATGCTTTAATATGCAATCTATTGTAAAGGCCAGTTGATCTCATCTTTCCAATATTACTCTAATACACTCCCTTCTCTCCTTTGATATTTCTACCACCCTAGTATAGACCCTTATCATTTCATGCTTACATTTGTAATAGCCTGCTGGTGGTTCTGCCTGTTTTAAGTTTTTCCCCATTAAACTATTATCTCATTTAATTTTCAAAATAACCTTGTGAGGTAGATGCATTATTATTCCAGTTTTGTAGATGAGGAAACTGAGGCAAGCAAAGGTTGATTGACTTCCCCAACATCACACACTGGTAAGTGCCTGAGAAAGGATTTTAATTAGGTTCTTCCTGACTTCAAATCCAGTGCTGAATATTATAAGCTGGCTTTCTAGGTCCCAGAAGCTATGGTAATTAAAAAAAAAATTGACATGGCTATAGAATTAGTGTAGGGATCTCCAATTCAATTAGAACTATAGATAAAAATGACAAAGATCAGCCACTTAGTAGTCAGTTTAGGATAGGGCTGGATGTATAATGTGAGAGACTACAGGAAAAGAAGGCCACAATAAAGCTTATAAGGTCTATCTTCTTCCAAATTCTTCAAATCTATTCATGGTAATAGGACTTTCCCTGCAATTGTTATTAATTTCTTTATGCAAAAGACAGAGCATTTGGAAATAAAGGAGGACTACTGCTCTATTATCTTGATTTGGCTTAGAGTCAAATACCAATAACACTTTTGTTTGTTTATGGTAATTCTGCTTAATGCTCAAAAAAAAAAAAAAAGATTGGTATTGTGTTACAATGGTGAAAAAAACAAATAAAAAAATCCTGTGTTTTTGGAGCCAGAGGATTTAGATTACTATCCCAAATTTAAGGCTTACTATTGAATGAGCAATACATATATCAGCATTCCTAGACCTCACTTTCCTCATTTGTACAATGTCAAGTTAAGATTCCTTTTAGTTTTCAATCTATGATCCTAAATCTGTGAGGAAGTTTGACATGGTAATGGAGAAAATCCTAATCTCATATAACAGAGCTCTTATATTAGTTTTTAATATCTGAGATCTTGGGCATATTAGTAGCAACTTTCCCATTTATAATATGACAATAATTGAACTACAAGTTTTCTGAGAGTATCAGATAATGATTATCAAGGAATTCATTGACCATCTTGCCCATTCTATATACCAGAGTAATCCTTTGCTATTAACACATCACAAGTGGGCATCTAGCCTCTCCTTTAAAATTTACAAAGCAGAAGAAACCTTTATTGTCACTTTTGGACATTCAGTCATTTTCAGTTGTAGCTGACTCTTCTTGACTTTACTTTTGTGGGGGAAGGAATAGCAAAAATACTGGAACAATTTGCTAATTTCTTCTCCACCTCATTTTACAGAGGAAGAAACAGGCAAACAGGATTAAGCAACTGAACCAGTGTCAAATAGGTAGCAAGTGGCCATCTGACACTAGATTTGAACTAAGAGATATCTTCCTGACTCCAGGCATAGCACTATCCATTTTATCACTTAATTATCCTTACCTTTGCTTATAACACAGTGATAGTTCATTAGAGTTATGTGCTATCATTTGTCTGGGCATTCCCTAATTAATACGCTTCTACTTGTTTCCTAATTTTTTGCTGTTAAATCAAAATCTGCTATAAATATATATTAGTATGCAAGATGATTTTCATTGTATCAATGCCATCCTTGTTCTATAAGCACAATTTAAGTAGTTCATTTATATAATTCCAAATTATTTTTCAAAATGCTTATGATCCACAGCTCTACCAATAGTCCACTAATGTCCATATCTATCCACAATTTCTCCAACACTGATTATTCATATCTTTTATAATTTTTCTAGTATATAATATAAATCCTCTGGGTAATTTCTTTTCTCATTTTTAGGGCATGATTTCATATGTTTGTTAATGATTTGAAATTCTTTGAAACATGTTTGTATCATTTAACTACTTATATATTAGATAATAGTTTTTAGTTTTATCTAAATTATATTATTTTACATTTATATTATTTGTCATAATCATTATCTCTATATATCATCTTTATCTACTATCACATCTCTTTCTACAAGTATCTCTCCCAATTTATCACCTATCAATTATTTATATATCTTAGATTGAAAATTATTATCAGAGACTTTTGATACAAAGTTGGTTTACTCAACATCATTCTTATTCTTACATTATTTTTGTTTCTGTCGAAGTTTTTCACTTTTATGTCAAAAGTTAACTATTTTATCTTTAGCTATGTTAGGAATAACACTCTTGATGCTGAAAATCAGATATCAAAGAAAATTTATTAAAGAAGAATCTAAAGGAATCATCTTAATGTTTCTGGCCAGAAATGGGCTCCACTCTTCTTTGGGATGAGGGAGCACTGAGTACAGAAATGGAGGAACATTTATATTTGCCCATGTGTAGCAGCTCCTCTTTTCAGAAAATGGATTGGTTCATTTTATCTGGTTACAGCCTTTTTTGATATGCCCACTACATATTTCATATATATATACACATATATATGTAAACACACCCCCCATCATATATCCCATGTTCAAAAGTGGCAAAAAACTCCTCCTCTAGGGTTTGTTGTTTAATATTCAATTAGCCTATTAAGCAGGTACAGTAGTGATTTGGTCAAGTCAGGTAATTGACCCTAACTAGTTTGGGCTGGATGAGCTATTATCTTAAGTGTGTGGTTTTCTCAAAACCATCATACTTTCTGATTAGCTGAATCCACCTGTTCCTTCCTACCCCCCCCCCAATTCTTTGTTTGCTCAAGGCTTCTGTTGATCGTTTAATTATTCGTTGAATCCTAACTTTCCTTAAACTCTCACTTTCTGAAAGCCTCTTGGTCAGTGGTACCCACTATCCCATATTATGTCAAAGCTTGCAACAATGAGGAAATCCAACTTTTCAGCATTTCTCACCGCTATATCCTTTTCATTGTTAAGAATATATCTCCAAATAATTACATATAGATATATTATCTGCTTATCTTCTCTTATTTATATTATCCTTAATATTAAAATCATATATTCATTTAGAACGCATTATGCAATATGCTGTAAGGTATCGGTACATGCATTATTTTTGCCAAGCTGCTTTCCTCAGAAGTTTTTGTTTAATAAAAGGTATTCACTAAGAAATTAGTTTTCTAGTTTGTCAAAAACTGTTGTTGAGTTCCAATTTTTTTCTGTTTCTCTATTATCTAATCTGTTCCAATGACATAAAACTATTTTATAACCAATAATAGATGTTTTGATGACAGTTGTTTTATAATATAATTTGGGGTCTGGAAACACTATTCTTTTTTCATCTGTACAGTGCTTTATCATTTCTCTTGATATTCTAGATTATATTTATCAATTCTGCAGCCAATTGGCCACAAGCATATGCTACAAAGCTTATGATTTGAAATGAATTAAAATGTACTGGAGAAATGGATATATGTACATATTTGAGAAAATACATAAAAATGCAATGCAGCATAGACATATTAATTTGTTATTTTTAAGTCAATTTGCCAGATGTAGAAACCTGTTCCTCTTTTAGTTTGACATCAGTATTCTAAATCTTTTCTCCCTCAATTGATCCTTTGTTATTTTATTGAATTCTATAAAGAATCATTTTGATCATTTAATTGTTATAGCATTAAATGTAAATTAACTTTGGTAAGACTGCAATTGATTTGGTCATATTGGCACTCCCAGAGATGAAGATTGAATATTCCTCAAGTTACTTAAATTGTTCTTTAATTATTTTTTTTTTCCTGAGGCAAGTAAGGCTTAGTGACTTGGCCCAGGTCCCACAGCTAGGAATGTTAAGTGTCTGAGGCCACATTTTAAGTCAGGTCTTCCTGTCCCTTGTTCTTCAATTCTTTAAGGAATGCATTGCAAATGAACCTTTATCAATATTTTGTGATCTTTGGTAATTATTTCTAAGATAACTTCCCTGTATTTTGTGGATATTTGTGATGATTTCCTATTCTTTTATTATTTTTTTTTATTTTCATAAATATATAAAAATGCTATTGATTTTGGAGGATTTGTTTTGAAGTCTGAAATATTGCTGAAGCTTTTCATTTTCTTAGTATCTTTTCTGATTCCCTAAGATTTTTAAAAAAGATCATTACATAGCAACAAAAATAACTAATTTTGCCTTCTTTAAAGCAATAATTTTTGTTGCTTTTGTTATTATTTCAAGAATTTTATGAAATAATTTTGCATAAGGACATCTTTAATTTACTCCATTTACTTGGAAAATGTCTGTAGTATTCCCATTGTGTATTATGCTTGCTTAATAATAATAATAATAATAATAATAATGATAATAATTATTATTATTATTATTTTATATATATGTCTATATAAAGGAATCTCTACTTATACTTTGCTCACTTTTAGCATAAATGAACATATTATTTTTAAATGGATTTTACTGCATCTATTGAAATAGTCATAAGGGTTTTCTGTTTCTGTTTTTGTTTTTAGTATGACTGTTATTTTTTTTTCCCTAATGCATCCTCGAACCCTTGGTTTAAATCCAACATGGTCATACTGAATAATTATTTGGATGAAGTGATGTAGTCTTTGTGAGAGAATTATATTAAAAGTTTGAAAAAGTTATTTATTCATTAAATTATATTAGTCTCTAGTTCTTTTCCCCTTCCCCTTGGTCAAGGTAATAGGACCATATTTGTATCACAAAAGGAATCTAGTAAAATAATTTCTTTGTCAAATCTGCAAATAATTTTGTAACATTCATCCCAATTGATATTTTAAATTTTGATAGAATTCTTCCAAGACTCCACAAGGATGGATCAAAGTACCCCTTTGGAAGTTCCTTTATAGCTATTTCTCTTTTCTGATATCATGTTATCAAAGTAGCTTTTCTCTGATTAGCTAGGTGGTACAGTGGATAGCTCACTGGGCTCGAAGTAAGGAGAATCCCTTTCCCTGAGTTCAAATCTATTCTCAGATACTTAATATGTGACACTAAGCAAGCCACTTAACTCTGCCTGCATTAGTTTCCTAATCTGTAAAATGAGCTGAAGAAAATGGCTAACTTTGCATAGCTATAATTTCAGTATATTTTCCAAGAAAATCCTATTTAGTATCACAAAGACTCAAACAATTGAAAACGACTAAATTTGGTCTTTTTTAGTTTGGATATTGTATATTTTAATATTTTTACATTTCATATATTTTTATTTATTTTATTATTATTATTTATTTAACTTATCAATTTTAATGTTAATTATTATATAAGAATATAATTTAATATTACTATTGATTAATTTATTTAATAATTAATTATTATTTTATAATTTGTATGTTTTTATATTTTATGTATTTTTATTTTTATTATTATCATTTTTAAAAGCTTTTTTTATTTTCAAAACTGCACGAATAATTTTTCAACAGTGACCTTTGCATAGCCTTATGTTTCAGATTTTCCTCTCCTTCCTCTCAACACTTACCTTAGATGGCAAGCAATCCAATATATGTACACATGTTAAATATATATGTTAAATCCAATATGTATATACATATACACATATATATGTATAAATCCAATATTTATACAATTCTCTTGCTGCACAAGAAAAATCAGATCAAAAAGGAAAGAAAAAGAGTAAGAAAACAAAATGCAAGTGAATAACAACAAAAAGCATGAGAATCTTATGTTGTGATTCACATTCAGTTCCCACAGTCTTCCTTCTGCATGTAAATGGCTCTCTTCATTACAAGATCAATAGAACTACTATCAATTATCTCAATGCTGGAAAGAATCACTTGATCAAAATTGATCGTTGTATAATCTTGTTGTTGCTATCTACAAGGATCACTTGGTTCTGCTCATTTCACTTAGCATTACTTTATGTAAGTCTGTCCAGGACTCTCTAAAATCATCCTCCTGATTATTTCTTATAGAACAATAATATTCCATAATATTCATATGCCATAACTTATTCAGCCATTCTCCAAGTGATGATCCACTCAGTTTCCAGTTTCTTGCCACTGCAAAAAGGGCTGCCACAAACATTTTTTTGCACATGTGGATCCCTTTCCTTCCTTTAAGATCTCTTTGTGATATAGGCCCAATTGAATCACTGTAGGATAAAGGGTATGCACAGTTTGATAACTTTTTGAGCATAATTCTTAATTGCTCTTCAGAATAGCTGAATCCATTCATAGTCCCACCAACAATGTATTAGTCTCACAGTTTTCCCACGTCCCCTCCAACATTCAACATTATCTTTTCTTGTCATCTTAGCCTATCTGAGAGGTGAGTAGTGGTATCTCAGAGTTGTCTTAATTTGCATTTCTCTGATCAATAATGATTTAGAACAAATTAAGGGTTTTTAATTTGCTCTTTTTTCTAGCTCTTTTAGTTGCATCACCAATTCACTGATCTCCTCTTTCTGTATTTTATTCATGTAGCTATTTAGAAATATAAAATTTCCCCTAAGAACTGGTTTGGCTGCATTCCATAGTTTCAGTGCATTGTCTCATTACCATCACTTTCTTGGATAAATCATGGATTGTTTCTGTGATTTCTTGGTTGACACACTCATTCTGCAGAATTAGATTGATTAATTTTCCATTCATTTTTAGTCTCTCTTTCCCTTGTCCTTTATTAAACATAATTTTTATTGCATCATGGTCTGAAATGGAAGCATTTACCATTTCCACCTATTCACATTTGATTGTGAAGTATTTCTACCCTAATATTTGGTCAGTTTTTGTGTAGGTGCCATGTACTGCTGAGAAAAAGGAGTTTTCCTTTCTGTCTCTATTCAATTTTCTCCAGAGGACTATCTTATATAGGTTTTGTAGTGTGGTATTATTACTATTTAATTTTTATTATACCCTTTATCAAGATGTATTTTCCTCCATTATTTCTTTTAATTAGGTCTATTTTTATTTTTGCTTTATCTGAAATAAGAATAGCTATAATAAATTCTGTTCCAGCCATTTACCTTTACTTGGTATGTATCTCTATGTGTCAAATGGTTTCTTGTAAACAACATATTCTAGGATGCTGGTTTTTAATCCACTGTACCATCCACTTTCATTTTATGGGAGAGTTTATCCCCTTCACATTCACAGTTAGGATTACCAGCTTTGTATTTCACTTCTATGCTTTTTTCTCTTCTGTATATATTTTTGTTTTCTCTCTTCCATCCTATCTTTAGTAGTGTTTTTTTTTTCTTTTAATCCATTCCATCCATTACCTTATCTTCTATCACCCTTCCCCTTTTCTCTTTTTTTTAAAAATTTTATTTTATTTAATAATAACTTTGTATTGACAGAATCCATGCCAGGGTAATTTTTTACAACATTATCCCTTGCACTCGCTTATGTTTCGTTTTTTCCCCTCCCTCCCTCCACCCCCCCCCCCCAAGATGGCAAGTGTTGGAATCCTTACTAACTGCTAACTAATTAGAGTTGATCTAATCTTACAAGAAGATGTTTTGGGCAGAACCTGAAACAAGGTACTAAGTAGAACTACCCATAATCCCTCTCTCTGGAAGGAGCATAAATAGGCCAATGGGCCAGTCGGAGAGTTCTTAAGAGAGTGAAGACGCTACAAGTCGAGATTTCAGCGGAATGACATGAAGAGTTGGAGCTGGCTGGAGGCTGAAGAAAGCAGAGGCAGAGGCTGAAGGACCAGACCTTTGGATTTGGTGACATTCGGAGAGAGCTCTTGGAACCAAGCAGAGAGATAGGCCTCTAAGCTAACCGGGCTATATTGGGATAATAAAAGATCTGAACTTTTATCACCTGGCTGCTTTTTGAGAAGAAAAAGATTACAACACTTTGGCGCCCTGAACGTGGGACAAACAGACCCCTCAGTGGATTTCAGTGGAAAAGCTACGATCCTGATTCAAGTGGAAAAGCCTCTGATCCTGATCCAGTGGAAAAGACTTCAACCCAGAAATTAGGGTGAGTGCAACAAAGAAATTTTGTTAGAAGAGTTAAAGTAGAATTTCAGCTAAGATGGGACAGATATTTAGAAAACAGCCTGTTTCTGTTCAAGGAAAATGTTTAGAGAGCATTGTCAAAGTTATGGAAAGCCAAGGTTTAATTATAAGTTTACAGCAAATCACTGAACTTTTACAAACTGTAAAGGACATATGTCCTTGTTTCTCTCTTGATAAGGAATTAGATCTAAATGAATGGAAATTGGGTGGAGAGGATCTTTGTCAATTCTATAATAAAAATGGGCCTAACTCAATAATTAATACATATAATGTAATACAATTGGCTATAAGAAGTTATTTAAGTGATAGAATGATGAAAAGGAAAGTACAGGAGGAAGAAGTACCAACTTTACTAGGTGAAAAGGAGGACGAATCAGATGAGAATGGAGTTAATTACAATTCTGAGTGTGATACTTCACAGCAGGAGGAATTAGGTGATTCCACATCTCATGACCCTCCCCCCGCAATTAATCCTTCATGGGTGGAACAAGGGGGAGGGAGAAAGGCAGAAACACAGTCAGCTTCTCCTGTAAAGCAGAATTTGACAAGATTAGAAAAAGCATTAATTAAAGCAAAAAATGAAGGAGAAGATATATCTGATTTTATAAATGCATATCCTGTGATTGAAGAGCTCAACTCCTCAGGTCAAAAAGAGAGAAAATACACTGCTTTTAATTTGGGAAAAATTAAAGATTTGAAAAAGGGTTGCACTCTTTATGGGGCTACATCATCTTATGTGAAGATGTTACTAGATAATTTGTCTTATGAAATCCTAACCCCGAATGACTGGAAATCCATAACGAAAACTTGTCTAGAACCGGACAAAATTTATTGTGGCTTTCGGAGTTTCATGAATTATGTAGGATTCAAGCCCAATGCAATAGGCAAACAGGAGCTATTGTACAAGTTGCTTTTGACCAACTAGCTGGTGAAGGTCAGTATGCAGAGAGTTCAGAACAGATTTATTATCCCATAACAGTGTATGAGCAAATTTCTAAGGCTGCAATAAAAGCTTGGTTTTATCTGCTTGTTGCCTATTCTAATTCCTTTAATTTCCTTTTCTTTTCTGATTGCTAAAGCCACTATTTCTAGTACAGTATTGAATAATAGTGGTGATAATGGACATCATTTTTCAGCCCTAATCTTATTGAGACTGCATCCAAATTCTCCCCATTATAAATAATGCTTGCCATTGATTTTAAGGAGATACTGCTTAATATTTTGAAAAATATGTTCTGTATTTTGTCAAAAAAAACTTTTGTATCTATTATGATTATTATGTGATTTCTGATGTTTTTGAAATTGATATGGTCAATTATAGTAAGAGTTTTCCTGATATTGAACCAGTTCTGCATTCCTAGTATAAATCCCACTTGGCCATAGAATATTATCATGCTGATAAGTTGCTGTAATTTCTTTGCTAATGTGCTATTTAAAATTTTTACTTTGATGTTTATTAGGGAGATTGATCTATAATTTTCTTTTGCTGCTTTGACTCTTCCTCGATTAGATATCAGAACTGATTATTTAAATAATTTATTTCCTCTTCCATTAATCTAAGTAATTTATATTTTTGTAAATTTTATATTTCAATTTCTATTATATTGTCAGACTTACTGTCATGCACTTGGGCAAAATAGCTCCTAATTATTGCTTTGATTTCCTTTTCATTGGTGGCAAGTTCACCCTTTTTCATTTTTGATGGTGGCAATTTGATTTTTTTTCTTTTTCTAATCAAATTAATCAAAAGTTTACCAATTCTGTGCTTTGTTTTCACAAAATGAACTCTTAGTTTTATTAATTAGTTCAATAGTTTTCTTATTTTAATTTTATTTTGAGTTTCAGAATTTATTTGGTATGTAATTAAGGGTTTTTAATTTGCTCTTTTTTCTAGCTCTTTTAGTTGCATCACCAATTCACTGATCTCCTCTTTCTGTATTTTATTCATGTAGCTATTTAGAAATATAAAATTTCCCCTAAGAACTGGTTTGGCTGCATTCCATAGTTTCAGTGCATTGTCTCATTACCATCACTTTCTTGGATAAATCATGGATTGTTTCTGTGATTTCTTGGTTGACACACTCATTCTGCAGAATTAGATTGATTAATTTTCCATTCATTTTTAGTCTCTCTTTCCCTTGTCCTTTATTAAACATAATTTTTATTGCATCATGGTCTGAAATGGAAGCATTTACCATTTCCACCTATTCACATTTGATTGTGAAGTATTTCTACCCTAATATTTGGTCAGTTTTTGTGTAGGTGCCATGTACTGCTGAGAAAAAGGAGTTTTCCTTTCTGTCTCTATTCAATTTTCTCCAGAGGACTATCTTATATAGGTTTTGTAGTGTGGTATTATTACTATTTAATTTTTATTATACCCTTTATCAAGATGTACTTTCCTCCATTATTTCTTTTAATTAGGTCTATTTTTATTTTTGCTTTATCTGAAATAAGAATAGCTATAATAAATTCTGTTCCAGCCATTTACCTTTACTTGGTATGTATCTCTATGTGTCAAATGGTTTCTTGTAAACAACATATTCTAGGATGCTGGTTTTTAATCCACTGTACCATCCACTTTCATTTTATGGGAGAGTTTATCCCCTTCACATTCACAGTTAGGATTACCAGCTTTGTATTTCACTTCTATGCTTTTTTCTCTTCTGTATATATTTTTGTTTTCTCTCTTCCATCCTATCTTTAGTAGTGTTTTTTTTTTCTTTTAATCCATTCCATCCATTACCTTATCTTCTATCACCCTTCCCCTTTTCTCTTTTTTTTTAAATTTTATTTTATTTAATAATAACTTTGTATTGACAGAATCCATGCCAGGGTAATTTTTTACAACATTATCCCTTGCACTCGCTTATGTTTCGTTTTTTCCCCTCCCTCCCTCCACCCCCCCCCAAGATGGCAAGCAGTCCTATATATGTTAAATATGCTGCAGTATATCCTAGATATAATACATATTTGCAGAACCAAACAGTTCTCCTATTGCACAGGGAGAATTGGATTCAGAAGGTAAAAATAACTTGGGAAGAAAATCAAAAATGCAAATAGTTCACATTCATTTCCCAGTGTTCCTTCTTTGGGTGTAGCTGTTTCTGTCCATTATTTATCCATTGAAACTCAGTTAGGTCTCTTTGTCATAGAAATCCACTTCCATCAGAATACATCCTCATACAATATCGTTGTCGAAGTGTATAATGATCTCCTGGTTCTGCTCATCTCACTTAGCATCAGTCCATGTAGGTCTCTCCAAGCCTTTCTGTATTCATCCTGCTGGTCATTTCTTACAGAACAATAATATTCCATAACATTCATATACCACAATTTACCCAGCCATTCTCCAATTGATTGGCATCCATTCATTTTCCAGTTTCTAGCCACTACAAACAGGGCTGCCACAAACATTTTGGCACATACGGGTTCCTTTCCCTTCTTTAGTATCTCTTTGGGGTATAAGCCCAGTAGTAGCACTGCTGGATCAAAGGGTATGCACAGTTTGATAACTTTTGGGGCATAATTCCAGATTGCTCTCCAGAATGGTTGGATTCGTTCACAACTCCACCAACAATGCATCAGTGTCCCCGTTTTCCCGCATCCCCTCCAACATTCATCATTATTTTTTCCTGTCATCTTAGCCAATCTGACAGGTGTGTAGTGATATCTCAGAGTTGTCTTAATTTGCATTTCTCTGATCAATAGTGATTTGGAACACTCTTTCATGTGAGTGGTAATAGTTTCAATTTCATCATCTGAAAATTGTCTGTTCATATCCTTTGACCATTTATCAATTGGAGAATGGCTTGATTTTTTATAAATTTGAGTCAGTTCTCTATATATTTTGGAAATGAGGCCTTTATCAGAACCTTTAATTGTAAAGATGTTTTCCCAGTTTGTTGCTTCCCTACTAATCTTGTTTGCATTCGTTCTGTTTGTACAAAGGCTTTTTAATTTGATATAATCAAAATTTTCTATTTTGTGATCAGTAATGGTCTCTAGTTCATCTTTGGTCACAAATTTCTTTCTCCTCCACAAGTCTGAGAGATATACTATCCTATGTTCCTCTAATTTATTTATAATCTCGTTCTTTATGCCTAGATCATGGACCCATTTTGATCTTATCTTGGTATATGGTGTTAAGTGTGGGTCCTTGCCTAATTTCTGCCATACTAATTTCCAGTTATCCCAGCAGTTTTTATCAAATAATGAAATCTTATCCTCCCCTTTTCTCTTAATAGGTTTTTTTAAACCCACCCCACCCACTATCTTATCTTCTATTACACTCTCAGCTTCTCTTCCCCCTTTCCTCTAGTGTTTCTGTCCTCTTTCTATCTATCTTCTCCCTTTTATTTCCTCTTTTTTTCATTCTACTTCTTTATCAGGTTAGATAAATTTGTCTACTCAATTTAATGATTAAGGTATTTCCTCTTTGAGCCCACACTGATCAAGTTTCCGACAATGTTCATCCCTCTCCCTTTTCCCTGGACTGGAATAGATCTTTTGTGTCTCTTGATGTGATTTTTTTGTCCCATTATACCTTCCCCTTTCCTCTTCTTGCAGTATAGACCTTTTCCACCCCTTAGTTTCTTTTTCTTTGATATCATCACAGAATTCATTCACAACCACACCATCCATCCATGCAATGCCTCCCTCTGTCTGCTCCAGTAATCCATACAATTACCAAGAATTATAGGTATAATTTTCCCTTGTAGTGATGTAAACACTTTACCCTTTAAATAATATATATATTTTCCCATTTATCTTTCTGTGGTTCTCATGAGTCCAGTGTTAGTAGATTAAATGTTCTATTTAGCTCTGTTTGTTTTTTCTATAGAAATGATTGAAAATCTTTTGCTTCATTAAAGATCCATTTCCTCCCCTGAAAGATGATGTTCAATCTTGCTGTGGACTTAATTCTTGGTTGTAACCCTAGCTCTTTTGCCTTCCTGAATATGTATTCCAGACCCTCTGATCATGTATTGTAGAAACTGCCAGATCCTGGGTAATCCTGACTGTTGCTCCTTTGCATTTGAATTGTTTTTTGTCTGGCACCTTGCAGTATTTTTCCCTTGAGATTATAGTTCTGGAGTTTTGCAACAATGTTTCTTGAGGTCTTCCTTGTGGGATCTCTTTCCCAAAGTGATTGATGGATTTTTTTTTTCCCAAGGGTAATTTCCCCTGTGTTTCTAGTATATTAGGACAGTTTTTCCTGATAATCTCTGCTACTTGTTTTGGTCATGGCCTTCAGGTAGAAAAATAATTTTTAAATTGTCACTTCTGGATCTATTTTCCATGTTCTCTATTTTCCCAATGTGGTATTTTAAAGTTTCTTCCATTTTTTTTCATTCTCTTTATTTTGTTTGACTGATTCTCAATATCTTATAGAGTCATTAGCTTCCATTTGCCCCATTTTTGTGTGTGATTTTCTTTGTGTGATTTTTAATATGTGATTTTCTTCAATTACCTTTTGTATCTCTTTTCCCATTTGATTAATTTTATTTTGAAGGTATTTTCTTCAGTGCATTTTTTTTATTTGAACAATTTTATTTTGTAAGAAATTGCCTTCTTCCAAGTTGTTCATTCTCTCTTGAATATCTTTCATTTCTTTTTCTCATTTTTTTTCTTTTATCACTCTTATTTTCCTTATAACCTTTTTAGGAGCACTCTCAAGAAGCTTCTTTGGATTTGAGAACAATTCATAACACTCTTTGAGATTTCCTCTGTGGCATTTTGTCCTTGTCTGAGGTGGTATTTTGTTTTTTCTTGTCACCATAGTAGCTTTCTAGGATCAAGGTTATTTTCTGTTTCTTGCTCATTTTATTTTCTTTTGGTATTTTCTCATTTTTACTCTTACAGTTGAGCTCTGCTCCTGGGATAGAGGGGGAATCATCCCCAGCTTCTTGTGCAGCTCTGAGCCTTGGCTTTGAGCACAGGGGTCCCTTGTGTTTGCACAGGATAGCTTTATCTGCTCTTTCCAGGAAAATGTCTGGTTTCCTAGAATTTATATTCTGAGCTGGGAGTAGAGGCTGCCTCACTGGTTTGCTCCTCTACTGAGCCAGGACCAACTGTGTCAGGTAATTATCTGCTATGATTAAGACCCCCTCAGTGACTTTCCCAGACTCTGAGTTTGGTTGAACACCCTTTTCACCCCAATGAGATTGACCTTTCTTGAAATTTTCCCAATTTTTCTTGAATTGGAGATTATTTTGATTCTGTCAGACTTTGTTCAGAGACTTGGTTTCATGTGCTTTTTGAGGGCCACTGGGAGAGCTGGAGCAGCTTCCTGGCTTCACTCTGCCATCTTGATTATACCCCGACAAATCTACTTCAGTTCATCTTTGATCTTCATGGTGATAAGCAGGGTCATCTCAGTCTCCCAGAATTCACCTATGGTCAATGAGGAATTTTTGGAAGTGTTTCATTATCCAATCCTTATCTTGATTAGTAGTTTGGAAAGAAATCTATTACAATGGAGTTGTGATAATTTTTTCATGTCTCTTAGTTGTCTGTCCCTTTTTTTTGCAAGGTTTCAAATCTCATTGGATTATGAAAATAACAGTGTGTGCTCTCATGGATACACAACTGGTCACCCAGTAGGTTAGGTATCCTATCTTCAGGTTTTCTCTGTGGAACTTAATAGGATATAGTTCCATATATGTCTGGATCCAACTGAATTGAGAAGCTAAAAATTTTTGTAAGGGCTACTTTAACTTGTCTAGGCTATTAATCATACATAGATTGATGGAAAGAGTTGGGTGGGGCAATTAACAGTATCTATCTTTAGAGTCATCTGGAAGATTCTCACTTTTCTCTGTCAGGTGGAAGATTGGGCTCTCAATTCCTAATTTCAGAAGGTCTGAAATACCTCAAGTTCTCCAGTCTTAAGTATATAAAGCTGAGTAAATGTTACTGGAATACATAAAGATGGTAGATAGATAATGAAGGGTATAGTTCAAGAGCACTAATGGTTTTGGAAGGATCTGTTAAAGAAATGATGAAGTCAAAATTTAAAAATGGAGAGTTAGGACCTGGAGGTTTGTGAGAGAAATATGGTTATTCCAGAGCAATATTATATGGAGATAAATTTTTCATTGAAACTTACCAGCAGGATCATGATTGGAGAGTACATAAGCAATAGAATTTAATGTTTTCTTTTATTTCTTTTCTTTTCTTTTTTATTTCTTTTAGTCTTTGATACATTATTGAAATTTAGAAATATACTGAGATCTGCTAATGCTATCTGATTTCACGTTCTGAAAATCATATCACATTATGTGATTAGATTACTATAATGGATAGTCAGATTACTGAATAATGTGTAAATGGCCCAACATAGGTCAAATAGCTGATTAAAAATCTGAAAACAGTATCTGAAAGAAGAAAGAATAGATAACTCTGGAAAAAGACAGGGACAAACAAAACCAATTTCTAAGATGAGACATGCCATCATTTTCCTAATTAAAAAGGAATTAAATTACATTATATCATTCTCCAGAAATTCAATGATAAAAGTAACATTTAAGAATAAATTATATATATATATATGTGTGTGTGTGTGTGTGTGTGTGTGTGTGTATATGTGTATATATACATATACATGTATATATACACATATATACACACACACATATATTAGAGTACAATGTAAAAAGTATTTTCTGATAACATCACATCCTTATTCACTTCAAATAACACAGAAGCATAATCTCTGACACTTAGTGTACAAGAATACTAGAACATGAAGTTTTTAATATCTTTAAAATGAAGCATATTAGCGTACATTTTTTTTCTATGACACCATTTTCACTGTCTACTTTTGACTTAAAATCTTTTAATTACTTGTATCGGGGTGGGGAATTTTTTTTTCTTTTGCTTCTAAGAGCCATTTGGATATTTATAATATCACTTGCATGCCATACAAAATTATCAGCTTATAAAACTTAAACTGTGGCAGATTTTTGTATCTAAATTTCTACTCATTATCCCTTGTGGTTGCCTTAACAAATTATTTTGTAGGCAAATAAGGCCTATGGGCCAGATGTTGCCCACCCCAAGCCTACAGTATCAAATCTAAGCTCCTTAGTTTTTCATTCAAGATCTTATAAAATCTATAGGATCTATAGTTTCTCTAGAAATTCAATTCCCACCAAACTTGTTTATTCACCTTTTCTTAAGATGCCTTACAGACCCTATAACTTTGTTAGCCATTCATCATTCTTAATTATACTACTTTCCTTGTGGACTTTTTGTTTTCTCCCCACTCTAGTGGAATCTGTCTAATGCCTCTTCCACATAGTTTCATTTTAAATATTTAAAAATATATAGCATGAGTAAGCAGCTAGATGATGCAGTAGATAGAGCACCAGCCCTGGCATCAGAAGGGCCCTGAATTCACATTTTGCCTTAGATACTTAATATTCTCTAACTGTATAGCACTAGGCAAGTCATTTAAGCCCAATTGCCTCTCAAAAAAAAAAAAAGGAAGGAAGAAAAGAAAGAAAATATACATATAATGGTTGTTTCCCTAAAGGATTCACTTAAGACAGCAACTCTTCTTTATGTCCTATGAACTTTAATCCCTTTTACCTTTCAGTTGCTCTTATCTGAATATTTTCCATCTTTTCCATCTTCTTTCTAAACTATGATGAGTAGAACTCTACATAAGATTCCCAGATTGTATTAATTGGCCAGGTAAACTGTGAGATTATCCTCCACTTTTCTTGAAAGATGTCTTTTTTAAGGGAGATAAAGATCAATTTAATTTTTGTGTTTTTTTTTTTTTTTGGCTACCATATCACACTATTGAGTCACATTGAATTTGGAATCCAAAAAACTCATTATATTTTCTTCAAATCTCTATAAATCATTTTAGACAATTGTGAAGTTGGAAAGTAGATTTTTTGTAACATGGTGTGAGAGTTGGCATCTATCCCTATTGGATTTCAATTTAGCCCAGTGTTCTAGACTGTCAAGGTATTTTTGAATCCTAACTCTATCATTCAATCTTTTAGCAGAGAAAATATTATTTAAAGTGTGAAAATCAATTTGGGGGAGGAGATGTAGGGGAAATTGTAGAGTAGATCAGAAAACCTTAAATTCTCCAGACTTCCCTCACAAACAGAATTACATCTTAGGGCACATATATAGTGATACAAATAAAGAAAACTTGGAACAGAATGATGGTTCTCCTGGAACAGTTGGAGTAGACTCAGAGAAAGATATCAGAACTGAGGTAGGGTTCACTAGGACTAACTGAGTTGGGATGTAGCAATAGGCCTAGCCATAGGAATTTTTACCTCCCAGACAGCATGGGGATTGTAGTGTCTGGGTCAGGGGAGACTGAGAGAACCTGTGCTGACAAGGATGCCAGACCCAGCTGTGCTTCAGAGAAGAGGCCCTGGCCAAGAAGAAAACATGCAGAAGCAGTGTGGCAAGGATACTATTAGTTGTGAACACTTATAGGAGAGTAGAATTCTTGAATTCTTGGTTTCAAGTTCCAGGCCAGAGGAGAGAACTGAGTAAAATCTGAGGATCAGAGGTACCATCCTCCTACTGGGGGATTAGAGGTGATTATACTGATGTGCTATTAAAAAAAGGAGCAAGCAAAGAAGAAAAAACCCAACCATGATTATGAGAATAGAGAATACCAGGGTTCATCTTCAGAGAAGATGTTGAAGCAAAAATGAAGAGAGTCAGAGTCACACAGAGAGAGACAGAGATACACAGAAACACAGAGACAGAGAAAGGGAGGGAGAAAGAAAGAGAGAAGGGAAGAGAATAGTGGGGAAAAGAATAGAAAAGAAGGGAAAGGAAACTATCTCCTATTTCAAAGAGTAATCATGGGAGAACCCAAAAATGACTTTAAAAATCAAATGGGAGAGATTGAGGAAAACATAAAATAAAAAACAATCCAAGGAAAATAAGATTATAAAAAAGAAATCTTAAAAAAGATGATAATGCCATAAAAATTAGAATTGGGCAAGGGGAAGCCAGCAAAATTATGGGACCAAGAAATATATAATAAATGTAAAACAAATATATAATAAAATAAAACATAAATAATAAAAAAATAGGAGAGATTTTGAGATATCTCACAGAAAAATAACTGATTTGGAGAACAGATTAAGCAAAGAAAACATAAAACTACCTGAAAGCTGTAGTCAAAACAAAAATTTTGATACAATCATATAATAAATAGTTAAAGGAAACTGTCCTGAATTGTAAAAAAAAAAGAGGGGAAAGTAGAAATAGGGAAAAAACCTCAACAATCACTACCTGAAAGAAGTCCTATGATGATTATATCTGGGAACATCATAGTAAAAGTTCTAAACCCTCAGGTCAAGGAGAAGATATTATAAGAAATAAGAAAAAAATTGAAATATGGCAGAGGCACAATAAGAATCACACAGGATCTAGCAGTTTCTATATTAAAAGACTGCAAGTCTTGGAACACTATATATTGATGGACAAAATACCTGGAGCTATGGCTGAAAATTTCATACCCAGAAATATTAAGCATAATACTGAATGGAAAAAAAAAATGGATATTTAATAATATGCCAGAATTTCAGAAGATGTAAACTTAATAGAAAATTTGACATGCAAAATATAAGAGACATATAAGACAAACATTAACTATTAATTACAGGGGACTCAATAAAGGCAAACATTTTTATGTTTTATACATGGAAATATAAGCCGTATGTCTAAGATTTTAATTAATAATTGGTTAGTTGGAAAGAAAGATTGGGGTAGAGCTGGCTATAATATAATTCTAAAAGCAAAAACATGTAGAAAAAGATTTTAACAAAAGAGTAATTATTCTACATGAATTAAATAAGAGAGGAAGAACAGACACAAAGACTTAGATGAGGGAGTGCAATGTTCTCTTCTCTAAATTATAATTGTTCTTTGTGAGCAGGTTTCCGCACGGCTCCTGGAGGCAGCCTTAGTTTCAGTTCAATAAAACCACCCCAAATGCAGCCAGGAACTAAAAGTTCAGATCCTTTATTGTTTCCTACAAAATAACATGGTTAGCTTTCTTAGAGGCCTAGCTCTCTCCTTGGTTCCAAGAGCTCCTGTTGCTAGTCCTTTGCCTCTTCCAGCTTCTTGCCTGTAGCTCTCTCTCTGAATCCTTCGTTCTGTCCAACTGAATCCTGCTTTCTCAAACTTCCAGAGTGCCCCCAGTGGGCTTGTCCTTTTATATGCTCTTTTAGAAGTATGAACTCAAAGACTGACCCCTCCTCCGAGAGTGGGCTTCTGGGCTTCTGACTTGTGAATCTTCCCCATTCCTCTCTGACTTGTGAATCTCCTGGACTCCTCTCTGACTTGTGAATCTCGTAGAATTCCAACAAGTGCTAAACACATTAGTGAACCAGAGAACTGCTAAGCACAATGCTAAAATTAGACAACCAACTTAGTATCATGTAAGAATCCTTACAAGGGAGGAGGACTGTTTTGTTTTGTTTTGTTTTCTAGAACCCTACTCATATTGGAAATGGATTAAAGAGGGAAATATATAACAAGATATAGATATGTGCATGTATCTCTCTCTCTCTCTCTCTCTCTCTCTATGTATATATATATATATATATATATATATACACATATACATATATACATGCAAAAAGATATATATATATGCATTTTATATGTATGTATATATAAAATTTTAATTGATAAAGAAATAAAAGTAAAGAGAATAAATTGAGGGGAATAAAGAAAGGTATTTAGATTAATGGAAATGGAACAAGGTATGTAGATTAATGAGAATGGGATAAAGGAAGAAAATGGTGGGAGAGAAAGATAAGAGTGGGATCCTTGGAGAGGGGGAGGTTAAGTCATAATCAAGCAAGGTAATACATTGACGTAAAGCTAGAGGAGTGAACAGAATTAGAAAATAAGAGATACAAATATAATGCTAATGATCAGGAGTAAAAATTTATTTAAAAAAACAGGGGTCGTAATCATTGATCTCAGACAAAGTTAAAACTAAAATAGATTTACTCAAAAGAGAAAAATGGGGAAATTCCCCTATGTGTCATCCATATTAATCAATATTGTTTAAAACTATTTAAAATAACTAGAAAATATAAAGTTGGAATATTGTGGCATAGGAAATGATGAGTTGATGGGTTTAGAAAAATATCAAAAAAATCGAATTATAAAGGAAGATGCTACCTACTTTGAGAGAAATAGAGGATTAGCAAGTGTTATGGACTTATATAGATATATATTTATATAATTTATATATGTGTATGATTATAGAAATGTGTATATATATATATGTATGTGTATTCATGTGAGTATTTAATATATACACTCATATACACTTAATTGTAACCTTCTTGTTCTTGGGCAGGATGTGGGAGTTGAGGAAAGGGGAAAATAATAAAGTAAAAAGTTCACATCAGAGAACAACAACAACAAAAAAAAATTGCAAGGAAGCAAAGAAAAGCTGGACAGCTCTGGACATAATGTGCAATATTTATTATATAGACTTTCTTGAAATAGAAATTTGTTATTTCATATTTTGAATTCTATCTTATATTCTGCTGTACACATTGAATTTTTTCCTACTTTGTATTTTAAATTAATTAATTTAATTAAAAAAATAAAAACAAATACATTCAATAGGGGATAGGACTTTGTGGAGGCAGCTGCAAGAACTATCAGGTAGAAAATAGAATAAGAGTAGGGAAAAAGATAAGGGCAAGTGTACTGTGCCACCTTCAACTATATAAAGAGAACGTGGCTTTTTAAAAAATGCATTCTTTCTGAAAATTCTCTCTTGAAAAAGAACATAGAACAAAGCAATGGGTAAAATAGGAAGAGGTAGGCTTTCCAACCATAAAGAGGAGGGAAATCTGAATGGTGGAACCAATATTTGGCCTTGTCATCTATCATACTTCTAACACATACAAACACACACAGAGACACACACCAAAAATGGAGACAAGTGAACTTCTCAACCTATTTTGCTCACATTCTTAATTTATTAAGAAAAGTTATGTAGCATAGGTTAATTAATGACTGTCTTATCAAATCAGTTTCTTATTCAAGTTGAAACTCAACTGATATAGCACTAGTTGTCACCGTGCCTAAAATTATCTCAAATTGTGATATTTGCAAAGGGTTGAGAGGGCTCCTATCAAACTGTTTTTATCTTGTCTGAGGTATATGTAGGGTTCAGATTCCAAACATTTTTCTTCACTCTTTGTTGAAAGGGGTTGTGAGAGATATTTAATGTGACGTTACTTGTTGCTTTATAAACAGAGCCCATAGATGTTTTTACATCACTTGTACTTATACTTCAGAATTTCCACAACAGCTGTGCTCACTGAATAAAGTTGACTGAAATAAGGGATTACCATGTAGAAGGAATTGTGCATATAGACACAAAAATGAAACTGTTCCTGTTCTCGAGGAGTTGACATTTTACTGGAAGAATTCAGAATGATGACAAATTAAGTAAATATCAAGAAAATAAATATGAAGTAATATCCAGAGACAGAGCACAGAAACTAGTAAATAAGGAAAACGCTTCATTTAGGATATGAATTCTGTGTTCACAGCTTTTTCTATATAAATCTAAAATAGTTAATTTAGGAAGTGATGCAGTTTTCTTTTTCTTCTTTTCTCTTGTCATTTACACTAATCACCTATATGGAAAATTGTTAGCTTTCTAAGGAACAACGTGCTTTCAAATTAAAAAAAAAATAAATATCTGCATGTACATTACTATATATTAGATTATAAATTCTCCTGCATGGGAAAACTGTGTCCTAATACTTGATTCTTCATAAACACAAAGCATGATGTTCTTCATAGAATAGGCATTAGTAAATATTTATTGACATACAATAATAAATAATAATAATTATGATAATAATAACAACAACTATGATATTCTGCTCCCAAAGCTCCAGTGACTCCCTACAACTTTAATGATAAAATATCAGCTCCTCTATTTGGAATCCAAATCATTCAATCCAATCAAATTGGTCTACTTGCTATTCATCATCATTAATATCATCATCACCTCTAGCATTTATAAAATGTCTTTAGATTTGCAAGGAACTTTACATATGTTAACACATTTGTAGGATAAATGCTATTATTATCCTAACTTTATGGTGATGAAGAGAGATTTCACTCTTTACTGATAAGTATGTGAGTCAGAATTTGAACTCATGACTTTCCAAAACTAAATCATGCACTTTTTCCACTGATGATCCAAATTACCCAACCATCTCTTCATGAATGATATTCCATCTCCTATCCCCTGGATATTCCCATTTCCGGGAATACATTCCCTTTTTATTTCTACCTCTTAGAATTCCTATATTTCTATAAAATTTAGCTCAAATGTCATCTTTCAGTGTGAGACTTTTTGGGTTCCCTCACTAAAGTTGACCACTTTAAGTTATATTACATTTACATTTTAAATGGTTAGTAGTGACTTATGTATATACATTATTGTTTGGCTTGACTAAAATAGAAGTTCCTTAAGGACTGGAGTTTTCATTTATTGTGGCTGTATTTTCAGGATCTAACATAATGCTTGGCACAGAATAGGCACTTAATAAGTTGGTGAATAATAACAACCATAACCAATTATAAATCTCCCCCTTACTTGGAAATTTAAAAGCTAAAAACCAAATGCTAAAGTCCAGACCAGATGTGGAACTCCAGTTTCTTAGTGAGGCTTAGTGACTTTGCTGAGTAGATGTTTGTTTCCCTTATGAATATGCTACTTTCTCATGGATTTGTATTTAAAATAAACCCGGGGAGACCATTCAAGACAAGTAGATTTAATATAATTTGCATGTGCTCCCCTCTTGTTTTGGAGTCTCTACTATAAACTATGATTGAGGTTAATTAGTGATAATTTCTCCTTTTGTATTTGTAATTTTTCTCTGGCAGTTTTGCTCTGTTATTATTAGTACTTTCCTTTGTCCTACTTAATTAAATGCTGAAAAGCTTCCAGTTGATTTTACAGTCAGCTGAGGTAGCTAGATAATGTACAATCTAAATAAAGAGTTCAGCTTTGACTCCGCATTCAAGCTTCTCTCATTCATGAAAAGCTCATATCATTGTTTTGTGGTTGTATTCCCACTCTGATTTAAAACACATGGATAAAATAATATGAAACAGAAACAAGAATAGAACTCTTTCACAAATTGAGCTTCCCTGTTCACCTTTGAATTTCCTTATGTTTTCTTTATGTTTTCAGCATTGAAGACTAATTATCACTGTCATATTTAGTAACTCGTGGTATGAAAATGCAGAGAAGGCAACACTAGTCCTTTTAGAGTCTGATCATTTAATCATATTCCAATAAGGATAATTCATTGCAAAAAGTTTTCAATCATTAATAAAAGTAATAATAATAATAATCATTTACATAATGCTATGGATAATTATGGTATACATTCTATACTCTTTAGTTTATATATATTTTATAAGTATCTATAGGTATATTACCGTGTTTCCCCGATAATAAGACACTGTCTTATTATTTTTTTGGACAGAAAAAAAAACCACCAGGGCTTATTTTCAGGGGAGGGCTTATTTTAATGAGCATGGACAGCAATTTTAATAAACAGGTAACTATGAACAAAAAAAAAAAGTACCTTTATTCAATAATGATCATTTCATCTTCTTCAACAACATCATCATAAGTGTCCATCCCCTGAATTCCGTCCTGGATGTCTTACACCTCTATTTCTTTCAGAAGAAGTGGACCCGATCTGTCATGTCCAGCAATATAGCTCTCTTTAAATGAATGTGTCTTGTCCGGGTAACCTGCTCGTAGTGCCTTGGCGACACAGCTGTCAGTAATTTTATCCCATGACTTCTTCACCCAAGTCACGACTTCTTGCATACAGGGCTTCACAAAGTTTCCACGCTGATTTCTTTCCATTCTATTTTCAATGTAGTCATTGACTTCCATGCGCAAATGGTCCTTGAATGGCTTGTTTATTACAATATCAAGGGTGTGGAGATAGGCAGTCATTCCTGCAGGAATCATTACTTGATCAATTCTTCTCTCTGCAAGGAAGTTCTTCATTTCTTTAGCATGGTGAGTGCTGGCTGAGTTCTTCTTTTATCCTCCATCATGCCCCCTCACTCCCACTTACATACCCGGTATTTATGTTGTCCTGCCTCAGCTCTCCTCCGTGGCACTGCTCTCAATGGCAACAGCAAGCAAATCACTGGGGAAGAACAGGATGACACGCTCACTGCTGCAGCTCTGATTGGATGCAGATCGGAGCATGGCATGCGTTTCACCGGGGGGGGGGGGGGGAGGGAGAGGGGGGAGATGGTGCATATAGAGGGTACCGTAATGTAGCATGTAGTGCAGGGGATCACCTTCACTACAGTAGCAATCTCAATAGGGCTTATTTTTGGGGGAGGGCTTATTTTAGAGGAATCTTACACAGTAAGGGGAGGGCTTATTTTCGGGATAGGTCTTATTATTGGGGAAACACGGTATTTCCTCCTTTAGAATACTAATTCCTGGAAGAACAAAGTTCATGTTTTGCCTTTTTTTGTGTTCCTAGCACTGGACACATTATTTGACATAAAACAAGTATTTCATTCATAAATGTTTGTTGATTTTAATTCTTTCATTAGTTTTTTTGGTGTTTGGGTGCATAAAAGTCAGTGTAGCATAATAGATGTATATAGAGCTAATCTTGAGAGTGAAAAAGATTGCCTCTGGTACGTGTTAGCAATGTGACAATGGTGAAATTACTTAATCTCTCAGGGCTCCAAAGAACTCTCTTAAGATTTTGTTGCAGGGAAGTGTCAGATATACATCAATAAAGGAGATTTCCAAGTCAAGAAGTTCTCCATACATGAAAGCAAACATATCTACCCAAAATAAACAAAAATGAAACAAACAGTATTTTTATGCACACCCATTGCTTGTAATTAAGTATGTCTGTGTGTACATGTATGTGTACGTGTATTACTTAACTTATTATTATTAAAGGACTTAAATTATTAAAGGAATAACTGAAAAAATTGAATCTAAAATCACATGAAATCCAATATAGGTTTCTCTCTCTCTTTCTATGAGGAGGTCAAAATTTATGCAGGTGATTAGAACAATCAAAGTCTGAAGGTAAACTACTATTGGAAGGAAATAAGGATAGAGTCCAAAAGAATAGAGTCAACCAAAGGGCAGTTTGGGTTAAAAACTAAAACATCTAGGGATTATTAAATTAGAAGCAGTGAGATAGGACTAAGAAATTAGGATCTGGAGTAGGAGTTTCATGCCAGGGGGTAGGAAAGAAGTCATCCAATTCAATTCATGTCTCTGAAAATCCACTCTTTTATTTTTGGTGAACATCAGCCCCTTATTTTCTTTCCATTGGGGAAATAGAGTTGCCTAACAAGCATATTTTTGATTCCCTTCCCATTTTATTATTTTGGTAAAATTATAGGAGCATCATGGCCCCCTAGAACTCCTGTCTTGACTTTGGGACTATATTAATAGAAGAGTACTAATGGAAGTCCTCTCTTACTACTGTGTTCTTTTTTTTGTACTAACCTGCTTCCCCAGGGATTGCTTTGTGTACCCTGATTACCCAAGAGATTTAAGGATATATGCTCTGTGGAAATGAATCTTTTCCTAGAAGAATATGAAATCTTCACAGACTTGAAATAAAATGAAAACTCTATTTAGAGGAGAAAGAAGTGGAGCTGGCAAATTTCCAAGAGACAAAAATAGGATGTCCAATGCAGGAAAAAGGAAGATAATTTTCTTGTGTCAGGTAAATATCATTATAATGTTATTATATTCCTGAGACAAGGAAAAGTTTTCTCAAGAAATCACAATTACCACTGGCAAGAAACAATCAACAAGTATTAATAATACTTTAAAACACTAGATATGCTGGAAATTTCATATCAAGATTTCAGTCATCAAATATCCCAGGTAATTATACATAATGAATAATCGTATACAGTTTCTTCTCTCTTCCAAATATGTTGTATAGGTGGGTCTTATGAAAAAAATATAACATAGTATGGCAAATTTCACAAAGAATGGACATACATATGGGAGAATAGGCATAAGAGCCATTTAAATTTCATCATCTGAAAAATGATAATTTGGATTCATTCTTATAATAAGCAAAGTCAATGAGTTAAATATATTAAGATCCAATTCTGATCCTACACTCTTATGAACAGATGTCATGATGAAATGAAATCCATACCAAATCTGGTGGCATTGGACTTATTGAGCAATTCAAAAAGGGTTTCAATCTCTATGATCATTCCCTTTTTGTCTCCTTTAAGACAGTACCATCATGCTTCAGAAGCATTTTAGCTTCTGAATTTTAGCTTCAAATTACAACTTTTTATGCGACATAATTCTTTTCTACATTGTTCCCCTCCCCATACTCACAGAGTAAGTATTAAAAAATAACTTTCATAGTAGTGCTATGTTCAACTCTATTGTTTATGATTTCCATGGGCCATATTATGTCAATATGTCACTAAATGAAAGTCCTTCAGGTCAATTATGTGCTTTCTTATTCTTCTTGTGACCAATTGCAGTCTTGAATTAGGTAATATATTTTATCTTGGATTAGTTTGGGTTTCTAGTTATATTCTAAGAATGGAATAGGGCATCATTGGGGTAAATAATTGTCTCTAAGATCAGTGAAGATTAAAAAAAATACTGAATTCATAATCGGAACTTCAGTGCCACCTTTTCCAAACCTTATTTTAAAATAAATCTGTTTTATAACATATTTGTAAAATGGTCATCTCTTCAGGCATGAAGATATCTAAAATTGAAGTAGGAAAAGATCCAACACTTGTTTAGAAGCTTATAATAATTTTGATCAATCATTAATTGTTGTAAAGACTTCTTTACATTAAACCTAAATTTACTATTTTTCACATTACACTATTTTTCCCCTCGTCTGCCTGATGAAGTCAAAAGGAAGAAATCTAATTCCTATTCACATAATAATCTATTACAGAGTTAGAAACAGATTTCATGTCCCCTTGTAAGTTTCCAAGCAACACATTTTGTTTTTTCAATGGATCTTCATTTATATGACAGTATTTCAACACCTGGATTAATTTGACTGCATTACTTTTGAAAAGAGTTTTTCATTTGTTCGTAAAATATAATGAAATGAACATCAGTTCATGAGACTTGGAAGAATTAGAGTTAAGAGAGGCAGGATAAAGTACTGGGCAGAAAACTAGCCTTGATGGCACTAAGAATTGGGATTCATTCTCTTAAATGTATGTTTGTACATGCTGGTTGTGTGATGTTGAGCCTATCACTTAAGTTCTTCATAACTCACACAACTCTAAAACTATAAATTGCAGACATTGCTATTCTCTTTTGTTGGAGGAAGTTTTTTTTTTTTTTTTTTTTTTTTTTTTTTTTTTTTTTTTTTTTTCCTGGGCTCTCTACCACAACAGAGTCACAAAGACAATACAAATAAACAACGCCCCCCCCCCCCCACACACACACACACGCAAAAAAAAAAAAAAAAAAAGCCCATGGTTGCTTGGTTCACAATAAGAGACTTGCACAACTAAAATGGCAGTATTCATACAATCTCTGTGGATCAGCTTCCAATCATTGAAATCAAGAAGCATACATGTCCATATTCAGATCAGATTATATTCCCCCAGGATTTCTAATTTGGGAAATATTGTCATTCTTGCCAGGAAATCAATGAGATTATATATGAAAGGCAGGGAAGTGAGTTAGAAGAGACTGGTTATAGAGGTTCATGACATTCAAAACCTTCGTAGAAAGGAAAACAAAAATTCATGTGTGCTCCTTCTTTTTTTCCTTCCTTTTTTCTTCTATCATAAATAGCACTGAAGATCTATTACAGGAGATGGAAGATTTTATGAATGTGTTTCTTTCTTTTTTTAAGTTAGTTTTAAAGAAACCTCACAAAATAACATGACAGAACTGGTTAAATTCATAATTATAAAGACTATATGGAGACAACTCTTTTGCTTCCTAATCATCCAGGTATTGTAAAAAGAATTCTGACTTGGGGTCTGGCTCAGGCTATGACTGAATGTTTTGTGCACACAGACATATACACATGCACATATGTGTAGAAGTGTGTATATATGACATGAGATATGATTTATATATATATAAATATACAAATTCACACATATACACATATACATTAATTTATTTATATACAATGATTCTAGGAGTGGTAGGAGCAAAATATGATATTCCTTGAATTCCATGCAAAGGCCAAATTATGCAAAACTTATAAAATTTTGCCCAATACATCTAAGAAAGTGAAGGACTGGATTATTTTCAGACTCGGTGCTCAGTAAGGGTTTTACCTACCCCAATTCTTACATTCATAGAAATTTGGATACCCAATCCTTCTTTTGGATCAGAATATGTGTCTGTGCATTGTTTCAACTGCTACTGAGGAAGATATTATCACAATCAAATCCTACTGTAGCTTTTAAATGGTTGAGGAAAGTTTTCATATTCCCTTCTAGGTTTCTAAGCTAAATATTTGCAATTCCTTCAATAGCTCTCCATTTTTTTCTGTGATTAAAAGCTCATTTTTTTTCCTCTTTCTTTGGTAGAGGAAAATGAACTTACAAAACATTTCTTGCCATATAAAACATGTGATTTTCATGAAAATGGGACATGTGAGAACAGGCATAACTTTATTCAATGATCTTCTTAGTGATAGTATAAGTGAGGCATCAAAACTGAAGTAATCCCATTTTTTCATTAGTGTTATGTAGTATATTATGTGTATTGTCCAATAGCAGAGGGCTTCTCTACTGTTAGAAAGATTCATTAAAAGCTCCAATTATTGATGAATTTGTGCTGATTCTATTGAATAACTAAATAATATAATTCTTCCTTGAGGATATACTGGTAGACATTAATATAGATGATGATCCTGATATTTTAAAGTTTGCAAAACATTTTACATGATCTCATTTTCTATTCTCAATAGTAATTACACACACTGCACCTACATGTGCAATACATGTATGTATGTGTATATATGTATACACAGCAATACATGTATATGTGTATATACATGGGGACAATGAGATTAAGAGAAATTAATGGTCTTCCCCAGGATCACATGGCTAGTGTCGGATCTAAAATTTAGTTTTTCATTCAAATCCACCACTTAATCTACTGTGCAACCTACTTGCTTCTAACACATTAATAGATATGTGGAAGATTACAGGTATTATTACTTATGAGGAAACTGAGACTCCTATTATCTCCATTTTACAGATGAAGAAATTGAGGATGACACAGGCTAAGTGACTTTTTCATGCTCATACAGCTACTAAGAGCCAAATATTAAATTCAAACCTAGTCTTCTTGATTCCAAATCCAGAAACATGAACAATAAGTCACCATCAAAAATTCTTTAGAGTGCCTGGCACGGAGTAGGTGATTAATAAATGCTTGTTTTCTTCTCTTTTCTTTCTAATTTCTATTTTTTTGAAAAGGTCATAGTCACCTCATGACTGAAATGCATTGTCTTTCCACACTTCCACATCTTAAAACTGTATTCTTTTGAAGCTCAGGTCCTAGTTCCTACTCGATCAATTGCTAATCTCCATAGCTATTATTGTCCTCTCCTTTTAAAATTCAATTCATATGATTTTGTATGTTTTGTAATTATATTTTATGAATAGTTTATCTTTGTGGATAGTTATCTTTATACTTTCCCAGTAAAATGTAAATTTCGGATAGCAGGGTTTTTTCCTTTATCATTTTAACCTCAGCTTATAGTAGAGTTTTGGTATATAAAAGTCACTTAAGAAATGTTGACTGGTTGAATTAAGTACCATTTAGCATTCTTTAGATGGAGTGTCTTGGCTCATTTGTTGAGCGTAAAGATCTAATTAAAACAGAATTGTGGATTCTGACTTCCTGTGAGCCATTTTTAAACTGTGACCACAGTCTGAACTTTTATTAAAAGTCTATTATTTTCTAAATGTACATCACTGGTCACAAAAAGGTTTGGGTGATATATTAGATCCAAATTGTAAAAACTCATCAATAAAAGGATGCTAACATGATAATCATGATGAATAGAGTGCTAGTATATATATTATATTTTTGGGAATCAGAAATACCTGGGTTCAAATCTCTTCTTTGACTCATACTAGTTTTCTAACCACAAACAAATAATAAACCTTTCATATCCCAGGTAATCTTCAAAGATTTGTTACACAAGTTTTTCATGGATGTTGGTAGAATGAGTTTCTCTTCTGGAAGTCTTCCACATTAATAAACAATAGCCAAAAAACAAGTGCATGCCTACTAATGTTGAATTATAACTTTTCAGGCATGAAGAGACCTTTCATTTCATAGACAATATGGGAGTGGAACACACATTTACAATATCCTTCTAAAACTAGAAAGCTTTTTGAGTATCAGTTAACTGATAGACTGTATATTAATTAATCAATTAATTAACTTTTGCTAAGGCAATTGAAGTGCCCAGGATCACACAGCTAGGAAGTGTTAAGTGTCTGAGGCCAGATTTGAATTCACGTCCTCCTGACTTCAGAGTTGGTGCTCTATCCACTGTGCTGTATATTTATTTTTTTTAAGAACTAAAATCAATAAGTTCAGAAACATTCATCACAAATTTGGATATAGGATGATAAATTTGTGGTCAAAGCCACTTTGGAGAATCACTAACCAAGTTGAAATTAGTGGATTGCAAAAGTATAGTGGCTAAACAATGATGAAATCAGAAATTTTTGAATTACTAAAGCCCACCTCATGGACATGGACTTTAGTCCTTAAGATCCTTAAAATATTGATTTTATAGGGATTTTTTTTATAAGAACACAGATGGAATATACCATAAATGGTGAATACTGAATAAATCCAAAGTTTTAGAAGTCTACCTTAAGCTATTGTTATTATTGTTAAAGTTATTGTTATTATTATTTTATCAAAAACAGAAGTTTAGAAAGCTTTCAGGGCAGGATAAAACATTCTCTAGGAATAGCTACTAAAATAGATTCTTAACTCTAATGATTTTGAAAATATCAAAAATACATGCTTTCCACAGTACTGATCTATAAATTGTGTTCAAATGAACCATTCAGTAAAACAAAAACAAAATAAAACAAATATACCTAGAAATTAAGTCATCTGTTAATGTGTGAGACAACTAATACAGTCTCATGTATCTCTTGAGAACTCATTAAAAATTGTCAGTGGTAATATGGCCATTTTTTGGTAACTAATTCATCACTATTGTCGATAGAAAGAACGTACATAATTATAGTTACTAAGAGATTCCAGTCAGATTTTTGAGCCTTAGAAGAAAAAAAAAAGAAAGAAAGAAAGAAAGAAAAGGAAAGGAAAAAGGTATGCAAATTTAGTCACAGAGAATTGAAAATTGGCCTATGATGCCCAACTCCCCTTTAATTAGAAAACTATTTACTAAGAACTATTTTATATGCTTGGCTCTGTACTTAAGCTGGGTATACAAAAAATAGTAAACATGTAAACCCTGCCATTAAGGAACTCACATCATAGCTCAATAAATCCAGTTAGGATTAAAAAAGACAGAAACTTCAGTTTTTTTGGTTATAGATACATTTCAATGAAGAAACCCTGTCAGTGCAGTGTAGTACCTTTTCATCACCTAAAGTCTTAAAGTGTTAATTAGAGAAATAAGAGGGTAACTGATCTAGCTCACACAGTTTAAGGCATGAGCTTAAGTTAGATTGTATTGGCTTTCATATCTGGATCTACCTACTGTATTCTGCCACCTCTAATATTTGTAAATAAAGTTTACTACACTTTCCAGACCTCAAGAATGCTTTTGACATCTTGTGGTCCCATTCTGAGGGTTCATAAAGAACAAAATGAATGAAGTCCTACTTGTAAAATAAGCTTGAAGTGTGTATTTATTGTCCTTAATAAAGAGAATAAAGTTCAATTGTACAGTCATATCAATCTCATAAGAAAAGAAACATATTCAATGGAAAATAGACTTTATTTCTACTTCAATTTTTACATATAGAGATTATATTTTTTCTTAATCCTAAAAAGAAAATAAAAAGAATCCATAAAAAAGGGCATGCTCATTATTTTAATGTTCTATAGTCTCCTTAGTGATTTAATATAATTTTAACACTATGCCAGTGCATTGTTGAAATTGGTGGACACTGTTAAATGATTCAACTTCCATCTGTAATTGTAGGCAAATTGTCCATCCTTGTAGTACATTATGCACATATGTTTCTCATTGGGGTGTTATTTTGAAAACAATTTTCCATACTGTTGTTAAAAGTGTTACTTTGTGAATCTGAGAAAATTTGGCATAACGATTGTTTAAACAAATTACTGTGCTAATAGCATCTCACTAATGTAAATATCAGCACAGAATGACATTACACATTTCAGCAAAACATAACCCCCTGAGAATTAAAATGTTTGACTGTTATTCTTTAACTTGCTCTGTATAGGAATACATACAAATTGTTTAGTTTCATAATACAGTTTGTGATCTGTATTTATCTCTTATATTTGGTGGGGGTGAGGGTGGGGTTCTAGATATGGACAGATGGGGAACCATGAAGGTTTATTTAATGGAGTTTTCTTCTTATGGTTTCATTCTAGGAAACTAATTTCAGGTTGATCTTAGCATAGCTTTTCTAAGGTTAAACCCCTGTAAGAGATAAAATGTTTATAAATACTTCCCATGCTGACCTATTTCATCATCCTCCTTCTTTTCATCCTATGGAGTTTTTAAGTGGTAGGAATCCAGTCAGAAACAAGTTCTCAACTAAAGATGGGCTTGGAAATTATCCGGTCCTGTTTTCTTCTTTAGAGATAAAACAAATGATATTACCATTTGATAAAGGCTTCCTAATCAGAAGGGAAGAAAAAGGGGGCAAAAACTCTATCTTAAAAAAAAAAAAGGCTCCCACTGGGTGGACAATACACATAATATGCATCAGGGACATTTAAAAAGCAAATTGGGATCTCATATGTAGGATTCTCTCGCATATGGTGAATTCAAGTCATCCATTCTTGCCTTTTGAATACTATTGTATCCATGTCTTCAGTGTTCTTTCAACAAACCTTTATGAAATGATTTACCATATGTTAATTCAAGGAACATTATTTCTTCAGATTATAGCATTCCATGTCTCACGACCTTGTGACAGCAACAATATTTGTATCAAAAGAAGGCAGTTTGTTCACAGGAAAAGTTGGATTCATTCAAATAATTTTATATAATATATAATTAGATATATTATAAATAAATAAACATATTATAAAGAAACAAACAACAACTAAATACATAAATTGTGATTTCCCAGAGGCAATCCAGTTTTCTCTCTCCTTCTTCTATTAAATTTTAGGCACAACTCATTTTCTGTATTCAGTCCCTAAGTGTAGATATAGACCAAATTAGACCAAAACATTTAAAGTTATTATATATTTCATCAAGTAACCTTTTTAATGTCCCAGAGTGTGATTCAATTCATACAAGGCCATCAACAAACAGGATCATTTAATAACCTCATCATCTTTTGGGACACCCTCTCAAATTATGACTTGGAGAAATCCTTCATGATAATAGTAAACATATTTGGTGAGCATACATCTGTACTTTATGAATTGCCAAAATTAACATCATACTCACTCAAGTCACAGGTTACTTCTATTGTTAAACTTTAAAGGAATATAATATATTTATGTACATATGTATTATATAGCATATTTACAATGTATATATACACATGCATATACATACATGTATACATACATTTATAACATATTTATGACCAATTAGATGGAGCAGCACATAGAATGCCATGTCTCAAGTCAGTAATACTCATCATCCTGAGTTCAAATCTATCCTCAGTCACTGTGTGACCTCAGCCAGATCATCTGATCCCATTTGCCTGTTTCTTTATCTACAAATAATCTAGAAAAGGAAATAGCAAACCACTGCAGTATCTTTGCCAAGAAAAACCCAAATAGGATTACAAAGGGTCAGGTACAAGTGAAAACAACTGAATAAAAACAAATGTTTATATATAGTACATATAATTTTCTTTTTTTTCTTATGAATTTAGTCATAAAAAGCTAATATTTCTATAAATAAAAAATAACATGACAGTTGCTTGTCAGATAAGTTCTTGAATTTATGTCCAATTTGTTTATATACACATACATATATGTATGTATCTGTGTATATATGTGTCTATAGATAGACATATATATGTATATAGGGGAAAAGAATGAATATTATTGATATTATGAAGGTAAAAATGATAAAATTTGGTATTTTTTGGATAATGGAGTGATAGAGAATAAAATCTATGAAAGAAAAAATAATATCATAATAATTGTGCTAGATAAAATTATAAGGCAATTAACTTAAAAAAACTTTAGGAGCCCATTCAATGCAATCAAAAAGAATGACTTCAGAGGAAAGAAAATGAAGCATTCTACCCACTTCTTTCAAGAAGTATAACACAATTAAAATGCAGATAGAGTCACACACTTTTAGACATGGCTAATGTGAGATTTTGTTTTGCTTGACTATGCATATGTGTTATGAAGATTTTCTTTTTTATTATAATTGCTTAACTTGGGAGGGAAGAAGAAAATTAATAAAATTATGTATGACCTCTGGGTTACAAAACTAACAAGATGAATGCTTGATATATTCTCTGATTCTTACAACTTCTCAAATTTCTCAAAATCACAAATTCTACACCAATGATAACACAACATCAACTGTCTCTCATATCTAAGATGTCTAGAATGCAAAAGAAAGTGAAGACAAAACAAAATATTTGATCTTATACATACTTTTAACTCACTCTCTCTTCTGCCACTCACTACCAAATCAGAGGAACAGAAGCAGAGAGCCAACACACATGTTTGAATTTGAAATAGTGCTCAACCCCATAATCTGTCCCTCTTCACCCCAATCCTGAGAGAATAAAATGACAGAAATTAACTCTGTAGTATCACCATGTCAACTCTCTGAATTGCTTGTTTCAGATCAGAAAACTGAGGAACAAAGGGAATAGGATAAGATACTGGAATAGTATGTCCTGCATCTTCCAGGATTTTTCATAATCATGAGGGATAGATCTCAGTTCTGTCACCACCAAAAAGCAGTTAGTGCAGAGAACTAGATAAATGAAGTTTTACTTAGCCAATTGGAGTTGAAATTCTTTGAGATCCAGACCAAAGGGAAAACACTGTCAGAGAGGAAGGAATGAAAAAGTGAACCTTAAGGAAAGGGAAAAAAGAAAAGGAAGAAGTGTAGAGAAGAGACTAAAATTATGGAAGATATCAGAAAGAAGAAAATTTGGGGACTTTGAACAAAAGTAGATAAAGCAGCAAGGAAAACAGTAGCATCACGAAGAGATGTGGCTTCTATATTTACTAAACTAGTTTAAAGGTAAATACTAAGAGAAAAAAATTGCAAAACAAGAGTAAACCATCCAACATTTGATGAGACAGAGAGTTCTATGGAAGGTCAAAGCACAGAACACAATATGCTATACATCAGAAAAAGGAACTGTGTAAGAATTTATAGTTTGTAGAGCAAAAAATAATGGTCAAAATAGAAAATCTTATGTAAGCAAGATTAAGCACAGAAGCTAGGAAGTTGTGAGAGCGCTCCCCAACTTGAAATCAAGCCTCTTCACAGAGTCTGCAGTGACAGAATCTACAAAGTGATGTAATTAAAAAAAAAATCCAGCTCAATATACCTTGAAAGGGCTTCAGAAAAGATAATTCTTTCTTGAGTGAAAAAGGAATGCACACTAGTACAGACATTGTCTGAGCAAGTCAGTAGAAGAATGTGAGCCACAGTACATATCAGTAATGGATACTCTCTTTTCTACCTCAACAAGATAGTAGCACAGCAGACTAGTGGAGCAATCCCCAGTCCCAGGACATAAGGCAAATTGTCAGCCCCAGAAAGCAGAGGACAACAGGCAGGACTAGGTTTGCTTTCCCCAGGTTATGAGCAAGTAATCAAACACCAGAGATCTGAGTGTGAAAGTGCCTTAAAGCTCAAAGACATATAATAAATTTGGGACAGTGCCTCTTTGTGTCCCAGGAGTAGACTTTAACTTTCAAAGTCATAAAATAGGCAAAAGAAGGAGAAAAAAATGAAAAAAGGAAAGGAAAAAAGAAAAAAGGAAAAGGAAGGGAAAAAAAGAAAGGGAAGAGGAAGGAAAAGGAGTGGAGATGAGAAGAGCAAGAGACTAAAAAGAACATTGATTATAGAAAGCTGCTGTGGTAACAAGGGAAGACCAAAACATTAACTCAAAAGAGGAAAAGATGGCTACATGTGAAACTTTAAAATATGAATTGATTTTAAGCTCAAAGAACCTTCTTAGAGGGGTTCTAAAATGATTTTAAAAGTCAAATAAAAGAAGTAAAATGACAATTGTTAAAATAGATGACTGGTATGCAAGAGAGGGTCAATAGCTTGGAATACGAAGGAGAAAAATTGACTGAAGAAAACATATCTAAAGATAGAATTAGCTGAATGGAAAAGAAAACACAAAAGCTAACTGAGAAAAAATATGTTAAAGACTAGAATTGGGCAAATGGAAGTTATTGACTGTGAGACATAAATAATTAGTCAAAAATATAAAAAGAATATAAAAATAGAATAAATTTGAAAAATAAATAATTGAAAAAAAACAAACTAGCTGGAAAATAGATCCAGGAAAGATAAGATAATAATTATTGGATTTCCTGAAAGCCATGATAAAAAAAGAACCTGAAAAACAGTTTCTAAGAAATAATCAAAGAAAACTGTACAAATATCCTATAACCAGAAAACAAAATAATTATTGAAAGATCACATCCTGAAAAACATCCCACAAGAAAAACTCCAAGAAATATTGTAGCTAAACTCCAGAATTACAAGGTGGAGAAAATGCTGCAAAGAAAGAACAATTAAACTACCAAGGAGTTACTATCAGGATTATCCCAGGATTTAGCAGAATCTACATTGAAGAATTTGATATTCTGGGAAACAAAGAGTCTTGGATTAAAAGTCAGAATCAGCTATGTTAAGGACCATGAATAGATGAAGGGCCAGATCAGTTTTCTGAGAGCTTCTACAACTGTGAATCATAAACTTGAAGGAGTTGCAAAGCAGGCTTCACAGATGTTCTTTGTGTATTGGGAATGAAATAAATTAGAGGGAAGAGGAGAGAGGTCAGACAATGCAAATGCCTCCTTGTATCATCATCATCCACTCACATGAAGAGATTCATTCTAAAGGTTTGAGTTAGACCTCCAGCAGCCAGTGTCAGGTAGCTCCCATACCACAACACAACTACCCAGCAAAATTGATCATAATTTTTCAAGGGGGCCAGGCAAGATGGCGGAGAGGAGGCACACACTGTGTAAGCTCCGCATTTTCTCTCAGAATCCATTTCATTACAAGCCTCTGAATTAATGCTTGACTGAAAAAAAAACCACAAATAGTTACCAAGAGAAGCCATCCTTGAGATTCGCCAAAGAAAGGTCTGTTTTTGCGCAAGGGCGGGGATGGTGTTAGATTGGGTGCAGGCTGAGGGCAGATAGCAGGGAGAGCATGGGAGCAGCTCACAGCCGAGAAGATCGGGGGGGAGGGGGTGGGGGGGATGTGATCTCAGCCATCTCTGTGGGGGGAGCTTTGCTACAGGATTGGATACTTTGCCCTGGCAGCAAGCCAGCAGTCCAGCAGAGAAGCTAAAAACATCGGAGGTGAAGAATACAACCCCAAACAGCTGGAGTCTCTCAGGACCTGGCCACCCCTTCCCCACAGTGTCTCAGCACACTCTCGGAGTCTCAGAGTGCAGGTACAGCACAGTCGGGCTAGTGCCTCACTGCTGCCCCCACAGTCTGTAGAGGAAGCTCAGTAACACCACCCAGCTCCTCCCCCCAAAAAAGCAGACTCCATTTAGGGTTTTTTTCTCTTTTTCTTTTTGCTAGTTTGTCTTTGATTTTTCTCTGAAAAAATGAGCAAAAAATTGAAGAGGACTTTAACCCTTGACAGCTTCTGTACAGATAGAGAGCAGACTCTAAACCCTGAGGAGACTAAAAGCAGACTGTCTCCAGATGAATCCCCAAAGAAGGAGATCATCTGCTCCTCAGCACAGATGAACCTCATAGAAGAAATTAAAAAGGCTCTCACAAGAGAGCTAGAAGAAAAATGGGAAAAGGAGAGGGAAGCTTGGCAAGAGAGTCTGGAGAAGTCATCCCACTCATTTAAAGAGAGACTGGATAAAGAAATACAATCCTTGAAAAATAGGATTAGTGAACTGGAAACAGAAAATAGCTCTCTAAAAAACAAAATTGGCAAAATGGAAAAAAATTCCATAGAACAAAAGAACTCAATTGGACAATTAGAAAAAGATTTTTAAAAAGTGAGTGAAGAAAATACTTCACTGAAAATCAGAATTGAACAAATGGAATTGAATGACTCGAGGAGACAAAAAGAATCAGTCAAGCAAATCCAAAAAAATCAAACAATTAGGAAAAAATGTGAAATACCTTCTGGGGAAGACAACAGACCTGGGAAACAGATCCAGGAGAGACAATCTGAGAATCATTGGACTCCCAGAAAAGCATGATGAAAAAAAGAGCCTGGACACTATTTTCCAGGAAATTATCAAAAAGAACTGCCCAGAAGTCATAGAAACAGAGGGTAAAATAGACATTGAAAGAATTCATCTATCACCTACTGAAAGGGATCCTAAAATCAAAACACCAAGAAATATAGTGGCCAAATGCCAGAACCCTCAGATGAAGGAAAAAATACTGCAAGCAGCTAGAAAAACCCAATTCAAGTATCGAGGAGTTACAATAAGGATCACCCAGGATCTGGCAGCATCCACGTTAAAGGATCGAAGGGCCTGGAATATGATATTCCGAAAGGCTAAGGAACTTGGTATGCAACCAAAAATAACTTACCCAGCTAGAATGAGCATCTTTTTCAAGGGAAGAAGGTGAACATTAAACAACGTAAGCAAATTTCACCTATTTTTGATGAAAAAGCCAGAACTTAACAAAAAGTTTGATCTACAAATATAGAACTCGAGAATTCTAAAAAGGTAAAGATTAATCTTGGGAACTATATTTCTGCTATAAAGATGTATAAAGAATACATGTACATCTTGTTCTAGAAACTAGATGTGGAAAGGACATTATACCAGAAAAAGCATAAAGTGGGGGTGCTACATCTCATGAAGAGACAAAGGAAACCTATTTTATCTGAGAGAAAGAATGGAGGGGGATGAATATAATGGGTATCTTACTGCCTTCAGAATTGGCTTTAAGAGAAAAAATTTTAGACATATTCAATTTATGGTGAAACTTCTCCCACCTCATTGAAAAGTGAGAAGGGAAAAGTGAAAAGGGAAGGAATAAGCTAAGCGGAAAGGAATACGGAAACTGGGAGGGAAAGGGTAAGATAGGGAGGAACTCTAAGGCAGAGGGAGAGATACTAAAAAGGGAGGGCTGTGAGAAGCAAGTGGTGCTCACAAGCTTAATACTGGGAAAGGGAATAAGGGGGAAAGAAAGGGGAAAAGCATAAACAGAGGTTAACAAGATGGCAAGTAATACAGAATTGGTCATTTTAACCATAAATGTGAATGGGGTAAACTCCCCCATAAAGAGGAACTAGTTAGCAGAATGGATTAAAAGCCAGAATCCTACCATATATTGTTTACAGGA
Source organism: Antechinus flavipes (assembly GCF_016432865.1). Classification (NCBI taxonomy): domain Eukaryota; kingdom Metazoa; phylum Chordata; class Mammalia; order Dasyuromorphia; family Dasyuridae; genus Antechinus; species Antechinus flavipes. Next base: position 58,225,855 of record NC_067401.1, read on the forward strand.
AACACACCTGAAGCAGGGAGATACATGCAGGTTAAAGGTAAAAGATTGGAGCAAAATCTACTATGCTTCAGGTGAAGTCAAAAAAGCAAGAGTAGCCATCCTGATCTCAGATCAAGCAAAAGCAAAAATTGATCTAATTAAAAGAGATAAGGAAGGGCACTATATCTTGCTAAAGGGTAGTGTAGATAATGAAGCAAAATCAATATTAAACATATATGTACCAAGTGGTGTAGCAGCTAAATTCTTAAAAGAGAAATTAAGAGAGCTGCAAGAAGAAATAGACAGCAAAACTATAATAGTGGGAGATCTCAACCTTGCACTCTCAGAATTAGATAAATCAAACCACAAAATAAATAAGAAAGAAGTCAAAGAGGTAAATAGAATACTAGAAAAAGTAGATATGATAGATCTGTGGAGAAAATGTAATGGAAACAGAAAGGAGTATACTTTCTTTTCAGCAGTTCATGGAATCTATACAAAAATTGACCATATGTTAGGACATAAAAACCTCAAACTCAAATGCAGTAAGGCAGAAATAGTAAATACATCCTTTTCAGACCACAATGCAATGAAAATTACATTCAACAAAAAGCCAGGGGAAAGTAGACCAAAAAATAATTGGAAACTAAATAATATCATACTAAAGAATGATTGGGTGAAACAGCAAATCATAGACATAATTAATAACTTCACCCAAGAAAATGATAATAATGAGACATCATACCAAAATGTATGGGATGCAGCCAAAGCGGTAATAAGGGGAAATTTCATATCTCTAGAGGCCTATTTGTATAAAATAGAGAAAGAGAAGGTCAATGAATTGGGCTTGCAACTAAAAATGCTAGAAAAGGAATAAATTAAAACCCCCCTGTCAAACACTAAACTTGAAATACTAAAAATAAAAGGAGAGATCAATAAAATTGAGGTTGGGTTTTATAAAATGCTTTTTCCATATCTATTGAAATAATAAATCTATTAAAATAAATATATGAAAGAAACATGATTTCTATTATTTTGGTTATTGATATAGTCAGTTATGCTGATAGTTTTACTATTATTGAGCCTGCCCTGCATGCCTTGTATAAATCTTAATTGGTCATGGTTATCCTAGGGATAACTTGATGTAATCTTTTTGCTAATATTTTATTTAAGATTTTTGCATCTATATTCATTAGGGACATTGGTCTATCATTGCATTTCTTTGTTTTGACCCTATGTGGTTTGTCATAAAAGGAATCTTTTCTGTTTCACAAAAGGAATTTGATAGAACTCCTTCTTTTCCTATTTTTTAAATAGTTTGCCTAGTATTGGAATTACTAGTTCTTGAAATATTTGGTACAATTCATATTTAAATCCATCTAGCCATTAAGATTTTTCTTAGGAAGTTAATTAGTAGTTTGTTCAATTTTTTTAAGTGGGACTATTTAAGTAATTTATTTCCTCCTCTGTTAATCTAGGAAATCTATATTTTTGTAAGTACTTTATGGTAATGTGGTAAAGTAGGGCATCTGAAAGCTCTATCTTGGCATAGAGACAGAGTGAGAAAACAGAGTGGAAGAACAAGACCCACTACCCCATGTCCAAAATGCAACAGAGGCTTCCATTGGGCATCAGAACATAGACTGATTCAGGGAAATGGGATGACGGGCCCAGCCCAAGGGACCAAGGCAAAAAAATACTTGTGGTATGATGGCAGCCGATGCTACACCCAGATAGTGCCTAGAAGTCCAGTATCCAGACATGACAAATCAGCCAGGAAGCAATTTGATGGGAGAAAAGGATTACATAATCAGTCAGCCAGGAAGCAACCTGATGGGAGAAAGGGATTACAATTGGGGAGAACAGAGTTGTATGCAGCTGGGACACTTGAGGTATGCCCTGAGGAGGTGAAATCTGTTTCTCTACAGTCTATGGATCCCTTGCCTCCAGGCATAGTAGGCACCTCCTGAGAGTACTTATAAAACATTGTCTATCCATACATTGATGTGGGAAAATGGGGAATGTGTGGATAATATCCCAATCACTAATGCAGGTAGATAATGTGTGACTTATCAGCCAGGAGAAGTAGTAGCATCAGGTTTACTGAAACAGACTCCTAATAAGCAATCTGGTGATAGTTGCCCAGATTCTGACTCCAAGCAACAAAATTGAGGAATATACTGGAGAGCAGGTATGACAGCTGGCCAACCTATGCTCACCATCTAAATAAATGGTATACTATTAGAAGGATTGGTAGACACTGGTGCCGATTGTACAGTCATTAGAGGTACCAACTGGCCCAGTCACTGGCCAAAGATTAAGGCAGACGCCTACGTGTCTGGCATAATAGGATTAATAGCAACTAAAGTTAGTACTACTCCTTTGAGATGGACTTTTGAATGTGAAACAGGAGTTTTTATTTCTATTATAGTTGAAAAAATCCCCATCAATCTGTGGGGAAGAGACATTTTACAACAATTAGGATTACAAATGCGTACTTCGGTTTTTTAGGTAGGGCTGCTGTTGAAGGCCTGCCAACACTTTCACCTGTTCCTACCCAATGGAAAACTGATATACCAGTGAGGATAGAACAGTGGCCCTTAGTTAGTGATACAATTCAGGCCTTATTAGATATTGTACAGGAGCAACTTGACCAAGGATTTACAACCTTCTCTAAGTCCTTGGAATTCCCCAGTTTTCGTTGTAAGAAAGAAATCTGGAAAATGGAGGATGTTGACTGATTTAAGAAAGGTAAATGAACAGATAGAAACTATGGGAACTCTTCAGCCTGGACTTCCATCTCCTACTTAATTGCCTAGAGAGTAGCCTCTTTGGGTTATAGACATTTAGGATTGTTTCTATTCTATCCCTCTAGATAAGGAAGATATGAAAAGATTTGCCTTTTTAGTGCCCAGCCTTAACTTAGCTGACTTTATAAAAGATATGAATGGACAGTTTTGCCACAGAGAATGATAAACAGCCCTAGTATGTGTCAAATGTATGTTGCTGCTGCTCTTACTCCAGTAAGAAAATCATTTCCGAAAGTAATGTTATTACATTACATGGATAATATTGGGATGTGCACCTGAGGGACAACTGTTAGAAGCATGACTACAAAAAGACCATAAAAACACTAAGGGACTACAAATTGCACATAGCTCCAGAAAAAAATTAAAGATATGCTCCTTTTCAATATTTAGGATATGAAGTATATCCTAAGGTACTTATAGTACAAAAATTTTCCAAAGAACAGAGAAGCTAAACACTTTAAATGACTTTCGGAAATTGATAGGAGATATCCACTGGATGCATCCAGTATTAGGCTTAACTACCTATCAATTGCAACCACTATAGGACATTTTAAGGGGAGACAGTGCTTAAACTCACCACATCAGTTTACAAAAGAAGGTCAAGAGGCTTTGAGAGAAGTTGAACTGGCTTTATCCAATGTGTTTGAAAGAATCACTCAAAAACCCTTGGAAATATCAGTTTTTGCCACACAAGAGGCACCCACAACAGTCCTTCATCAAGGAGATGGTGTGATAGAGTGAGTGAATCTCCCAGCATAATCAGACCAAAGCCTCACTTCTTACCCAGTGCTTGTGTCTAGAATTTTATTAAAGGCCATTAAGTGAGCAGTACAATTATCTGGGATAAAACCTGACAAGATATACAACTTTTATACTAATAGACAAATTAATGTATGCTGTAAAACCATCCCAGAGTGGCAAATTTTATTGGCTACGACTCCAAATTTTATTACACGGGTCTCCATTAAAGATAACCAGACTATTATATAATTGGTGATGAATTCTTGAAGAAAAAATTTCTAAAGTTCCTCTTAAAGGACCAACTATCTTTACAGATGCATCAAAACATAATATTTGTGCTGTATACTCTCATGACTTATCTATAAAGAGAGTAGTCAGAACTCCTTTTCAGTCCACTCAGCAGAATGAATTATATGCATTCATTCTAGCTCTTACTTATTATTTAGGAGATATAAATATAATATCTGATTTGGCCTATTCAATAGGTATGGTACAAAGAATTGCCACAGCCCAAAGAAAATTTGTAGCATCTAATATATATTAGCTCTTTAAGGAACTTCAAGAGCAAGTGAGAAAACATCCAGGAAAGATTTATATCTTTCATGTCCATTCTCATAGTGGACTTCCAGTCCTATTTTTGATAGGCAGATAGCCTTTTAACCACATTAGTCAATAGTATTTCAGGCAGCTAAGATTCTCATTCTAAAATCATCAGGCTGCTCAAGCTTTACATTTGCAATTTGGGATAGCAAAAGAGAAAACCAGGAGCTTAGTAAAAGCCTGTACAACTTGCCTTCCTTTCCATGCTCCTACACTGCCTCCAGGGAAGAACACTCGTAGTTTGAGACCCAGTGAAATTCGGCAAATGGATGGACCCATTATAAATCTTTTGGTCGTATGTCTTTTATCTATGTTGTGGTAGATACCTTTTCAGGATTCACTTTTGCAATACCAGCAGCAAAAGAGACAGCCCGAGTTGTCACTGAATTCCTCATACAAGCATTTGCAATTATGGGTGTGTCACAAGCAATAAAAACAAATAATGCACTTGCATATACTTCTAAACATTTTACACACTTTTGTGCACAGTCTAAGATTTTACACACCGCTGGCATACTTTTTAATCCTCAAGGACAGGCAATAGTAGAGAAAAGAAACAGAGACATTAAAATGCTCCTCCAAAAACAAAAGAAAGGGGGAGCCACAGGTAACCCTAGAGAACTTCTAAATCTAGCTCTTTATACTATTGACTTCTTGATTTTTGACAAAGATGCACTGGCTCCAGCAGACAAATTTTATAACCCACTGGAAGGGTATTGTCCAATAGGAGCAGCTCCACTATCTTTAGATAATCACCAGGTGATGTGGAGAGACCCAGAAAGTGGTGAATAGAAGGGACCAGATAGATTAACTGCTTGGGGAAGAGGGTTAGCTTGTATCTCTACAGATAGAGAAGGAATCAGATGGGTGCCAATGAGCGTATTCACCTTGTCCATCAGAGAGAGATGGAGTAGACTCTTGAAATGAAGGAGAAGACCCAAGAAACATCTGGTGGTTCCATTGCTGACTGTGCCCACCACTGAAAGAGCATGGCAGTTATGACATTTGACTCATGGACATCAAAAACTGTTGGACTTCAAAACCTTCAGGAATCATTGGAATCCCTGAGACATGAAAAGATTGTTGTAGGACTTGAAAACCCTCAGGAATCCTTAGATTTTTTGAGAAATGATAAGATTGTTGCAGGACTTCAAAATCTATAGGAATCATTGGATTCCCTAAGATATAAAAAGATTATTGCAGGACTTCAAAAACTTGCGGGGATCATTGGATTCCCTGACACATGAAGCAATGGACAATAGATTGGTTTTGGAGCATCTTTTGGCTGTTGAAGAAGGCGTATTTGGAATTGTTGTTTATATACCTTCCTTCTAGGACATCTGGAAATCTTTTACAACACCCTGTTGATTCATATTGTTTGTTATATCACTACTTGCATGTACAATTCATGTTTGTTACACTGCATGGAGCCTGCACTGGCTATGGGGAGAGTCATCACTAATAGCCTGTGCATTATTGCTATGTGCTTGTGTAATACTTCCCATGCTGATAGGTTTGTACCTGTTTCTAGTAAGACCCTTCAGTCCAGAAACCTGCTGACAATATCTGGCTTGACTCCCCACTTCCCTTTGCTGCTTTTCATCTCCTTTCCTGAGAAGTTGGAGGGGGGTGGCATGATTATCTCCTTTTTAGTGCTTTCACCTCCTTTCCTGAGAAGTCAGGGAGGGCATGATCACCTCCTTTTTGGGGTTCTTACTTCCCTGAGAAGTCAGGGATGATGTGACCATCTGTGTTCTAAAACAAAAGAAAACAGGTGTTGGAAAGGGCTGAAACTTGTGAGTTTGTGCACTGGAGTCAGACAATTGAGCACTTAAGGCTAATTACCAGTTGGACAATATTCTATTAGCATACACTTAGAAAATGGCCCTTCCCACTATTCTGTACTGGCTCAATCTTTTGGTGTATACAGAGAATTGTAGGAGAGATTAGCGGGTGGAGTAAGATAAGTCAGAGTTACTTTGGCAGTAGATGAGGAGAAGGGAGTTTGTGGAGATCCTGTGTCCATTCCCTTCACTTCTACTCCTTCAATTCTAGACCAAGGTCTTTTGCTTATCCTGACTCCAGCTGATTCTAGGGCATCCAGGGTGCTAACTCAGCCTTCACACATGCCCAATTCATTGATCTTCTTTTATTCTACTTAATGCATATAAGCATCTAGAGATTTAAAACTTCCCCTAAAAATGGGCTGCATCTAACAAATTTCAGTATGTTGTCATATTATTGTCATTCTCTTGGATGTTATTTCATCCAATTATATCTATTTGTTCTTTCACCCTCTCATGCTTTAGGATTAGATCACTTAGTTTCTAATTAATTTTGATCTATTTTCCCTGTCCCTCTATTGCATTTAATATTTATTGCATCATAATCTAAAAAAAATAATTTACTACTTCTGCCTTTCTGCATTTGATATTCAGGTTTTTGTGCCCTAATACATAGTCAGTTTTTGTGTAGGTACCATGTACTGCTGAGAAAAAAAAAAGTATATTCCTTTCTGTCTCTATTTAATTTTTTCCAAAGATCTATCATAACTAACATTTTTAGGATTCTATTTATTTCCTTTACTTATTTCTTATTTATTTTGTAATTCAATTTATCTACTTCTGAAAGAGCAAGATTGAGATTCCCCCACTAGTATGGTTCTACTAGCTATTTTTTCTTGTAGCTCTCTTAACTTCTGCTCTAGGGATTTGGATGCTATATAAAATATAGCATATTTATATGCTATACTGGCTTCATATGTGTTTATTTTTGATATTACTTTATCATCTATGATCCCCTTTAGTTAAATGAAGTTTCCTCCCCTATCTTTTTAAATTAGATCTATTTTTACTTTTGTTTGATCCTGAGATCAGGATAGCTACCCCTGTTTGTTTTCTTTTGTTTTGTTTTGCTTCAGTTGAAGCATAATAAATTCTGCCCCAAGCTTTTATCTTTACCCTGTATGTATCACTTTGCTTTAAATCTATTTCTTGTAAACAATATTTTGTGGGATTCTGGTTTATAATCCAGTATGCTATCTGCTTCCATTTTATAGTACAATTCATCCTATTCATAATCACAGTTAAAATGATCAACTCTGTTTTCCCTCCATCTTATTTTCCCCAGGTTATACTTTTTTCTTTACTTTCCCCCTTTCCCTTCTCACTAGCATTTTGCTTCTGATAACCACCTCTCTCAAATAGCACTCCTCTTTTACAGCCCTTCCCCCTTCTTATCTTTTTCACCTTCTACTTCTATTCTCTCTTCTATTAGTTTTCTCTTTTCCTTTCCCTTTTCCTTTTCCTTCTTCCCTAAAGGGTTTGAAAAATTTCTTGGTGAAGCTAAATTTGTTTAATATTCTCTCCTTGAGTAAAATCTGATAGGAATAAGTTTATAAAATGCTCATCATATTGCTTTCTTTCCCTCAATAATAATTTATCTTTTTTCCTCTTCATGAGATGTGATTTACCTCATTTTCCCTCCATTTTCCTCTTCTTCCAGGACTAATCCCTTCCTATCTCTAGTTTTTTTTTTTTTTTTTTTTTTTTTTTTTTTTTTTTTTTTTTTAATATCACCACAATGCAACCAAATTATATCTATACCATCTAAGTATACCCATAATAGAGATACAATTCACAAATCCTCTTCCTATACGGGGATGTTAACTTTTTAACTTTTAAAAGAAATAGTTGTTTTTTTTTGTTTTTTTTTTTTTTTTTTTGTTTTTTTGCTTTTCACCTTCTCTTGAATTCTGTATTTGAATATCAAATTTTCTGTTTAGCTCTGATTTCTTCAACAGAAATAAATGAAATTCACCTCTTTCATTGAATGGTCATCTTTCCCCCTGAAACATAATGCTTAGTATTTCTGGATACTTAATTCTTCACTTCAACCCAAATTCCTTTGCCCTTTGAAATATCATATTTCAGGCCCTTTTATCCCTGAAAGTGAAAACTGCTAGGTCCTGGGTATTCCTGTTTGTGGCTTCTCAATATTTGAATTGTTTCTTTTTGGCTTCTTGTAATATTTTCTCTCAGATTTGATAATTCTGAAATTTAGCTATGATATTTTTTGATATTTTCATTTCATTTGATTTTTCATTTTGATATATTCATTTCATTTCATTTTGATATTTTATATTCTCTTTTAGGAGGGGATTGGTGAATTCTTTCAATGGCTATTTTGCCCTCTGGTTTTAGGGCATCCAGACAGTTTTCCTTGCTGATTTCCTGAAAGTTGTTTTCTAAACTCTTTTTTACATCATGGTTTTCAGATAGCCCAATAATTCTTAGCTTCTCTCTCTTGGATCTATTTTCTCTGTCAGTTGTTTTTTCCATGAGACATTTTACATTTTCTTCTATTTTTCATGTTTTTCTTTTTTTTCATTAATTCTTGAATCATTTACTTTTATTTGTTCAATTCTAATTTTAGTGAGTTATTTTCTTCTATTAGTTTTTTTACCTCCTTTTGAATTTAGTCAGTTCAACTTTTAATGAGTTACTTTGTTCATTGGGCTTTTTTTATTTCACAAATTTTGTTTTTCAGTGAGTAGAATTTTTCCCCATTTTGCCTAATCTATTTTGTAGAGATTATATGTTTTTTCCATGTCATCAAATCTATTTTGTATGGAGTTATATACTTTTTTTTTCATTTTACTAAATCTGTTTTGAGGATTTCTCTTCAAATGATTTCTGTATTTCCTTTTTCAAACTCTCTTGCAAAACTCTCATTTCTTTTCCCAATTTTTTTTTGTAACTCTTCTTAAAGATCCTTTTTGAATTCTTCCAAAAGAGGCTTGTGAGATGGAGACTAGGTTATGTCATCCTTTGGGGCTTCATCTGGAGATATTTTGTCTTTAGTGTTCTTGGTGGTTGAGGTCTGTTCTTTTCTGTTTCCATAAAAGTTATCTATGGTTAGAGATTTTTTGTTTCCTCATTTTTAAATGTTGAGGTCTGCTCTTAGGGCAAAAGGGAGATTCTCCCAAGCTTCCTCTACAGACAACAGTGGCTTCACACTGCTCTATATGGTCCAATTCTGTTGACTTCTTTCTTATGACTGATAGGCATGGCCTAATCTCACAATATTCTGGAGTTCAGAAGCTCTATTTCCCTTTTGTAGTTTCATTGGATGTCTCACAATAGTTTGCAGATGTACTAGCTTCTAAAACAGGACAGAGTAGCCAATGCTGCTGTATTTGGCCAAATGCCTCCCTGTATATTCCCCCAATGCATGGACACCACACCACCCTTGGTCCTTGTGCTGGGCCTTCACTTAAGTGCTTGCCTCCTCCCCCTCATCTATATGCTGATTGAAAAGATCTTTTCTGTTGTTTTTCCAAAATATCTTCTGCTGAAAATTTGTTACACTCCAAATATTTGTGTGTTCTGTCACATCAGTTTAAAGGCTTGATCTGGTATTGATCTGAGGGAAGACAGGAAGAGCTCAGAAAAAGACCTGTCTACTCTTGCCCATCTTGGCTCACTTTTCCTTTCAATCATTTTTGATGGAAAGAGCAAAACTAAACAGAAAATTCAACATATAAATAGAAATCTCAAGATCAGTATAAAAAGATAAAAAGGAAAGAAAAAGAAATATTTAAAAGTTAAACTATTTCCATTCCTATGTATCTTTAAAAACTTTATCCTTTAAATACTGTATCTTTAAAACTGTATCTTTATCAGGGACTTTAGAAAGAGTATACATAGTCAGAGGGTATGGTATAAGTTGACTTTGGTGTGTTAAAAAAATACATTGTGGGGTGGAAAAGGCATTGTATTGGATGAAGATGAAAGGGGAGGTAAAATGGAATAAATTAGATCACATAAAGAGGCAAAAAAATATATTTAATAGAGGAAAAGAAGGGAGAGTAAGGAGCATTATTTGAAGCTAACTCTTATCAGACTCAGATCAAAAAAAAGGAATAACATAAACATTCAGTGTGATATAAGTATTTATTTACATAATAGAGAAGTCAGAAAAGAAAGGGGAAAGAAAATGGAGGGCCTGGATAGGGGAATAGAAAAAGAAAATGGAGGAGAAATGATAGAAGGAGGGCACATTGAGGTGTGTGTGGGGGTAGTGAGAAGCAAAACACTGGTGAGAAGGGACAGGGGAGAAAAGAGATTTAAAAAAAAAAGTATAAACTGTAGATAAATAGCACTGAAGGAAATACAGAATTGGCAGTACTAACTGTGAATGTGAATGGGATGAACTCTCCCATAAAGCAGAAGCAAATAGCAGAGTGGATTAAAAAGTAGAGTCTTACAATATGTTGTTTACAAGAAACACCTTTGAAGCAGAGACATGCCAACAGAATAAAGATAAAAAAGCCTGGTGCAAGATTTATTATGCTTCAGCTGAAATTGGAAAAAAAAAAAGTAGAGGTAGTGATTCTTATCTCAGATCAAGCAAAAGCAAAAACAGGTCTAATTAAAAGAAACAAGAAAGGAAAATGTCTTGCTAAAATATTACATAGATAATGAAATAATATCAATACTAAACATGTATGTAACAAGGGGTGTAGCATCCAAATTTCTAGAGGAAAAATTAAGTCAGTTACAGGAAGAAATATATAGCAAAACTATATTAGAATTGGACCTAAGCCTCTCCCTCTCAAATTAATTGAATTAAAATTATTCCATTCATAAATTACAAAGAAGACTCTAGTAATGCAGAAGCTTTTAGAAAATATATGTTCTAATATTGTAATTCAGAATGGTGTTATGCCACAGTCTCCTTGAATTGTCCGACCTCAATTATTATGCCCCAATTCTTTCTAACTTCCTTCCACCACCCTTCCCTCTTAATCATTAAGATATTTGATAAGGAGGAAGATCTTCTAACTTAGACATCATGACCCCAGACCCTCCCTAGTTATCAAAATGTCAGGTACCTCCCCCATTCTGTCATTATTCTTCTTGATCCCTATTTATCAGAATGTCTGGTGTCTTCTCCACCCTATCAGAACCAGATTGATAGCCCCTTCCCACTCAGTGCTCTGACTTTGCCCCTGCCTCAAAGCTTAGACACACACACACACACACACACACACACACACACATATACACACACACATTTTGCTGCTGGATGCTTTGGACATTAGCCATGGGGGCATCATGCCCTCAGCACAATTACTTCCTTTCAAATAAAATATTAAAAACTCTCTAATCTCCATCTTGCCTCAGTTTCTCTAGCATTAAAATAGTAACTCCTTTAAGATCTGGATGGTTGTTGGTATATTTTGTTTGTTGCCTTTGTAGATCTGGCAGGATAAAGAGGGCCAATTATATAGTATGTTTTTGTTAGTTTAGATTAGCTTGGTGAATAAGGATGGTGAAAGCCTTCAAAATCAGTCTATGTAAAGATTTATTGAAGGAAGTGGGAAGATTTAGCATGGAGGCAAAAGAGAAGACAGAGAGAGGAAATAATTTCTTCCAGCATTTAGAGGATTTTTTTTCAGAGATATGGATTAGATTTATTCTCTTTGTTCCTAGAATGCAAATCTTGAAGCAAATGGATAAATTCCCTCTTCATGCCAAGGAAAAAATAAACGTGGAACTATTGAATAGTGGAATCAAGTAATCAAACAAATATTTAGTAAGTGGATAAGAATATCAGGCCCTGAGCTAGCACTGGATATACAAAAACAAACAAAAAGAAATAGTCTCAAATTTTAAGATTCATCAGAAGAAACAATCGTTACACGTATGTGCATATAAAATATATACCAAATACTGACAAAATAAATTAAAGAAAATTTGGGAATGTATGAGCAGCCTGGAACATCAGGAAAATCCTGATTTAGGAATACTTGAAGCAATCTTTATAGGCTCTGTCTTAAGAGAAAGGGCCCTTCTTTATCAGGTAAAAGTCTGAATGTCATTTTTACAGTGAAATGTAGAGAATGTTCTTATACAAGTATGGATTAGTCCTTTCAATTCTATGATTCTGGTTCTGCTGGGTCACTTTATCTTGTTAGGTTTGTATTAAAGCAAGAAATGCTCTTCTCTTTATCAAAATATCTCAACTTATCTCAAAAACCAGTGGAAAGAAAATATGCTTAAAAGTGAGCACTTATCTCTCTTATTTAGAGAGATGTCCAGGATGATATGCAAACAAAGAAACAAAAATTGCACTATCACCCTACTTAATGGGTAACCATTTAGCTCTTGACAGGAATTAGCTAATAAGTATCTCCTTCCTGCCACTCCAAAGATTCAAATCACTGCTGATGGCAGAGTTAATTTTTAATGTGCTTTCATGGAGAGTTAGGCTAACTTTTTAAAAACTCAGGTTAGAAAGTAAAGCTGATGCCATCACATGGACAAATGACATCAATTGAAATGTGATTTTTTTTTCTTCAAGGTGATTGATGTAATTTTCTATTAAAGTGACCTTTGCTAGAAATGTTTTCACTGTAATGATTTCCTGTCCTTTCGGCTCAGCCATCAGAACAGAAGAACTGGCATAAGCCTGTTTCAACTGCCTGATGTTAAAATAGTAAAAGAAGTCATCTGGGAAGATTGTTGTGCTGAAGTACAATGAGGATAGGCAATACTGAGACAGGACCTCAGCCTTTAGAGCTGGGTTCCCTAACACTATTATGTGATTAATCATCAAGCATCCTCTACTTGAAAAATCCTTGTAACATTTTCTTAAGTTCATTTGCAAAGCATCATAGGTGGTCAACATTTATCTTTATTCTGCAGATTAAGTACCTGAATACATTGGGATTAAACTGATGTGTATGGTATTTATAAATGCAACTATGGATAGGACAAGAAAAAAGAAATTACTTTAGATTTGTATTCCTATGAATGCTAAGTGTGGGACAGGCCCATATGGATGAAGAGTACACATAAAACAATTCTCCTCTTCCCTCTCCAGTTCATCAGTGAACTCACCAGGAGGAAACTAGGAACTTCATAAACTCAGTTCATTATTCTCTACTTCAAAAGTATCTTTTACCCAAGGGCTTGATCTGAATGGGCTTCTATCCCTTTCACCTGATTATTCCTCCTTCTCTCATCCTTTACTCCCATAACTGAAGAAAAGTTTTAGGAATAAGAATGACACTAAAAATGTCATATACTTTCTGATCTTAAATTAAACATTCAATTTATGTTTAAGGATTTATTTCAAAAATGAAAGTGAAAGTTATGCAATTATAATGATAATTTTGGCCACAGAAAAAGGGTTGAGAAAAATGTATTGCCCTTCTTTGCAGACCTAGGGAATCATGGATATGGAATATCACATGCTATCAGAGATTGTATTGCAGAGTTTTTCTTCTTTTTCTTTTATTACAAAGGAAAGTATACAAAGGAAAAGAATATAATTCAAAACTAAATGTGATGAAAAAATAAAAGGCATCAATTCCAAAAAACAAAACAAAAATTAATAAAAATTAATTATTGATTTCTTTTGCTTCTGATTCAAGTGATTTCTCAGTATTCATATTTATTAAACTCATCCTTGTTAATAATAATGACAATGATAACAACAATAACAAATGTTAAATCAATTGAACAGTGAAATGATGACATCATTATTCAGAATACTCCTCGAGGAATAGAGGACTAGAGAACTATTTTTACTAAGAAGAGGGGAAAATTCCACCACTTAATTTATGCCATTATGTTTTTTTTGACTTAAATTTCCTTACGGTAGAAGAAGCACTAAAGAAAGCAAGAAGGAAGAATGGAAGAAAGGCAGGAGGAAAGGAAGGAAAGAAAGAGGAAAGATAAAAAGGTAAGGAAGGAAAGGGGGGAGTAAGAAAAGAAAATATTTGTATATGTTTATCTATATTTATCTATCCATCTTTCTACCAATTTATATAGATGTATATGTATATATCTTTATGTAACAAGGTAAAATTTTCACCTTAAGTTTAGAAATAGGACTTTTTCTGATGTGAAATACAGATTTACATGTTTATTTTCTCTGAAGTAAATCAAAATAAATTTTTATGATTGCCTCCTTTAATGTGTAGTGGGTTTGAAATAATAAAAATTACTCAGCCATTCACATTTTGCTCAGAAACAAAACAGGAATAGGATTAATAAACTGGGCAAGTAGACCTGATGAAAAATAATTTTTGATGAGTATATTGTATAATTATACCATGTTATTACTCAAAATGATGTTATCATCATGGTGCTGATATCTAGGAGGAAGCTGAGTGGAAAATGGAATTTTCCTGTGCTGTGGAGATTTTTAAACCACATTTTCCTTAACAAAATATAAACTAGCTTTTTTACCTTTATTCTATTATAATGGCTTTAAATTCTATTATGAAGGCTATATAAATGACTGGTATAATGGCTAAAGGAGTGTAGAAAAGGGAGACAGAGTGTTTCCCTTAAATTTGTAAAGGTTGTAACAATTGTTTGTTCCCATGTCATTCACGCTTATTTTTAGAATAAACTTAGACAAAGATTCATCCAATCTCTGTGTGAAGTTCAGGATGCTGAATGTAGGAAGTTCCACAAAATAACAGAAAGTTTAAAGGGAATAACTTAATCATCTCTAGAATCTACCACTTGTGGGGATTTATCTACTACTTAAAAAAAATAGAAACAAATGTACATATTTTGAAATGGCATTCATTTTTATGCAAATTAACTCAGAGGTTTTAAGTTCTAACTTACAAATATACAATTACTGTTCAGTCCTTTTTCAATATTTTTCAGGTCTTTGTGACCTCATTTCAGATTGACAAAGATACTGGAGTGATTTGCCATTTCCTAGTCTAATTCATTCTACTGATGAGAAAATTGAAGCAAACAGGGTTAAGCTACTTGCTCAGAGTTACACAGATTATTGTCAGAGGCTGAATTTGAATGCAGGTCTTGACTCTCTGTCCCCAATAATTTTACTGTAGGATTTAAAATGTATTCTCATTTTTTAAGGAAGTTTGTTCTGTGGATTAAAAAAAAAGAGGCAGAAAAGGAATATTTTGATGATCTTTATTCATCATCACCATTTAATTTGGTCATATCATTAATATTTTTATTTTTTGCACAATCTATTTAGTTCTTTGGTTTTTTTAACCTTTGATTTTTTTGTTTTTGAAGTGTGATTGATTTCACTGCTGAAGTTAGAAAATCATACAATAAAATTGGATTACACTCAAATGTATTTAAATGAAACTATCTTGTAAATACACTACATGAATTTCCTTTTCAGTGGAGTTATGTGATGAACTTCTGAACATCACTTAAGTGGTGTCTGGAAATTTTTTTTCTGTGCAATGTCCTACATGTATTGGTACTTTGGGAGTAGGATGGTATAGTTGAATTCTAATCGAATTATTCTATGCTTTTATGAGTTTAGGAAGGGGCTAAGTGCATATTCAGGTAGAGATTAGAAAAAGATGATCGAGAAGAACTGAAATGTTTCTCTTCTCTCTTTCCTACTTTTTCTTAGTTTAGTCCCTCTAATAAATTTAAGTAGTATCTATCTCTTCACTCTTTCTTTTTTCTTTCCTCCCTACTATTTTGACATTTTGGGAAATTTGAGCAATTTTTTGAAGAATCAATGATTTCACAGCTGGTTGGATATTTTCTTTTTTGTTTTTTTGGAAGAGGACCAAAATGACATGACTATGTTAATAGTCCAGTATATCTAGACTGATTAGACCAATGTAAGCTTGGAATCTCTACCACAGTTTGAACACAAATAGTCCCTATGGACATTTGGGTAGCTTTTCTAATTTTTCACAATAGCTATCATCTTAAAAGTGAGGAACATTGGTTCTAAGAAGATTCATAAAAACTGACTTTTCATGCAGAAAACTGCTATAGACATCTATTTTGACCTACATCTTCCTAGCTTTTTTCATTTTGATGGATCAAGAAACTTTGTCTAGCTGCCCAGAAGAATGGCTTGGGAAAAATGTACATTTCCCCTATTGGATTATATATTTCTTCCAGGAAGGAATTAAATATCATTTCAGTATTCTGTCCTCAAAATCTAGTGTCATTTCTACTGTATTTTATTGCTTGGAGTCTAAATCTTATTTAACTTTCATGGAGAATCCAACTTGTGGAAATTCCTTCTTTGTCTATTTTACAATTGAGAAAACCTGGTCAAATTAGATTAAGTTACTTGATCAGGATCATATAGCTAAACAGCTTTAAATTCATAAACAGGAATTTTCCTGATTACAGGCCTGGCACTCTATGCTCTGTGCCACCTAGCTGTCTATTTCAATATTTATTTAAAGCAAGGAAGAGATATATCTATGTCCAAGAAAGGATTTGAACTTATTTTTCTAGCTTTGAGGTCAAGTGGCTGTTTTCTATATTGCATTGACTGTAATATATGTAAAGCTCTTGAATATACCTAGATCAGTGATCATATTATGGCATGACGAGTCTAAATATTCATAATGGAACAATGTAGGGAGGAAAAAACAAACCACAACAATAGTTTGCCCAGACATGACAAGTAGTTGGAAAGTTGGATAGTTTCATTTTAATCTATCAAGATGTATATAAATGCACATATGGATTTACATATTTATATGTGTGCATGTGTATATGTATGTGTATGCATTGCATATTTATACATATATGAACACATATTTATACATATGATGTATCTGTATTTATAGCAAGTAAGTAGTGCAATAGATAAAGTGCTGGACCTAGACTCAAGAAGACACATACATATATAAGTATATGTAAATATTTACATATATTTACCACATATATCACCTTCATATGTATGTGTGTATATATATATGTGTGTGTGTGTGTGTGTGTGTGTGTGTGTGTGTGTGTAGTTTCATATTGTTGGTAATTATTTTATGGCAAGAAGTTGTGAAAAAAAAGTCATTATCAAGGGCACAAATGACTACAAAAGTAGATTGGATAACCATGTATATAGAGTGAAGGGAGAACAGATGGACAAGTCTGAGTACCACATTGATCAATATGTCAAAGACCACCTGTGAATTTGTCTATGAGGGAATTCCCTCTCTTGATACATATGGAGAGCAATTTATAACTTAGTAGATAAATGTTAGGGAGCTTCCTGATGCTCAGAGACATGAAGTGACTTGCCCATGTTCACATATCCAGTTTGTTTTAGTAACAGAATTTGAACCTAGACTTTACTAACTGTACTCTTTCCTCTATGCCACAATAATTTAATTTCCTTGACATATAAAAAGAATAAGAGGATGCTTTGTTGTATACATATTATACAAAAGCACTAGAGCAAAACCAGAAAATAATGACAGGCCATAATCATTATATAATGATCACATTTATCTAAGAGGTTAAGTCAGATTATCATCATGTGTTTAACATCATAGCTATTTATTTCACACTCATAGACATTCATGTGTTCATGAAAGCAAGTGACATAAACAGAAATGAAAAAGGAAAAAAAAAGAAAGAAGCTCCATTCCGTCTTCATTCCTCTTTTTTATTTTTTTATTTGAAAAATTTTTGTCCCTCCAAATGACTATTTAGAATTATTTTATCTGGTTCTATAAAATAATATTTTGGTAGTTTTATTATTCCTTTACAAAATCCATATATTAATTTTGTTCATATTATCTTTTTTTGTTATATTGGTATAATCTAAGTATGACTACTGAAGATTCTTCCAGTTTCTTAAATAGCAACAAACTTTTAATGAATAATTGTGTCTCAGACATTATTCAGCATGCTTTGATAGATGGACTTCAAGATATTTTATGCAATTTGTAGTTATTGTCAAGGGAGCTTTCCTTTCCATTACAACCTCTTGGATTTTATTATTGATATAAAGTTCACTTTGTAGTCTGACACTTGAACAGATTTATTAATTATTACCCAGTTTCTTTGATAATTCTTTACAATTTTTGCTTAAGAGAAAGTTTGGTATTACAGTAAAAAAAAAAAAAGTAAGAGACTTGGGTTCAGGAAAATCTTAGAATCTTTCTAAAGATATTTATTAGCTATATGACTAGAGTTTTCTCAAAGTCATAAAAAGAGAAATAATAATACCACTGACCTTAGCATTTATGGTGAGGATAAAATGACATAATGGATATTAAAAGCTTTATGAAAGGTAAGGTCCAAAAAAAGAACATTATTATTATGTTATCCCAAGTAAATGATTGTGGTTTAATTGTGCTTATCTCCTCTCCTCTTTTCCTATCCTTATGACTTTAGTTTCTTTCAATTAATGTGTTGTTATTGCTAGTATTTCTAGAGAACAAAAAAAAATAGGGAATATCGTTGTCTTACTTCAGTTTTTGTTGTAGAATGTTCTAATTCTTATTCATTACATATGTTGGCTGCTTTGATTTTAAGTAAACAGATATTTGGTTTTTAGATACAAACATACATACATGTAACATAACATTTAACCCTGGTGATGCTTTTTTAGCTATGAGTGCCTCCCAATAAATCATGCATTGAGTAAAAATGATGTTTATTTCCATCACTTTTAATTTTTGTTACAAATTCAAAATTCTCATCATTACTCCAGTATTGTCTATACAGATTCTAATGCAATTTTTCCACTGGAAACCGTATTTGTAAAAAATTCATAGATTGAGAAATATATCTTCCCCTCTTTTGTGCCTTTCCAAAGGGTGATAAAACAGTAATTCCTCATATTATAGACATTTTTTACACAAAATAAGAACTGTGCCATGTTAGAAATATTAGTTGTTTCATCTAACTGAATTTGCAGAGTTTGAACTTTTCTTTTCTTTTTCTTTCTTTTTTCTTTTCTTTTCTTTTTTTTTTTCTTTTTGCTGAGGCAATTGGAGTTAAGTGACTTGCCTAGGGTCACAAAGCTAGGAAGTGTTAAGTGTCTGAGATCAGATTTGAACTCATGTCCTCTTGACCTGAGCTTTTCTTAAGCAAGGGAATAACATGCAAGAGTTGGTCATTACTAATTTTAGAAATTATTTTGTAAACAGTATCATTGGATAATGGAATTTTACAAATTTCGTCCACATGTATTTTTCCATGAACTATTTCTGACACGTTAATAACAGCAGGAAATACGAGATCTTATATCCTGTATAGCTTTTTATTATTTTTTCAATTAAACAATAATTTATTTAATAATAAATAAATTTATTAGTTTTCTTAATTCAATTATTAATTTTATTTATCAAGTGATTTAATTAATAATTAAATTATTTAATAATAAACATTTTGTAAGATGCAAGTAAATACTTTTCTTTGACAGTAGAAAATTTCTCAAAACATTGTTTTTTCTTTATTTTGAGATTTTAAAAGTCAATCAAAATATTCCTTTGGTTTATTGCAGTAACTTGGATACTTGGTATTAAGATGTTGTTTTAGTTTGGCTGGTTTCATGATCTCCACAGCCAAAACATCATTACAAATTAATCAAAGAGACTTTTGTGCCCTCATTATTATTAGGAATAAGTCTATATAGAAAAATGATTTAAAATATTTTCCTTTTCTTTTCAATTTAGATGAACTACAATCTTGTAGCCAAGATTCTGCCTCATAGTCATCAGTATTTTTACCCCCTCTGTCTAAATTTAGCCTCTTATTCATAAACAACAACCAAAAAATCATTCTAAAATACAGCAGTGTTTGCAGAGAAATATTATTAAAGTATTTTTGTTTTTACTTGCTGAAATTAAACATTTATGTTTCTGCAAAAGAAGGAAATAACAATTGATAAACACAAACATTCTAACCAATATAATCCAAAGATATACTGATTTGATATATGCAGAGGAATGACAGGAAAATATTGTTTTCATTTTTCACAGATAAAACTATTATGTTTTCTGTAAGAGCAGAAAACTATGGGTGTACAGCAAAAAACACTGTAATTCATAACATACTATAGTCTCAAATCTGAGTTGAAGTGTTTCTGGAAACTTCATTGGTGTTTGCATGTCATGACAGCATGCATATTGTGAAGTTCTCATGTTATATGTTCAAAATTAAGGCTGTAGTGAAGTCTTACAAAAGAACATGCAGAAGTGATGCCAGAAATACCTCAGACTCTTTACATATTTGACTTTAAATTAATTTTTGGTCACTGAATGCTCAGTAACCTTTTATTGTTGCCAGATTTTTTGACATCCACATTGTTACCCCCATCTCAGGTCACAAAACACAGTTTAAGAAGCTTTGGCTTAAAATATTTAAATGCAACCAGTTGCCAAAAATCCTCTCTCCCCACTCATCTATCAGTCTAAAATTTTCAAAATCCTAACTTTGGGATTTGATCAAATAATTATTTGATTGAGCTTTATTTTCTTTTTTAATTATGTTTTTCTTGTTCAGTCATTTTTCAAGTGTGTCCAACTTTCTGTGACACTTCTTGGCAAGGATAGAGGGATATTTTGTCGTTTTCTTCACCAACTCATTTTATAGAAAAAGAAACTGAGGGAAATAAAGTTAGGAATTACTTGCTCAGGGTCATAGCTGGTAAGATTTTAATGCCATATTTGCACTTAGGAAGAAGAGTCTTCCTGACTCCAGGCTCTTCATTCTATTCTCTATATCACTATTTAAAGTTTTGGAGAGACTTAGATGAACTGATGCTGTGTGAAATGAGCAGGACCAGAAGATCATTATATACTTCAAGAACAATACTATATGATGCTCAATTCTGATGGATGTGGTCCTCTTCAACAATGAGAAGAACCAAATCAGTTCCAATAGAGCAGTAATGAACTGAACCAGTTATACCCAGGGAAAGAATTCTGGGAGATAACTATGAATCACTACATAGAATTCCTAATCCCTCTATTTTTGTCTGCCTGCATTTTTTGATTTCCTTTACAGGCTAATTGTACACTATTTCAAAGTCCGACTCTTTTCATACAGCACAATAACTATTTGGACATGTATACATATATTGTATTTAACTTATATTTTAACATATTTTTTAAAAAAATAAAGTTTATTCATTTTTCTCTCTCCAGGTTGAATGGTCAAATTTATTCTGCTACATTTTCTAATAATATAGTTTTTCTTTGGGTTTTTTACTAGTTCTCATTCCTTTTTGTCTTTTATGAAATTTATTTTCTAATTTGTGTTCTACATCCTTATTTATTCTTTGTTTAATTTATTTGTTCACAAACTTAATAAAAATATAGAGTCCATTTTTTCCTTATATTGTATTGCCATACTCTCCATTTATGCATCTTATAATTCTGTAGTTTAGATTTACAAAATATGTTGATTCATCTGGAGGAAGATTGTGAGATTTAAGGAGTGCTACTTTTGGCATTCATTGCTCTGATTCCTTAAATTTTGCCTTAATTCACACACACACACACACACACACACACACACACACACATATTCCCTTGTATAATTTTAAAGATCTATTTATGATCCTCTTTTTAAGCACATGAGTCATTGTTTATATTTCTTATTTACTTAAAAAGAAATAGTATCCAAACCTGGAGTTATTTATATCATAATTTCTTTCCTTGAATATGGGCCAGAACTCTGAATTTGAAACAAGGATTCTTATAAGGTGCTAACTCAATGGAATTAATAAAGACAATGGCAGTTTAGCATGGTGCTTAACAGTTCTCTAGTTCAGTACCTGTACTTAGTACTTAATATAGTTCCACAAGATTCACACCTATTATAATGGAGCATATAATAGCCAGCAAAGGCTGAGACAGATTCATTCCATCATCCACCTTTGTGGTGGATGGAGGCAAAGCACAAACCTTTGGACTCAGAGAAATTCATTCACTTCATCTCATATCACCTTGGTGAAAGGTTCTCCTCCTTCCCTTCTCCACTGAAACCCAGACTCCAGAAGGCCTCCAGAAAACTAGCCAAGCCCCAAGTGAAGGAAATAGGACTTTGAAGGAGACAATAAAGGATTTGGACTTTAACACCTGGCTATCCTTGTGGTGATTACTGAACTGAAATGAAAGCTGCTCTCAGAGACCCCAAGAAAACTGAACAGAAGAACATTACACTTGATAATTATACATCTTAATTTCCCTAGTGGGGTGTGTGTGTGTGTGTGTGTGTGTGTGTGTGTGTGTGTGTGTGAAATAGAGAGAGGGAAAGAGAGAGAGACAGAGAGAGAGAGATAGCGAGAGACACAGAGATAGAGACAGAGAGATTTGTAAATTAAGTAAATTATTTTACCTATATTGCTTTTTTGATATCTTTAAACTTTATGTCTTTACACTTTTTTTCCTTATCCTTTACCTACTTTTTTGCTTTTGGATTATTGTGTTAAAGTTTATAGGGCATACATATTATTTGGCATGCTGCTTGAAGTCTTTCCCTTTTCAGAATATAAATTTCATTCTTTCTGGTCTTTCTGGCAGATGTAAAAATAATCTTATGTTATATTTCTTTTAGCTTTAATCTCTTTCCATAAATTTATTATCATTTGAATTATGACATTTAATTACAATGTTGTTTCCTTTTACGTAGTTTTGTCATTTAGTTATTTATTAAATTATTTATAACATTGAGGTTTTCTTATTAAAGTTATTATCAATATTAAAATTCATTTTCAAAATACATTTATAGATAATTTTCAATATTTATCTTTGCATAACCTTGTGTCCCAAATTTGTTCTCCTTCCCTTTCCCCCCATAAATTTCTAGTGATGGAATATATGTTAAATGTATAATTCTTCTATACATATTTCCAAAATTATCATGCTGTACAAGAAAAATCAGATAAAATGGGGAAAAGGGAAGAAAGAAAAGAAAATGCAAGCAAAAAAGTGAAAATACTATGTTGTGATCCACACTCAATTCCCAGAGTCCCCTTTCTGGGTGCAGATATCTCTCTTCATCACAAGACTTTTGGAACTGGCCTGAATTATTTCATTGTTAAAGAGAGCAATGTCCATCAGAAGAGATCATTATATAATCTTGCTGTTGCTTTGTATAATGACCTCCTGGTCATGGTCATTTCACTTAGCATCAATTCATGTAAGTTTCTACAAAAAGGGCTGCCACAAACATTTTTGCACATATGAGTCATTTTCCTTTTTTAATGATTTCTTTGGGATACAGAACCAGTAGAGACACTGCTGGATCAAAGTTTGATGGCAGTTTGATAGTCCTTTGGGCATAGTTCCAAATTGTTCTCCAATATGATTGGAGCAGTTCACAACTCCACCAACAATGTATTAATATCCCAATTTTTCAATATGCCCCCCATCATTCATCATTATTTTTTCTTGTCATCTTAGCCAATCTGAGAAGTATATAGGGATACCTCAGAGATATCTTTACATTTCTCTGATCAATAGTGATTTAGAGAATTTTTTCATTTGACTAGAAATGATTTTAATTTCTTCATTTGAAAATGTCTTCTCATATCCTTTGACCATTTATCAATTGGAGAATGTCTTGAATTCTTATTAATGTGAGTCAATAGTCTATATATTCTAGAAATGAGGCCTTCATCAAAATCCTTGGATGTTAAAAAAAATTAGTTTATTGCTTTCCTTCTAATCTTGTCTGTATTGGTTTTGTTTGTATTATTTTTTTAACTTAAAATAATCAAAATTATCTATTTTGTGTTCCATTAATGACCTAGGATTCTTCCTTCTCCACAGATCTGAGAAGTAAATGATCCTTTCTTCTAGTTTGCTTTCCAGCATCACTTTTTATGTCTAAATCATGAATTCATTCCAACCTTCTCTTGGTATACAGGGCTAGAGATGGATTAATGCCTACTTTCTGCTAAGTTTCAATTATGCCAGCAATTTTTGTCAAATAGTGAGTGCTTATCCCAGAAGCTGAGGTTTTTTGGTTTATACAACACTAGATTATTGTCGTCATTGACTATTGTGTCATGTGAACCTAACCTATTCCACTGATTGAGTACCCTATTTCTTAGACAATACCACATGGTTTGATAATTACTGCTTTATAATATAATTTTAGGTCTGGTACAACTAAGTCATCTTTCGCATTTTTTTTCATTATTTCCCTTGAAATTCTTAACCTTTTGTTCTTCCAGATGAACTTTGTAATTATTTTTTTCCTCTTTTGTAAAATAATTTCTTGGCAGTTTGATTGGTATGGCACCAAACAAATAAATTAATTTAGATTTCCTTCCCATAATGTGTGGGCATGGCCAAGTCCCTCATTATTCTGTTCTTCAGGGGCTATTTGCCTTTTATAATTGCATTGGATGTCTCACATCTAGTCTACTGATCCACTGGTTTCTGAAGCAGGACAGTAACCAACACTACTGTAATTTGGCTAAAAGCCTCCTGGTAGATTCCTCTGAGGCTCAAATACCACACCACCCTGGGTCCCTGCTCTGTGCTTGCACTTGGCCAACACTTTCTTTCCCTACCCCTGCCCATGCTAGATTGAAATAGATATTTTCTGAAGTTCTCCTAAAATATCTTCAGCTGGAAATTTGTTACATTCCAAATATTTTTGTGTTCTGTCATGCCAAAACCAGTTCAATGGCTTGATTTGGTGTTGATATGTGGTGAGCCAGGAAAAGCTCAGATAAAGAACTACTTTCTGCCATCTTGGCTCTATCTCTGGGGTTTTTTTGAAAAAAAAATACTGGCATGATTTGTCACTTCTTCTCTCTAGCTCATTTTACTGATGGCTTGGTTCTATAGATGAGTTAATTTGGATCAACAAAAATTAATAATTTGTCTAAAGTCACAAAGGTAGAGAGGATCAATCTTAATGTTGAATCCAGGTCTTCTGTAACTCCAAATCTTGTACTGTTTCAACTATGTCATATTACATCTTAAATCAATCCTCTCCTTTTTCTGTCAGATTTTCATCCACTTCACTACTTTTGCATTACAGATCTTTAATCTCTTTTTGTTTCATTGCTGAAGCTTTAAGTAATGCATTAATTTTTTAATTGAGTTTTTTTTTTAAAACTTCTGAATTCAGAGCTATATTTATTCTGATGTATGTATATTCACTTGTGAATTTAATTTCTCTTCAAAATCATGCTGGCAAACCTTGTTGTCTAATGTTCTCTTGTGATATGAGATTCTGTGATTCATTAGCATTATATTTACTCTGTTATATTTGTTGAGAAACTTTGTTACTTATTTGAGGGCTTATTATTTATTCTTTTTTCTAGTTTTAGAACTTTTCTGTTGAGTTATCTGCATTTATTCTATGTTTCTATTTAATTTCTTCCTCTTGAATTTCTGGCATTTTAATGTCTCATTTTTCCATATTCTCCCCATTGCTTACTTCCATGTCCTTTCTCTGTGGTATTAAATGTGCTTCCATTTCTAGGGCTAAACTACAAATATGCAGCATCTTTTCCCCACACTGAGGTATTTATGTTTCACTAGCATATGTTTCTGTCCTCAGTAACCTGGTGGCATTTGAGAATTAAATTAAAAATCCTTCAGCCCTTCCCCCCCAAAAAAAAAATAGTCATTAATACTATTCCCTGCCATGGTTTTTTCTTTGTTTACCCTCTTTTATTTTCTGGCTGGGGTAAATTATCACATCACATTTTTAAGAAGGAGAAAAGAATAAGGGACATATTCTCTCCACAGCTTTTGGATTTCCTCTCCAAGAGCATCCCAGGTAAGACAAAATGATTCCCCAGTCCCACTACTATTCATGTTGGTAAAAAAAAAAAAAAAAAAAAAAAAAATCAGCTCTCATATCTTATAAAGTTAGCTGGAGGTGACAGGTCCTGGCAAAATTTTTTGCATAGAGAGGAGTTAGTAGTAGTTTTCTAGAAATAATCCTTAATAATAAGAATCCTAAAAGGTCAATTTATATATCTCTAATGAGAACATAGTGGCTTGTTGGGGAGAAGTAGTGAATGAAACTAATCCTCAAAGTTTTAGTATTTCCAGAATAAATTCTTAGGAATTTTACCTATGTGTAGTTATATCTTTTTTTTTTTCTTTTTAATCTTGTGGATTGAACTGCAAATATATATAATCTGAATCAATTCCTATTGGGGAGGGATTTTTAAGAGTTAGTAGTGACTGATAAGAACATTCTTTTCTGCCATTTTTTTTTGTTCCCATGACAAAGAAGAAGTGGGAGTAACAGTTTTATATGTGATTGTGTTTCCAATGCAATTTATTTGTTGAGTTGTTAAGGAATTTTTCAGGTCTGCATTTCTAATGTGGGATTTTTATTTTGTCAGTTTATAAATGTAATGATCTTCAGATGATACATAATCCTTCTTGTAAGGATGTAAATAGTTGATTCTCTTTAGATGCTAAAATTTTGCAAGATATCTTGATATATCATACAGTTTCTACTATTTCCTTGTATAAACTGCTTTGATCAATAAAGTCTGGTTTCTTTAATGATAATGTTTTTATAGTTTTGGGTAGTAATGGCCTGATCCTGATTTTCAATCCTAATCCCTTCTTTATTATACATAACTTCACATAGTTTAATTCAATTCTTCCTTATTTGTATATTGTTGGATGAGTTCAGATGCTTTATTCCTGTAAATTTTTTTCATCATGCTTTCAGCTGTGTTCTTTAAATTCAGTGGCATTTACCTTATGTCATCCTTAATTGCTTGGTAAAATCATGTCTATTTGTTCCAAAAATATCTCTGAAAGTTTTTAACCTGTTTATCTTGTGCTTTGAAAATACCTCTCAATCATCTTTCTCCTTTTTTGGTGAGGAAGCTAAATCATTTTTTTAGCTACTTTATTATAACAAATGTTCTTTTCCCCCCCCCCTCTCTCTCTTTCCTTTCTTCCTTTCTTATATTAGACAGTTTTTTTTTTTTGTTTGTTTGTTTTTGTTTGTTTGTTAGGGTACTTTCTGGATCAGTAGTCATACACATTTCAAATTACAAAACTATACATTAAGACTGGTGGTGTATTCATTTTAGTTATCATGAAAGTGAGTTTAATTGCTTTTTTGATAATTGAATAAAAACAATAGAAAATAAGCTCAAATTTGGTAGTGTCAGTCAATCAATCAGTTACTGAGCATTTATTAAGGGCCTAATATGTGCCAGAAAATTGGTCCACATAATTTGACATTTTTCATTTTGTTAAGTGTACCTGCCTCAAGAATTTCACAACCTAATGAAAAACCAAATTAAATATGTAAAATAAACTATACATAGAAAAATAAATTAAAAAAAAATAACAGAAAAAGACACTGGAATTAAGAAGAATTGGGAAAGGTTTCCTATAGAAGGTGAGACTTGCCTGGGACCTTTAATGAAGCCAGAGGATCTAAGAGGGAGGAATTTTAAAAAAAAAAAAAAGAAACATTCTTGGAATGGGAGAAAGCCATATTCATTTACAAAAACTTCATGGAAGCAGTATAATTCACGTGATAAAGTACTTTGTTCATGATTTAATTGCAAATTTTTCATTTTGTAAATGCTTTTATTTTAATTAAAGAAGTTCTCACACTCCTCTTGTACATTTGAATAAAAAAAAATCTTGAATCTCTTGACAAGATTTTTGCCCAAAGTCAATTTCCTTTCTTTCAACTACCACTACCCACTGTCACCTTTATCAATAAATCATTCAAATGGTTTTAGTCACCTTTAGTTAGATTGAAAATCCACATTTTGCCTTTTCTGACATCTCTCTTAAGTTACTTCTTCTTTAATTTATGTCAAATGTTTCCATATTTGGTATGGCAGTTGCAGAGATACAAAGTTAAACAGCTGAAACATGTAGGTAAATGTATGTCTCATAGTACATGTAGTTACCTAGAATTGTGTACTCCATTCTACTCTCTGTCCCAGTGAAAGCATATTTGTTGCTGCATAAAGGGATGCAAGTTTGTTAGAAAATTGAAGAAAATAACTACAAGGTGATTTAATATACTGTACAAATAAAAGGAACCTGACATGAGAAAATCTATGTAAAGATTTCAGATGTGCAATCTACTAGCTCCATGTCCTTGGTCAAATCACTGTTAAGTCTATTTCGATGCAGAAAGTGGAGTAGGGATTTCTTTGATATCCACTAACTCTTACTTTAATGAATTCATGAGACTGATATCCTTCTAGAAAATATACCTGATTTGTAACTAATATGCCTTCTCTATATTATTGTAAAGTAGGAATAGAACACATACTATCCATTTTAAGATATAGAAAATGGATTTCTTCAAATTTAAGTAAAATTTACAAGTAAGCTCTGAAAATCTATCAGCCTTCCAAGGAATATACTCTCATAACCATTTTTTTTTCAACCAGTTCTTTTTTTGTTTGCTTGTTTGTTTGTTTTGTTTTGTTTTTAGAAAAGAAAGCACTGTGTTTTATTTTCTTTTTCATTTTTTCCCTTTTTGATCTGATTTTTCTTGTGCAGCAAAATAACTGTACAAATATGTATGCATATATTGGCTGCAACATACATTTTTACCATGTTTAACATACATTGGATTACTTGCCATCTAGGAGAAGGGGTAGGTGGAAGGGGAGAAAAGTTGGAACAAAATGTTTTGCAAGGATCAATATTGAAATGCATTAGCGCAAAATTTTGTCTTTATATCTCCAGTAGCATAATGTCTAAAACAAAATAGGGGCTTTTAAGTACTTGTTGATAAATATGATGATGACAGAGCTTTTTACCTTTTAAAAACTCTTATTGTGGAAACCATCAGCATGAATAGCAAAACCAGAAAAACCAAAAAATATCATTTGATTGCTTCACAAGATGTAAAAAAATCCTTTTAAAAATATGCATATAAATAAATACTAGAAAGCAGAGGAATCAATGGAACTTTACTTAAAATGATATCTAAAATCATTAGCAAGAATCAACTGTAAGAGAATAAGCTAGAAGTCTTCCCAATAAGATCAGAGGTGAAGCATGGATGCACATTATCATATTTATTATTCAATATTGTACTAGAAATGGTAATTATAGAAATAAGATAATAATTGATAGAATTAAAATAGACAACAAGGAAACAAAACTATGATTTTTTTGTTGATGTGAAAGGATGCTAAGGGAATCCTAGAGAATCAATTAAAAAACCCATAACTATTTGAAATAATTAAAAATTATTCAGAAATTAGCAGATTTTTTTACATGTAAAACTTTAGCAGTGTTGCAGCATGTAAATAAACTCATATAGATCATTAGCATTTCTTTTTTAAATCAGTTCATTTTTAATTCATGGAATAAAACAAGCATTTCAATAATTTCCATAATTTCCAATAATATATTTCCATATAGTATAATAAAAAGCTGATGAACATAAAACTTTAAATCAATGATGCACAAAACTATTTCTAAATATTACAAATAAAGTCTAGCAGCAAGAGATGGAAAGGGAAATTTCATTGAAAATAACTGTAGACAATATGAAATACTTGAAAGTCTGCCTGTCAAGTCAAACCTAGGAACTATATGAATAGTTATAAAAAAATCAGATCTAGAAAAATTAGAAAAAATATTAATTGCTCATGAATAAACTCAGCCTATATAATAAAATGACAATTATACTTACATTATTTTACTTGTTCATTATCATAGTAAGCAAACTGCCAAAAAATCATTTTATAGAACTAGAAAAGATATAATAAAATTCATCAGTAAGAAAGGTCAGAAATATCAAGGATGTTAGAGAAAAAAAAATTAGAGAAAGATGGTGTAGTTGTACTTGATCTCAAATTATATTATAAAGAAATAAAAATCAAAATCATTTGCTACTAAGAGTGTGGTGAATCAGTGAAGTACATTGAATATACCATACATATAGTAATGATTTTAGTAATCTAATATTTGAAGAATATAGAGAATCTAACTTTTGTGATAAGCACTCAATATTTGACAAAAATTTCTGGTCATATTGGCAAATAGTTTGGCAGAAACTAAATATTGATCAGCATCTTATATTACATACTGCAGTCAAAATATGTACAGGATTGAGACATACAAGGCAATACCATAAGCAAATTAGAGGAGAGTGAAATAATTTAACTATGATGTCTATGGATAAAGGAAAAATTTATAATTTAACAAGTGATAGAGAGTATTGTGCAATGTAAAATGATTAATTGTGATTACATTAAATTAAAAAAAAAAAAGCTTTGTGGATTAACAGAATGAATGCCACACATTAGAACAAAAGCAGAAAACCAGTTTCTCTGATAAAGTCCTCATTTCTCAAATATGTAAAGAGTAAATTTTATAAGAATGCAAGTCTTTTCCCAACTAATAAATGGTCAAGTAATATGAATAGGCAGTTTTCAGATAAATAAATCAAATCTGCTTATAGTAATATGAAAACATTGCTTTAATTTCTATTGATTAGGGAAATGCAAATTAAAACAATTTTGAGATATCACTTCACATCTATCAAATTGGTTAACATGACAGAAGAGGAAAATGATAAATGTTGGAAGGAGATGTTTGAAAATTGATTAATTCACTGTTGGTGAAGTTAGAAACTGATTTAATCATTCTGGAGAGTTATATGAACTATGCCCCAAAAGTTATAAAACTGTGCATACCATTTGCTCTTGAAATACCACGATTACATCTATATTCCAAAGAGACAAAAAGGGGGAAAGTTCTATTTGTGTAAATATTTATAGCAACAAAGAACTGAAAATTGAGGAGATGCCCTTCAATTGGGGAATGGCTGAATTTGCTATATGATTATATACTGTCATGCTATAAGAAATAATGGACATAATGTTTTCAGAAAAAAAAAAAAAAAAAAAAAACCTTGGAAAGATTTGTACGAACTGATGCAAAGTGAAGTGAAAAGAACCAGAAGATATTGTATATAGTAATAGCAAAATTATGTGATGATCAACTCTGATTGACTTAGCTATTTTTAAAGCAAAATTAGAGTCAAAATAATTCCAAAGGATGAATAATGAAGAATACTATTCACATACAGAGAATACTGGTAATATTTAAATGTGGATAAAAATGTAATATTTTTAGTTTTTGTTTGTTTGGGGTTTTTATCTATTTCTTCTTTAAAAAATTTGCCTTCTCAGGAAGGAGATGGGAAGAAGAAGAGAAATTAGAACCATTTTTTTTTTATGCTAAAAATTGTCTTTACATGTAGTTGGAAAAAATAGTATATATTAAAATATATGAAAAACTTTTTATATGCATCATTTCACATGTTATCAATAACCCTTTGAATTAAGTAATATAGCATCACCTTACAGCTGATAAAATTGTAATGTAATTACCTTAATTTACTTTTCCAAAGTTAAATAAATAGTAAAGTGACTAGACCAACTCTTTGGACTCCAAATCCATGGATCTTTCTTCTATTCCATACATGGAATATTGGCATTATTTATTGTTCTCATTATTTCTAATGGAAAATCTAATTCATTCCTCTGCCCCTTGCACTTTACAATATTAGAGGTTCCTGAGTCACTGAGAAGATAAGTGATTTATCCATCATCATCCCACTGATATATAAGAGAGGCAGAAACTGAAACCAGTTTTGCTTTATTCTATAACCAGGTCTCTAACAGCACATCACACTGAGTCTTGATGTGTCTTGATGAGACCCATTTTCTCACTTGAAGTCTTTTCCTCCAAATTTAGGTCTTCTAAACTTCCCAATTACAATTCAGGGAATCAAATTAGTGTCAGTTATCCAAGCTCACAACCTTGCTGTCAACCTTGACTCCTTACTTTCACTAACTTCATATCTGATCTTTTGCCAAATCTTATCATTTCTATCTTTACAGCATTTTGTAATATCTCTACTTACTCCCACTAATTCAGGCCATCACCACCATTCCCCTAGATTGTGACAAAAGTTTTTTAACTGCAGTCCTACATCTTTTATTCCCCATCCCAGCCCATCTTTTGCATAGCTGTCAAAAGTTTTTTCTTAATATGCTGATCTGTTATCTACCTACTCAAAAAAACTTCAGTGGCTCCCTATTGCTTTTAGTCTATTGTTTATATTTAAAGCTCTAGCTATCCTTATCTTTTCTAATATTCTGATTTCTTACATTTTACTCTCCTAAGCACTCTACTGGTCTGCTTGTTATTCCTAATACAGGGAAATTCATTTTCCCTTCTCAGGTATGAGTACTGACTATCCCCTATAGTTGTGATGTTGTCCTTCCTCATCAACTTCTGTTATAATAGGAAGCCAGCTTCCTACTACTTAACTTAAACATTCTTTTTCATAGGAGGTCTTTTCTTGTCTACCATACATAGTCTTTCCCTTCTAAAGTTTCTAAAAATTCTCTTTTGTATTCCCATTTAAAAAATTTATACATTATCTCCCCCATTAGAATATTATATCAAGATCACTGTTTGTTTTTGTCTTTTTTTTTTCTTTTCTGCATCAGTTTGGTTCAATATAACATGCAAATCCATGTTTGTTAATAAAAAGTAAATCAACCAAAAAAAAATGTTCACCAAAATGTTACTACTCCTACTCCTAAAATAATAATATGCTTTAAAATTAAAAATACATCATTTAACATTAATAAATTTAAGTGCAGATGTAATTAATTAGCAAGTATGCTCAAATAATGAACTAAATTATAAAGATATTAGCATATCTAATCATCTTAGAATATATACTTCTACACTTTACACCCAATCTAATACATAGGGAAATACCTGAAGCTATGATAGGATAATGACTAACATTAGTGGAATGACCAGTTGATATGAGGTTGACTTTGTCTTTGTTTTCTGAAGTCTTGGGGGACAAATTATTTTAGTAATTTATAAAATTCCAGTACCTGACATTTGCATGACATTCCTAAACATGCAACGTGTGCCGTCATTGATCCTGACAGATTCTTAATGCCTCAAGCAGAAGCCATTCTATTCCAGAGAGGCATGAAATTAGCATCTGTATAATTCTCCTATTTCCAGATGGTACAATAGCACATTAATTTAAATAAAGGTAAAGATCTAGATATCTTAGATGATATAAAATGTATAGATTATATATAAAAGTATATGTAAATCTGTATATATATGCACATGTATATTTATATTAATGTTTATATTCCTTATTATGATTACAGAAAAGCAATTTTATCACCTTGAGGAATGCCACATATTGGATATGGTGGTGGTGGTGGTGGTGGAAGCTATTGATCTTTCACACAGATAGACCAAAACTCCCTTCATGCTCCTTCCCTCCTAAGCACTGGTTATATAAATGGGAAAAATATTTACATTTCCAATGCTATACCTGGCAATGTTACAATCTATTTACTGCTTTGCTCAGGGAAAAGAGTTTCCACACCAGGAAGTCTTCATTCTAATGAAATCGCAAGTTTCCATCATTCTAATTCGATCATCACAGAAATGAATAACTTATTACCTCATAGATAACTTTTCCTTTTTTCTTTTTTTTTAACCTGTGGCAGAGTTAGCTATACTCTATCACATGAATGAGTGTTATTTTCAAACTAAGTTTTAGGTTACATTGAGTATGCAAAGAAATATAATTTGTCTCAATGTTATTTTCTGTTCACCTGTCTGATTGCTCACTGTAGGACAATGATGATGACAGCTTGGGAGTGAGAAATTTTAAATCCTCATATTGTATATCCCTACTCTGACATTTCTAGTGCTTAATAGTTTTTTCCCTTTTCCCTTAAACCAGAAATTGTACTTCATTTTAAAGTGTTGAATAGGAATCTTTGCAATTCAAATCAATAAGCATTCATTACCTACTATTTGTCAGGCATTGCACTTAGGGCATAGTATACTTAGTATAAAGGTAAACATAAACGAGGCCTTGCTCTCAATAAGCTTACATGCTGTGAAAATAAATTGACAAAAATATGAATTAATCAACCTACATGAACCTTATTTAAGGGTGTCCATAATAGTGATAATAATGAATGAAAAGAATTTATTAGTATCTATTGAGGATAGAGTGACTTCTGGGAAAGTTGGCTGGAATAGATGGCTAGAAGGCATATGAATCTGGTTGGGGATGATTTGGAAGAGTAGAATTTATTAACTTTTTTTTTTAATATCATACCTATTTTGGAATGAAGGGCAAAACTGATTGGATTAAATTCCCCCAATAATGATCTTTGGAAGTCTATGTGTCCAAAGTGTACAGCAACAAAAAAGCTACATTTGAAATTTGGATAGGAAATAACCATTGTATGATTTTTCAAGTTGACCTGGTCTTTTAAGAGAAAAAGATAAAGAGGAAAGGGATTGGGATGGATTAGGTGTTAAGAGATGAAACATAACTTTGGGCTACCAGAAACTTGAAAAAAATAACTGAAAATCAGTAACAAATTGAGTTTAAGAGACAGGATGACAATAAAGGCAGAGAAGGCATCTCATATGTCTTTGCCTGTAACCTTGCTCAATGAGAAATGAATTAATGGTCAAGATAATGCTTTTGCAAATGCTTTGGGATGCTTAGCAAACTCAACTGTGCCTTCAGTACAAATGTAAGATTCAGAGAAGTCTGTTTACTGTGCCTCAGAGTGTAAGAGGTATATAATTGTGTAATTGTGTGGTAGATGATTTATGAGATAATTTTAATACTTCTGAGATTATTTATAACTCACTCTGTATACATTTTATTTATACATAATCATTTGCATGTCATCTCCAACATTTAACTGTGTATTACTTGAAAGCTGGAAATATTTTGTCTTTCTTTGTATTTCTAGGGTTTAGCATAGTGCCTGGCACATAGTCAGTCATCGATGAATGCTTCTTACCTTCACTTCTAAATAGAAAAGAAAACAATACACATAAGATCATAGTATTCCTGTTGTTCTCAAAAATATAGTGTATATACCTGAGGAGAAACTGAGCTGGGAAAGAAAAGGATGTTCACTTTCTAAGATCCACTTTATCTAGCATCCCCAGAAGAATGAAGTACATGACCATCAAAATAAACATAGTAATGATGGAATATAACTCCTAGAGGAAATACCACTGATGGGTTCCCTGAACTTAGAGTGCTTTTGTTCAACAATCTGTCTGATTCTAAAGTCTTCTGGCCTTAGGATAGTCCTACATACTTTGCTGACTGTCAGAATCATAATCTGCTGGTCAGTGATAATCAAATTCCTTAGACAATAGTGAATAGATCACTCCTTAGTTCTACCTCTAGGTCATAAAATTAGCATATCAGTGACATGAAGAACTGGATAAATTTGTCTCCTTGCTCCTGGTTCTTTCTAAATTCTTTTGGAACTTAGCCTGCTTCAATTGGTGTTGCAATTACAATAAAATTTGCCCTTTGACATGAAGATGGGTTCAAGCCTGAAAATTCTTTTAATACACTTTTCAGTACTGGTCTCAGATCCCAAACTTTTGCAGGTTCATTTCTGAACCTTACCAGTATTACCCAGCTTGTGAACATGTGGCCAAAATAATAGAGCAATAATATTTTTGACAAAATAAAGTTGAAATACTCAGATTATAACTCTGAGATCTTTTTGTCCTGCTATTTTACACACACACACACAAGTTAACCATATAAATGGTTCAGTAAAAAAGTCTAATGGTTCCAGTAGTCTATACAGAGAACTAAATCTGACTGTCACTATCCAGAATATAGGGAGAGAAAGGGAAATTCCAGCAAAGTAATAAGTGTTTTCTAGACATGGAATGAGCTATAAATTAGTAACCTCATTTTAATAGTCACTTTTTCATACAGATATCTAGTTAACTTAGTATAGTGCAAAATTATCTTCTCAGGTTATCTTTTCGGAATGAGGAGAGAGATGAAAAAGAAAGACCAAAAATTAACTGTTCGGGCGCCAAAATGTTGGGAGTTCAAATGTGGGGTTCTTGTTCTTCTCAAAATATTATAAAAGTTCTCTCTGGGTGCCTTCCCTGGAATCAGGATTTTGTAGGTTAACTGCTTGGGGAAGAGGATCTGCTTATATTTCCACAGATGGAGAAAGAATCAGATAGCTGACAATGAGACTGTTAAAAGAACTTTTTAAAATCCCAGGAATCATTGGATTTCCTAAGACAAGATGAGACTGTTTCAGTTCTTGAAAAACTGGCAAGAATCATTGGATTTCTTAAGATGAAAAATTGTTGATGAGACTTTTTGCAGTACTTCAGAGCTTACAGGAACTATTGGATTCCTGGCACATGAACTAATGGACAATGGATTCTTTATGGACTATTTCTAGGAGAAAGGGGGAGATGTTGGAATCCTTACTAACTGCTAACTAATTAGAGTTGATCTAATCTTACAAGAAGATGTTTTGGGCAGAACCTGAAACAAGGTACTAAGTAGAACTAATTAATACAAGGCTTGTGTTCACACCTTTACTCATTGGAGTTCAATAAGTTCACACCTCCCTTGAAGCTCTTTGGGCCAGAGAGCACTATGGAAGAAAACCCACAATCCCTCTCTTGAGCATAAATAGAGCTTCAATGGGCCAGTCAAGGAAGTTCTTCAGAGTGAAGAAGCTACAAGTCGGGATTTCAGCAGAATTACGCCAGAAGCCCTCTCTTCAAGGCAAGACAGATTCATCTTGGTGCTGGCTCTGGAGGCTGAAGAAAGCAGAGGCAGAAGCAAAGGACAAAGTGGCAAGAGCTCTTGGAACCAAGCAGAGAGATAGGCCTCTAAATTAACCGGGCTATATTGGAGAAGAGTGGAGCTGGCTGGAAGCTGAAGAAAGCAGAGGCAGAGGCTGAAGGACCAGACCTTTGGATTTGGTGACATTCGGAGGGAGCTCTTGGAACCAAGCAGAGAGATAGGCCTCTAAGCTAACTGGGCTATATTGGAGATAATAAAAGAGCTGAACTTTTATCACCTGGCTGCGTTTTGAGAAGAAAAAGCTCACCACATTTTGGCGCCCGAACAGGGACCAACAAAATCCTGATTCCAGGGAAGGTACCCAGAGAGAACTTTTATAATATTTTGAGAAGAACAAGAACCCCACATTTGAACTCCCAACAATTAACTACCACTTCATTTAGCATTTGAAGCCCTTTTACATTCTGACTCTAACCTATCTTCCACACTGATTTTAAATTACTCCTCCTCATACTCTGTGTTCCAGCCA
Source organism: Antechinus flavipes (assembly GCF_016432865.1). Lineage (NCBI taxonomy): Eukaryota > Metazoa > Chordata > Mammalia > Dasyuromorphia > Dasyuridae > Antechinus > Antechinus flavipes. Next base: position 58,262,910 of record NC_067401.1, read on the forward strand.
AACTGCCTCATTTGCTGTTCCTCATATAGGGCATTCCATCTGCCACTTATATGCCTTTTCATAGATTGTCTCCTGTATAATACACTGGAATGTGCTTCCTTCTTCCCTTGCTTCTTAGAATACCTAGCTTCTTTCCAGTCTCATTTCAAAAATTACTTCTACATGAGTTCCCTTCTGATCTCCTCCAAACAGTTTGTTGATGTCTCTTTCCTGAAATTATGCAATTACATGCATACATAGACACACACTCACACACTGTGTGTGTGTTTGTGTTTGCAGGTGTGCACATGAATATGCTTTTGAGTTTGCCAAGACATACTACTTTCCCCAAAATGATATATCCAACCAGAGGGCCAAGACGGTTTTTGTCTTTGTAATTGGAGGGCTTACCATAGTGCCTTTCACAAAGTAGATACTTAATAAATGCTTGGTAAATGAATAAATATCTTTTCACTGCAGATATCTCTCACTAGTTGGCAGCTAGGTGGCATGGGATAGAGCACTTGCCCTGAAATCAGGAAGACCTGAATTGAAGTCTAGTCTCTGTTATTAGTTGTGTGATCCTTAGCAAGTTACTTAAACTTGTCTGACTCAGTTTCTCCTCTGTAAAAAACAGCTGGAGAAGGAAATGACAAACTACTGCAATATCTTTGCCAACAATCCAAATAGGGTCAAGAAGATATGACTGAATAACAGTCATGAAGTAGCTGGACTAATAATGCATATTAATCACTTCCTACCTAGAGGGAGGGAAAATAAAAGATCTTATTCTAGGAAAGAAAAGGAAGTAGCTCACTTTTAAATAAAAAGAATCATTGAATCACTGGATCTGAGCTCTCCAAGAGCATTTAGTTTAACCATATCTTTTCTCTTTTACAAAATGTCTAGCAAATTGTTTTATGAGTTCTTAAAAATGTCTATTTTTATATGTCCATTATCATACTAACTAATATTACTTTGGAGTGAATTTAATTCTTTTCTTTGCATCCAGCCTAAATGTCCTTCAACATCTTCCAGTTATTGCTCCTAATCTAATCTTCTATGGCCAAGTCAAATAAGATTAATGGTTTATATTTATGACAGCTTTGAAGATGATGGTATTCCCTATAAATTTTTTCTTTAAACTAAACAAGCCCATGTCCTTCAATCCCATACTTCCAGAGTTTGTTCTCCTCTATTAACCAAAACTAAACACAATGCTCTGGATGTTTATATAAACCTTCTCATGGCTTCCTAAATCTTGGTACTAAATTCTTTCAATACAGAGTAAGAATGCATCAATGTTTTTTTTTTTTTTTTTTTAAACTGTTGTATCAAATAGTTGATTCACATTCAACCTATAGTCTACTAAAATTCAAATATTATAGGAGCATAACATTTAAAAATAGAAAGAACCAAATAACTGTCTCAAGAATTTCAGTTTATAAATGAAGAATTTAAAGTCAAGAGAGGTTAATCATTTCACCAAATTCTTATAGGACACAAGTATGATCCGTCCTCAAATTCTTGATTCAAAATCATTCCATTATTCTACATAGATATTTTACATAGACTTGAATATGTATATTTTCCCATTCTATATTTTTATAGTTGATTTTTTTTAAAGTCCAAGTGAAGCATTTTATACTTACTGCTATTGTATTTCATTTTGGTGTTAGATTCAGGCCATCATTCTATCCCTTTTGAAAACTTGAATTTGACTGAATATTTCAACATTTTAGTTATTTCTAATAAATTTCTATGACTTGCAAATTTTATAAGCATCCCAAAGTCAAAATTAGTTTTATTCACTTCATTGCGGAAACTGAACCATAAAGGATGCAACAAGTTCCTCAAGTATTCTCTAGCAGATTAAGGTCAAATTTGACATCATTCTGTTAACTCACAAGGTTTGCTTGCTCATCATTCTTGATCACAGATATTTGAATTGTAAGTGATCTTAACCATCTAGCCTTTATGTCCTCCAAAAGTATCTCTACAATTATAAACCTGTTAAGTGGTCATTTAGCCTTTGTTGGATAGTCTTTAATGGGGAGAAAAGTGTTACTTTTCAAGTCTGCTTCTACTTTTGAGCAATTCTGATACATCACAGAGTATTGAAGCTACAAGAAACTATGGAGATCATCTGACTAAACCTGCCTCCCCATTTTTATGTGAAAAGTGATGCCTAGAGTGGTTGCTTGAGTTTTACAACGTCATATAGTTCACTGGTTGCAGAACTAAAACTTGAATATACAGTAGTTGTCCTTACTATTTCTTCTGTGTTAGTCATGTGGTAAATCAAAAATACATAGCAATGTAGCTTTATCTACAAACACAGGCCTATATCTACCTACCTACCTACCTATATATCTGTCTGTCGGCCTGTCTATTTATCTATCTATCTAGCTATGTAATCTTTATTTATCTACTCCATGTATTTGCATTACAAGTTCTAGTGATGTTTTATACTGACTTCCCCCCACCTCCCCATCATAGCATGTAATGTCCAGGCTAGCTTTCTGGAGGTCCTCGGGACAGGCCTTAGTCTCAGCAAGATAATCACCACCAAGATGGACAGGAATAGAGTCTAAAGTCTTTATCATCTCCTTCACAGTCTGTCTCCCTCACAGTCTTTGTCTCACAGTCTGACCCAGTCTTGATCTTAGTGGAGGAATGAAGTAGGCAGGAGAGCCACTAGGAGAATGGTCAAAGATGGAATGTCTATTTCCAGTCCTCTCAGCCTTTCAATACCTCTGTATGATTACATCATTATAGCACACTAAGTATGTGTGAACTAGAGGACCATTATATCAACATACTAAGTACTAAGTATATGTGAACTAGAGAATCATTATCTCATCAATCACACTGAGTTAACACCCTGCTGTAAGTATCCTTGTTTCAAGTATCCTTTTCTCAGAGTTCTCCAATATTTGTGGTCCTCTACAGTAGCAGAGAGATTGTGTTTTATGCTGGCATAGTGATTACTGAGACTGATAAAACCCCAGGTCTTTTGAAGCCTTTCACAATTGATTTAATACTTAATTTTTTTATTTTATTTTTAATTTATGAACTAAAACAAGCATTTTTATAACATAGTACAATAAAAAAGATGATTATACAAGAAATTGCAAATCTAGTATGCACAACTTATTATTACTTTCAAATCTGAAAGAAAATTTGTAATGACCATGTATTTAAAATCAGCCGGAGTCAGGAATTCAGGTTAAGGGAAAAATCTTCAATCTTTATTGAAGTGAAGAGGTGAAAAAAGATTGCGATAGCAACATGGACAGCTGCGACAGGAAGCCAGCTAGCAGAGAGCGACCTGAGCTGAAAAGCCATCACACTCACAATCGCAATCGCAAAAATGCTCCCAGTCTCTTCTTCCCCTTCCTTTTCCACTCCCCTGCCTCCACCCACCAAAATCGTCATTTTCTATACAACATATTAGGACTTGCACAAAGAGTGGGTGGGGGCCATTCTTTCTCCAAGCCTATACACTAATAGAGTATGGTCCAATTACTATTTAGCCTCACGTGCTTGGGACCTCAGTGTATCAACTCAAGCCTCAGCCCATTTCTTTTTTTTTCCTTCCTTACTCCAACCCTAAAGATTACTTTAATTACACACACACACACACACACACACACACACACACACACACAAAATTATTCTATACAGCTAATCATCAGTTCTTTCTCTGGCAGATAGCATCGTTCTTCATATGTCCTTTATAGTTACCTTGGGTATTTATAATAGACAAAAATAACTTATTCACTCAGAATCATTCTTAAGCCAATATTTTTGTAACCACATATAATGTTGTTTTGGTTTTTATTTTGCTCTTTATTATTTCATGAAAGACTTTATATGTTTTTTTCTAAAATCATTGAATTAATCATTTCTTATAGCACACTAATTGTCCATCATAATTATATGCCACAACTTTTTTCAACCCTTCCCCAATTTTTGAGCAAACCTGAAATTTCCTTCTGTAAACATTTTAGAACATATGGATTCCTTTCCTTTTGTGTGGCTGAGATGGAGAAGTGAGTGACCATCACATAATAAAATAATTGGAGATGTCTCTAGAAACAAAAGGAAGGTTTATTATACAATTCTTGTGAGAAGCAGGCATCACTCCAGTAAAATAAGCAATCAAAAGGTGGAGACCTCTTATAGAGACAGAACATTAAATTAAATAATCCCTAATACAAAAAAAAAAAATCACTCCCACCATTGACCCTCATCCTCATTCTCTGAAGGAATGGGTCTTACATTCTAAATGCAGGAACTACAAATGGCCTCTCTGGTTTGGTCAGCCAAAGGTCTAGCTCCTTAGCTGTTTGATTGGTGATAATCTCGATAAGTTTTTGAAGCCTAATTATCCTGTTCAACAAGTATTTGATTTAGGTTGAATTAGCAATCAAATATTGTCATGGAAAAACAGCAGGAAAGGGAGGTGTGTATGACCTAATGGGTGTTGGTTCAGGCCTACATCAACTTTGGGGTTGGTGAAGTCTTACTCCATTTTCACAACAGTGATCTCACTCCATCTTGTTCAATCTCCACCCCCCTCTAATTTGTCCACTGAGATCTCTTCAAATTTTTATAACATAATTTCACATTCTTTATCTAATTCTTCTTCCAGCTTCTGTCAGTCTTCCTGGACCACTGGCTCCCATTTTTGTCCTTTTAATACTGTCAATCGAAAACACCTTTCAGGTTTCCCTTCCAAACTAATAATTTAGATAAGGCATTTTGGATTATTCTAGTTACCAACTGGATTAAATTAGGTAGGCAGATAAGGAGTAATATAACACCACCAAGTGCTATAAGGCCAAACTAAAGAAGTTGCTTCCATCAGCTTCCCCTAAATCAGGACCACCAGAAAGTATTGAACAGTGAGGTCCAGATCTGTACAGGAACATGAGCAAGTTTCCTAATGTTCTTAGTGATTTCTTTCACTAGATTCCCATTGTCATCAATCCCTATACAACATGTTGGTAAATTTAGTTTTTCACAAACTGTTTCCTTCTTCAGCAACATATAGTCCAGCATAAATCTATACTATAAAATGGCCTCTCTGGTTTGAGCAGCTTGGTCAGCCAAATATCTAGTGCCTTAGCCATCTGATTGGTGATAATCTCTACAACTATTTGAAGTCTAATTATCCTGTTCAACATGTATATTGGAATTCTATATCCCCAGCTTCCATCTTGAACTCAGGTGGCTGGTCCATATTCTTTAGCTATTCTTTCTGGGGGCCAGGTATTGCACCAATCATTCCCATTTCCAGTCTGGGAAATATAGGTATTTAGACTCCGTTTCACTTTTTCCATATCATCATATAGTTGAATTCTTATCTTATATTTATCTGCCTGTCCAAGAAGAAAGAAAAATTTTGTCATTTTTAATCCAATGTAAGAGACCCTTGTCCAGTAAAAAGGTAGGTGAATATAGGCAGTTAAGTCAAAAATCCAATAGTGGCCCTTTAGAACAGGTTGTTCCCTTGAGAATATGTTTGAGCTATTTCATGTAAAGGGATAATATTCATCCCTAAGGGACCTCCCCTCATGAAGGTGACATATTGATATTTGCATAATTCTTGCTTCTTCTTCCAATTACAATTGGCAATTGGCCACTGATCTGTTAAGTTAAAGGTATTCCAAAAGATGAGGAACAAATTTCCACATCCCCTGGGTTTCCCTGGAGTGACATTGTACAAACCCCATGGATAACTATACCCACTGTACATATCCCTCTTATTCTCCTTTATATACTTTAATACTTCCCACTCCATTCTGTTACACTCCATTGTAATAACCTATCAATAGCGATATCCTTGTTCTCCTATTTCTGGGAGATCATCCAAGGTACAACTTTTCTAATCCTTCCCACAAAAGAGAGGATCTACAAGAATCCCAAAGCCCAGGAACCCATAATGTTCAACTATTATAACACTGCAAGGTTAAGGTGGAGTTCCTGGAGGAAAATTTATCATTCCTAGGAGCCAGAATGTTTTCCAGTACCTCTCTGGTGGATCAGCTCTTTGCTCTTATTATTTACAAACCCCCTTTCTTCACAAATTTTTCCAAATACATGCACCACACCCCAAGCATATTTCAAATATATATATATATATTCCCATCCTGTTCCATCAATAACTTCAACACTTGACTTAAGGCAATTAATTCATAAGTTTGAGCTGACCTATGAGCAGATAGCCTACCTTTGGTAACAGTGAAAGTTTTATATTTTCCTTTTTCCTTTTACTGCTCTGGAAAAGCAATCTATAAACCAATTTACTCCCCCAGGTATTGGGGATTCTTGTAGATCCTCTCTTACTTTTGTTTGGTAATCAATTAACTCTAAACAATAATGTTCCTCTCTAGGTGATAGTTCAAATCCAAGGGACAAAAAAGAGACAGTATTAAGGTTATAATCTTGAGTGCTTACTAGATCATTCTTTTCTAACATATTGCCTCATTATTTTAAAATTCTGGATTCTGTGAGCCACTTCTGATTTAATGCAGTCCATACTTGCTATGGGACACTTACTATAAGGCTGCCTCCAAAATTAAGCTTCCTATTCTCTTCTACCAATTGGGTGGTAGCAGCTACTGCTGTGGCCAATCTGTAGCCCATCTGTGTACTGACAAACCTTTAGCAATAGGATCTAATACTTTAGAAAGAAAAGACACTAGTCTTCTCTGCCTCCTTCTTATTTGAGCAAGAACTCCCAGAGTCACCCCTTCCTCAACAATGACAAACAGGTAGAAAGGTTTTTCCAAGGTGGGGAGAGCCAATACATGTGGTGAAATTAACAAATGTCTTAAGTTCTCAAACTTTTGATCATTTTCTTGATCCCACATAATAGAATTTGGACTTTCCTTGTTTGTACAAGGGTTAAGTTTTAGCAGCATAAGAATCTATGTATGTCCGGCAATATCCTACTAACCCCAGAAATTTGCATAGTTCTTTCTTTGTCTTAGGTTTGGGTGTATGTGATATTCCCTCTATGCTGATAGTGTCCAATCTCTTGCTGCCTTTAATGATCAAATGCCCTAAATATTTCATCTCCCTCTCCACAAACTGTAATTTCTCTTTAGATATCCAAGACCCCATTTCTCCCAAGAAGTTATATATCATTGATACAACTACTGGTATGTTCCCATTTGTCCTGCACTACCAATAGATCATCCACATACTGCAACACCTGAGTTGACATTACTGGATGGATCTGCTATGCAATTTTCAAGGACTTGGCCAAACAAATGCAGGACAAAGTATAGCCATGGAGTAAAACACACCACTTCAGTTGCTGCTTTCTGTCTGTTTCTGGGTCTTCCCATTCAAGGCAAAGAGTTTTCTATTCTTCTCCTCTAAAGAGCAGCTCCAGTATTCATCCTTCAGGTCCATTTGGCAGAGCTGGTAATCTGGCCCAGGATGGTATATGGGTTCAGAATCATGGGTTGGCATGATAACACAATCTTATTAATTTGCCTCAAATCTTGAACTAACTTGTATTTCCCATCCTTCTTCTTGACAGGAAGAATAAATATATTGAAGGCTGAAATACAGGGTTATATTAATCCATTTCTCAATAAGCCTTGTATCACAGGTTGTAAACTTCTCTTTCTGTCTAGGGAAATTGGATATTTCCTGATCCTCACTATCTCCCTAGGATATTTCAAAGAGATCTTTATCAAAATTATGTCTGCTCTGCCTGGATTATCAGGCTCTACCCAAATCTCAGGGTTTATCCTAGTCTGTTTTTCCTTATTGATTATAGCCACTCTAATGGGGTATATACTTGGACCCTGTGAAACCAATACAACTTCTAGTTTAGTTATCAAATCTCTCCCCAGCAAGTTTACTCCTACTTCTGAGATGAAAAAAAATCTGCGCAATATTTCCCTTTTTCCTATCTAAATTTTGCGGGACATGGTCATAGATACAACAAAAATTTCTCCCTTAATCTCAGAAATCACCTGGGTCAGGCAAACAGGTCAATGAAGATCTTGATGTCTTGTGTACTAAGAACACAATAGCTTCCTGGTAGGGCCCCATCTTTAAATTCATCAGGGGTTCAGAGTGGCTGTCTTTCAAGAACCCCTGACTTCCCTAATCTTCATCAAACTCAAAAAGGGAATATATCTGCTGTTCCCTTCTCCACTGTGGACAATCTTTTATTATATGTCTTTTTTTTTTTTTTTTTTTTTTTTTTGGCATTCCCAACATTTCAAAAGCTTTCTGCCTGAAGGGACAGTGAGCCTCCTGTTCGTTTATGAATATCTCTTGTCCTTGGGGCCTTGTCCTGTCAGTTTTTTCTGCATTCTTTGCAAATCCTTATACCATTTGGACTAAGATTTTGACTCTGCTTTTGTTTCTCATCATCTCTCCTAACATGCACTTGGTGGCTTCTTCCAATACATTGGAAAGGCTCTTATTATTGCATCCTTCTAATTTCTGTAACTTCTTACTGATATCTGACCATATATGTTCACAAAGTGCAATTTCAAGGTATATTTTACTCCTACGTCATCAGGATCAAACCCAGAGTACTTCCTCATGCTATCTTTTAATCTATACAGATATTCAGTTGGGGATTTGTCTTTCCCTGGAGTCACCCAAAGGCCTTTTTCATATTCTGCTCCTTTGGTACTGCATTACAAAATCCTGTAATTATCAATTCTCTAAGATTCTTCATACTTAACCAATATACAGAGTTATTGTGATCCAAATTTGGATCTATTAAAAGGTATTTCTAGTCAGCCAGGACTATTCCTGCAGCTGGAAGGTGTTTTCTATCCCATTCTTTCATAGCTGCTCCTTTAATTAGTCCCTTCTCCTTTTGTAAGAAGAGAGCATCCAAAATAGACATAAGTTTTCCCCAGGTAAAAAGATTAGAACCCAGTTATTGGTCAAATTATTCTGCTAACCTAGTGGAATCTTCTATTAAGTATCTCATTTCTTTCATAAAATTCCTGACTTCTATGGTACTCAGGGGAGCAATCACATTTCCTGTGTCTAGACCTGCTCACTGGAGGATTTTGATACCATCCCAAATCCTGCTCATGGATGAGAAGTGAAGGGGCAGAACTTACAAAGATGGTCCAACAGGAGTCTTTTTATCCAGAATTCTCTCAGCCTTATATACTCAAATACACTTACATAACTATAGCACACTGTGCATGCACTAACTATATATTGTGCATGTGGGACCACACAAACAACTTGCTATTATATGTAGATGTGTCCTTGCCACTTTAGAATAAATTTGCTTTAATTACAACACAGGTTGTCATGATCTCTGACTTCTCAGGAAGGCTGAGACACCCTAGGGGTGATGGGGAGCCAAACCAGATACATCAGCAGAGTTCCACTGGATTAAAGAGTTTTATACTTTGCTCAGGATTCTCCATTATCTGCGGCCTCCTACAATCCTATGCCTCCCTGAGCCAAAGGAACTTTTCTTGAGGGATACAATTTAATATTTGGGGTCTTAGGATCTGGAAGGGGGTAACTTTGGATATCCCTTTGAATCTGTTCTAATTAGTTCTATAATGAAGCATATGGCCCCCACTGATCCTGGGAGTGGTTAATTGAATTATGTCCTCTCTTCTCCTTTCAGGCCTAGAGGCCATGACTTTCTGGGTTGGAGATATGTATGGAGGAGGGAGAGATAATATCTTAGGAGGTTTCTCTACATGCCCCTTTCCAGTTTAATCCTTGCATGACATTGTTTGGCCCCATAAAGCCCTAGTCCCACACCTACTGTCTCCTCTGGATTAACATATTTTTTACTTTTAACATACAAATTTATTGTTTCGGCACACCCAGTCTTCAGGGGAGCCATATTTAGGTGAAATGGTGCCTTCACCAATATCTTTGTTGAGACAAATCAACAATATCTTCTCATCTTTTTCTTGCTTTTTCCTTTATATTTTGGCAACTTCTTCCAATTACTTAACTTATTTCCCAAGGTACTATCTATTGGTATTTCTTTATCATTATTCTATGCAGAGGATGGTTTGGACTGAGCTAAGCTCATCTTAATTTGAATGGAATCTAAGCTCCACATACTCTATCATGATGGAGTCACCCAAAGGTCTACCCTATCTAGAATAGCCCTCCAGAGTCTGTAACTCTCAACTCAAGGATCTCACAGGTCTTCTCACCTTTGGGTTGCAGGCACACAAGGTGCTTGACTGTTTTATCCTCACATTGACAAGTTGGAATTTTTGCCATGGAGTTTCTTACTTTTACTTTGCCCCAAGTCTCTCTACTTTGGTCATGTTACCTTGGAGAGCAAGGAGAAGCCCCAGAGTTTGTGGTTTGCCTGAAACAGGGCAGATAACTGTCCCTCTCACCAGGTCTGTTGATCTGGACTAGCAAAACAAAGCTTTATTATACATTCTAGCAAGAAGTAGGTGTCATTCCACTTCAATAATATTCATGACTGTCTGAAAGAACTCATTCCATCATGTTCACTTTCTTCATGATTGTATTCAGAAATAGATGAAATAGTGATATTGCTAGATCAAAGGATATAGGTAGTTTAATAATTCTTTAGGCATAATTCGAAATAGTTGGATCATTTCAGAATTCCACCAACAATGAATTTGTATCCTGATTCTTCCACATCCCCTCTCAACATTTGTTACTTTGTTCTTCTACCATTTTAACCAGCATGGAGGTACAAAATGATATCTCAAAGTTGCTTTAATTTGTATTTCTCTCCTCAATAATGACTTAGAACATTTTTTATATAATTATAAATTATTTTGATTAAATCATTAAAAATAGACTGTTCACATCCTTTAACCACTTAACATTTGGACTGTTCTTTATGCATTTTAAATATGAGATTTATCTTATAAATTGTACAGTAAAATTTACCCCAATTTTTTGCTTTCCTTTTGATCTTGGCTATGTAATAAAAGCTATTTTTCTTTTATTCAAGACCTATTCATATTGTAAGCCTAAGCTCAAGTCTCACTGTCTTCATAAATCCTTTTGTGAACTTTCTCTCTTCTCCCCATTACACAATAATTTTGTCTTCTATTGAATTTCTATAGTACTGATAAAAAACGATGAGTTCTTTTGAACTTATCAACTTATGATCTTATGTATGTATATTTTTATGCATCTTTGTCATTTCAATGCAATATCAGGACAGGTTTATAATCTGATTTATCTTTGTCTTAGCAACTAATACAGTGTCTTGCATTACATAATAATGGTTCAAGAAATGCTCTGATTGGTTTTTGTCTAATGATGAATTTAGACACAAATATCAGGAAGAAAGTTTTTACCTGAAGCAATCAGAACAGAGTGATATCCTAGGCTAGAAGCAGAAAATGTGCTCTCATTGGTATTGGGGGAAATGGCCAGGTTGCAAGAAATTGAATAAGGAAACAGAGGATTTTTCAACCAAAATAAAACCTCTACTGGAGAGACCATTAGGAGGAGTGTTTGATAAATCTCACACTGGCATTTTCACTTTTGCTAATCATTATTTCTTTCTTTTAAAATTTTTTTATTATAGCTTTTTATTTACAAGATATATGCATGGGTAATTTTTCAGCATTGATAATTGCAAAACCTTTTTTTTCCCTAACTTTTCCCTTCCTTCCTCCCATCCCTTCCCCCAGATAACAGGTTGACTGATACATATTAAATATGTTAAAGTATAAGTTAAATACAATATATGTATACATGTCTAAACAGTTATTTTGCTGTACAAAAAGAATGGGACTTTGAAATAGTGTACAATTAATCCGTTATTGGCTCATCTCATTTTTGAAGAGGGCCATGTCCATCAAAATTGATCATCATTTACTATTGTTGTTAAAGTATATAATGATCTCCTGGTCCTGCTCATTTCACTCAGCATCAGTTCATGTAAGTCTCTCCAGGCCTTTCTGAATTCATCCTGCTGGTCATTTCTTACAGAACAATAATATTCCATAATATTCATATACCACAATTTATTCAGCCATTCTCCAATTGATGGGCATCTACTCAGTTTCGAGTTTCTGGCTATTACAAAGAGGACTGCCACAAAGATTCTTGCACATTCAGATCCCTTTTCCTTCTTTAAAATCTCTTTGAGTTATAAGCCCAGTAGTAACACTGCTGGATCAAAAGGTATGCACAGTTTGATAACTTTTTGAGCATAGTTTCAAATTGCTCTCCAGAATGGCTGGATGTATTCATAATTCCACTAACAATGTATTGGTGTTTCAGTTTTCCCACATCCCCTCCAACATTGTGCATTATCTTTCCCTGTCATGCTAGCTAATCTGACAGGTGTATAGTGGTATCTCAGAGTTGTCTTAATTTGCATTTCTCTGCTTAGTAATGACTTGGAGCATCTTTTCATATGGCTATATATAGCTTCTGCTACTGATTATTTTTTTTAAAAGTCCATTTATTCCTATACTCTTAAGTGTTTTTAATAGGAATGGATGTTGTATTTTATCAAATGCTTTTTCTGCATCTATTGAGAGATGATCATATGGTTTTTATTAATTTGTTTATTAATATGGTCAATTATACTAATAGCTTTCCTAATATTGAACCAGCCATGCATTCCTGGTATAAATACTACTTGATCATGGTGTATTATTCTGGAGATGATTTTCTGTAGTTTTTGTTGTTGTTGTTGTTGTTTTGTTTTGTTTTGCTAATACCTTATTTAAGATTTTAACATCAATATTCATTAGGGAGAATGGTCTATAATTTTCTTTCTCTGTTTTCAACCTGCTTGGCATAGGTATCAGTACCATATCTGTGTCATAAAAGGAATTTGGTAGGACTCCATTACTCCCAGTTTTTTTCTTTTTATTTATTTATTTATTTATTTATTTTATAATAACTTTTTATTGACAGAACCCATGCTAGGGTAATTTTTTACATTATCCCTTGCATTCACATCTGTTCCGTTTTTCCCTTCCCTCCCTTCACCCCCTCCCCCAGATGGCAAACAGTCCTATATATGTTAAATATGTTGCAGTATATCCTAGATACACTATATGTATGAAGAACTGAACAGTTCTCTTGTTGCACAGGGAGAATTGGATTCAGAAGGTAAAAATAAGCCGATTCCCAGTTTTTTTCAAATAGTTTATATAGCACTGGGGCTAATTGTTCTTTAAATGTTTGGTAGAATTCACATGTAAATCCATCTAATCCTGGGGATTTTTTTTAGGGAGTTGATTAATAGCTTGTTCTATTTCTTTTTCTGAAATTGGACTATTTAAGCAATTTACTTCCTCCTCTGTTAATCTAGGAAGCCTATATTTTTGGAGGCACTCAACCATTTCACTTAGGTTATCAAATTTATTGGCATAAACTTGGGCAAAGTAACTCCTTATTATTGCTCAAATTTCCTCGTCATTGGTGGAAAGTTCTCCCTTTTCATTTTTAAGACTAACAATTTGAATTTCCTCTTTCATTTTTCTAATCAGATTTACAAAAGGTTTATCTTTTTTATTGGTTTTTTTTCATCAAACCAACTCTTAGTTTTATTTATTAATTCAATAGTTTTTTTACTTTCAATATTATTAATTTCTCCTTTTAATTTTAGAATTTCCAGTTTAGTATTTGATTGTTTTTTTTTTTAATTTAATCTGTTTCCAGCTGTTTAAGTTGCAAGCCCAATTCATTGATCTTCTCTTTCTCTATTTTATTCAAGTAAGCCTATAAGGATATAAAATTTCCCCTTATTACCCCTTTGACTGCATCCCACAAATTTTGATGTAATGCTTCATCATTGTCATTATCTTGAGTGAAATTATTAATTGTTCTATAATTCTATAATTTGCTGTATCATCCAATCATTCTTTAAGATGAGATTATTTAGTTTCCAATTACTTTTTGGTGTATTTACCCTAACTTGTTGTTGAATGGAGTTTTTATTGCATCGTGATCTGAAAAGAAAGCATTTATTATTTCTGCCTTCCTGCATTTAATTTTGAGGTCTTTATGTCCTAATGCCGTGTTTCCCCGATAATAAGACACTGTCTTATTAATTTTTTTTGGACAGAAAAACACCAGAGGGCTTATTTTCGGGGGAGGGCTTATTTTAATGAACATGGACAGCAATTTTAATAAACAGGTAAATGTGAACAAAAAAAAAAAAAAGTACCTTTATTCAATAATGATCATGTCATCTTCTTCAACAACATCATCATAAGTGTCCATACCTTGAATTCTGTCCTGGATGTCTTGCGCCTCTATTTCCTTCAGAAGAAGTGGACCCAATCTGTCATGTCCAGCAATATAGCTCTCTTTAAATGAACGTGTCTTGTCCAGGTAACCTGCTCATAGTGCCTTGGCGACACAGCTGTCAGTAATTTTATCCCATGACTTCTTCACCCAAGTCACGACTTCTTGCAGACAGGGCTTCACAAAGTTCCCATGCTGATTTCTTTCCATTCTATTTTCAGTGTAGTCATTGACTTCCATGCGCAAATGGTCCTTGAATGGCTTGTTTATTGCAATATCAAGGGTGTGGAGATAGGCAGTCATTCCTGCAGGAATCATTACTTGATCTCTTCTTTTCTCTGCAAGGGAGTTCTTCATTTCTTTAGCGTGGTGAGTGCTGGCTGAATCCCAGATTATCAGACCTCTTTGGTTACCTCGCATAACAAGTGGCAGCATTGAATCAACGCACTTTCTTATAATGGCTTGTGTACACCAGGCTTTTTCAGTTTCAAGAATGTAAATGCCTGATACACATTCAATCTTGTCTTTCTTGCCCTTACTGATGATTGGAGGTGTGGCTTTCTTTCCATCCAAACAAATTGCCAAAACACAGGTGACCCGTGTAGACAGAATAAATAAAATTATGACCATCAGTCCTTGTTTTCACTCCATCATGCCCCTCAATAATGTTTTAACCCCATCATGCTCCCTGAGTGCTCCTTCTATCCTCCATGATGCCCCCTGAGTTCTTCTTTTGTCCTCCATCATGCCCCCGCGTTCTTCTTTTATCCTTCATCATGCCCCCTCACTCCCACTTACATACCGGGTTTTTATGTTGTCCTGCCTCAGCTCTCCTCCGCGGCACTGCTCTCAATGGTGCCAACAAGCAAATCACTGGGGAAGAATGGGATGACACGCTCACTGCTGCAGCTCTGATTGGATGCTGCTCGGAGTGCAGCATGTGTTTCACCCGGGGGGAGAGGGCGGAGGGAATGACGTATACAGAGGGTACTGTAATGTAGCGTGTAGCACAGGAGATCACCTTCACTACAGTAGCAATCTCAATAGGGCTTATTTTCGGGGGAGGGCTTATTTTAGAGAAATCTTACACAGTAAGGGGAGGGCTTATTTTTGGGATAGGTCTTATTATCGGGGAAACCACGGTATATGGTCAATTTTTGTATAGGTTCCATGAACTGTTCAGAAGAAAGTATACTCCTTTCTGTCACCATTCAGTTTTCTCCAAAAAATCTATCATATCTAACTTTTCTAGCATTCTATTTACCTCTTAGATTTCTTTCTTATTTGTTTTGTGGTTTGATTTATCTAATTCTGAGAGTCCAAGGTTGAGATCTCCCATTATTATAGTTTCCCTGTTTATTTCTTCTTGCAACATTCTTAACTTCTCCTTTAGGAAGTTTGATGCTTCACCACTTAGTGCATATATGTTTAGTATTGATATTGCTTCATTGTTTATGCTATCCTTTATTAAGATATAGTTTCCTTTCTTATCTCTTCCAATTAGATCAAATTTTGCTTTTTCTTGATCTGAGATAAGAATGGCTACCCCTGCTATTTTGCCTTCACCTGAAGTATAATAGATTCTGCTCCAGACTTTTACCTTTACTCTATATGTATCTCCCTATGTAAGTCTGCTGTTTTAATGGCATCCTCCAGGCTCCCACCCTACCCCCAAATTAAAAACTACCTAATCTCGTTGTAGTCACTAGAGATGCCATGATATGAGGCCAAACCACACTGATACCATCACAAATGACTTGACAAAAAGCATGGTTGAGCCAAAATAGGAATGAATGGGCCTGAAGTAGCAACCAATAGCCAGTCAGAAGAACTAAGGTTCATTCGCAGATTATGGGCTTGTTCTGAAGGATAGTGTATCTTCAGATGGTGGGTTGCTGATCTCTCTTGAGTGGAGGATAAAGGTATTCCTAAAGTTGATAATCTGCTAGAGGAAATAGCTTTGTTGATCATTATTCATGGATGTAATGTCTATGTATGCCAACATATTGTCTTATATAATATATACACATTATGTATTATGTACTATATGTCATATATTAGGTAAAGATATGCATGTATTTAATGATATATAGTAATATTTATATTAATGTTTTTAGTAATATTTACTTAATATATATATATATATATTATATGATAGAGGACTATAAATGTATGCTCTATATACATAAACATTTATAATTACATTATATGTAAATTACATGCTTATATGATAGGGGTTTATACATGAATGTCCTAAGTATAAGTATGTCTTATAACATAAATATTATGTAATAAGTTTTGTTTTTTGCAAAATAAATTAATACTGAGATAGTATTTAAATTTAATTTTGTAAATTAAAAAGAAAGATTTTTTCAATGTGCAGGAAGTAGTTTAAAAAGAATATTGTCTTTGGGCGTTGATGGTGGGGCATAGAGTTTACTTTCTGATCGGTCCTAGGAAGGGGTTTTACCTTCATAACTGACTTACAAGGCCAGTATTTTGGTTAAATTATTTGGACTCTTCACTTAGGTTTTAATATATAGTTTTCAAATAGGTCTGCAAGAGGCATAAGGACGATAATTAGGATCATGTTTAACGAAACACTTTAAATGTGTTTCCTGTAAACAACATATTGTAGGGTTGTGACTTTTGATCCAGTCTACTATCTGCCTCTGCTTAATGGGAGAGTTCATCCCATTCTCATTTATGATTAAAATGACTAATTCTGTATTTCCTGCCATTTTATTATCCCCAGATTATGCTTTTCTTTTTCTTGCCCTCCCATACCCCCTTTCCCAGTATTAAACTTATGGGCCCCATTGTTTCACCCAACTCTCCCTCTTTAGGATCCCTCCTTTTTTCCCTTTGAATCCCTTCCTTTTTCTTATACCCTTCCCTTATTACTCTTTCCCTTTTCCCTTTTCCTCTCCCACCTTTTAATGATGTGAGAGAAGATACTCTGTAAAACAAATATGTCAATTATTTTCTCTTTGAGCCAACTTTGATGAGAGTAAGATTCACACAATATTCTCCCCTCTCTAAATTCCCTCAGAAATGCTAGATGTCCTTTGCCTCTCCTTGGGATATAGTTTCCTTCTTTTTATCTCCCCTTTCCCCTTTTTCTGACACTATACTTTTTCCATTTCTAATTCCCTTTTTTATGTTATATCAGGAAAATCAAATTATACATGTAGTTTTTATGTATATCCATAACAGAAATACAGTTCTCAAGAGTTCCTTTTACCTTTTTTTGCTTCTCTTGAGTCCTATAGTTGGAGATCAAATTTTTTGTTTAGATTTGGTTTTTTCCTTAGAAATAAATGAAATTCATCTGTTTCATTAAATGTCCATCTTCCATGGAAGAAAATGCTCAGCTTAGCTGGGTAGTTTATTCTTGGCTGCATTCCAAGTTCTTTTGCCTTTTGGAATATCAGATTCCAGGCCTTTTGATCTTTTACTGTGGAGGCAGCCAGATCTTGAGTGATCCTTATTGTGGCACCTTGGTATTTGAATTGTTTTTTCTTGGCTGCTTATAATATTTTGTCTTTAGTCTGATAGTTCTGAAATTTGGCCACAATATCCCTTGAGGTTTTTATTTTAGGGTCTTTTTCAGAAGGTGTTTGATGAATTCTTTCAATGTCCATTTTACTTTCTGATTCTATTATATCTGGGCAGTTCTCTTTGATGATTTCCTGTAATTTATCTTTTCCAATTCACAAATTCTGCTTTCTTGGGAGTTCTTTATCTTCTCCAATTCACAAATCCTACTTTCCTGGGAGTTCTTTACCTTTTCCAATTCACAAATTTTTTCTCTGCACTTCCTGAGACTTCTTTACCTTTTCCAATTCACATTTCAGGAAGTTGTTACTCTCTTACATAGCTTCTTTTTCCTTCCCCATTTTTCTTCTAGCTCTCTTTTAAGATTTTTAATAGTCTCTTCTAGGAGAATTTTGTGTGGTGGGGGTCAGGTTACATCCCTCTTTGGGGTATTGTCTGGAGATTGTTTGCTGTTAGTCTCCTTGGGATTGAAAACCTGCTCTCTTTCTGTATAGAAGCTATCAATCATGCTTTTGATTTTTTTTTACTAATTTTTTTAAAAGTCTGTAGGGTCTGCCTTCAGAGCAACGAGGTTACCAGCTTCCTCTGCAGAGCAGGGATAGATATATCAGTAGCCATTATGCAAATGGGCTACAAAGAGTGACCAGGTACGGGAGTGCTCTAGGAAAATGTTCCCCTCCTCACCCCCTGGAAATGATTCAGGCCTAGGTAGCACAGGCCAAGCTATGGAAGTGCCCAGTGAAGAACCCTGCTGTGTGAATAGTGACTGCCCTGGGGTTAGAGGCTGAGCAGTGAAAGTGTCACTAGCCCAAACCAAAGCTCGCTGTGGGTATTAGCAGCTGACAAGCAAATAGCCCCTCACAGCAGAAGTGTCTCTGCCCAGGGAAACCCAATTTGCTTCAGAAATTCTATTGCCCCAGGTCAAGCCCCCCACTATGCAGATTAGAGGCAGCCCCAGGCTGCATAGTATTTAGCACACAAGCATTTGGTAAATTTTTGATGACTGTGTAGCTCTTTTCCAGTTCCAGCTTTGATTACAGGCAAGTTAGATTCTAGAGATAATAGAGAAATAGGTAATTTTAACTAATATATTTGCTTTTCCTGAAAAAGTAGGTCTCAATATATTGATATGTGCACCTTTAGAAGGAATAGCTATATAAATTAAATTGTTAATCACATGAAAATTATAATTATAAATATTCTATATAACTAGTCATAATATATTTTTTAAAATTTTTATTTAATAATTACTTTATATTGACAGAGTCCATGCCAGGGTAATTTTTTTTTAACAACATTATCCCTTGCACTCGTTTCTGTTCCGATTTTTTTTCCCCTCCCTCCCTCCACCCCCTCCCCTAGATCGCAGGCAGTCCTTTATATGTTGGATATGTTGCAGTATATCCTAGATACAATATATGTTTGCAGAACTGAACAGTTCTCTTGTTGCATAGGGAGAATTGGATTCAGAAGGTATAAATAACCCGGGAAGAAAAACAAAAATGCAGATAGTTCACATTCGTTTCCCAGTGTTCTTTCTTTGGGTGTAGCTGCTTTTGTCCGTCATTTATCAATTGAAACTCAGTTAGGTCTCTTTGTCAAAGAAATCCACTTCTATCAAAATATGTCCTCATACAATATCGTTGTCGAAGTGTATAATGATCTCCTGGTTCTGCTCATTTCACTTAACATCAGTTCATGTAAGTCTTGCCAGTCCTCTCTGTATTCATCCTGCTGGTCATTTCTTACAAAACAATAATATTCCATAACATTCATATACCACAATTTACCCAGCCATTCTCCAATTGATGGGCATCCATTCATTTTCCAGTTTCTAGCCACTACAAATAGGGCTGCTACAAACATTTTGGCACATACAGGTCCCTTTCTCTTCTTTAGTATTTCTTTGGGATATAAGCCCAATAGAAACACTGCTGGATTTACACTGCATAAAAGGGTATGCACAATTTGATAATTTTTTGGGCATAATTCCAGATTGCTCTCCAGAATGGTTGGATTCGTTCACAACTCCACCAACAAAGCATTAGTGACCCAGTTTTCCCGCATCCCCCCCAACATTCATCATTATTTTTTCCTGTCATCTTAGCCAATCTGACAGGTGTGTAGTGGTATCTCAGAGTTGTCTGAATTTGCATTTCTCTGATCAATAATGATTTGGAACACTCTTTCATATGAGTGGTAATAGTTTCAATTTCATCCTCTGAAAATTGTCTGTTCATATCCTTTGACCATTTATCAATTGGAGAATGGCTTGATTTCTTATAAATTTGAGTCAGTTCTCTATATATTTTGGAAATGAGGCCTTTATCAGAACCTTTAACTGTGAAGATGTTTTCCCAGTTTGTTGCTTCCCTACTAATCTTGTTTGCATTATTTTTGTTTGTACAAAGGCTTTTTAATTTGAAATAATCGAAATTTTCTATTTTGTGATCAGTAATGGTCTCTAGTTCATCTTTGGTCACAAATTTCTTTCTCCTCCACAAGTCTGAGAGATAAACTATTCTATGTTCCTCTAATTTATTTATAATCTCGTTCTTTATGCCTAGGTCATGGACCCATTTCGATCTTATCTTGGTATATGGTGTTAAGTGTGGGTCCATGCCTAATTTCTGCCATACTAATTTCCAATTATCCCAGCAGTTTTTATCAAATAATGAATTCTTATCCCAGAAGTTAGGGTCTTTGGGTTTGTCAAACACTAGATTGCTATAGTTGACTATTCTGTCTTGTGAACCTAACCTTTTCCACTGATCCACTAATCTATTTCTTAGCCAATACCAAATGGTTTTGGTGACTGCTGTTTTATAATATAATTTTGGATCAGGTACAGCTAGGCCACCTTCATTTGATTTTTTTTTTCATTAATTCCCTTGAGATTCTCGACTTTTTATTGTTCCATATGAATTTTGTTGTTATTTTTTCTAGATCATTAAAATATTTTCTTGGAAGTCTGATTGGTATAGTACTAAATAAATAGATTAGTTTAGGGAGTATTATCATCTTTATTATGTTTGCTCGGCCGATCCAAGAGCACTTAATATTTTTCCAATTATTTAAGTCTGACTTTATTTGTGTGGAGACTTTTTTATAATTTTGCTCATATAACTCCTGACTTTCCTTTGGTAGATAGATTCCCAAATATTTTATGGTATCAACAGTTATTCTGAATGGAATTTCTCTTTGTATCTCTTGCTGTTGGGTTTTGTTGGTGATGTATAAAAATGCTGAGGATTTATGGGGATTTATTTTGTAGCCAGCTAGATTTTTGAGGTCTTTATGTCCTAATGTAATGGTCAATTTTTGTATAGATTCATGAACTGCTGAGAAGAAAGGGTACTCCTTTCTGTCTCCATTTAATTTTCTCCAAAGATCTATCATATCTAGTTTTTCTAGTATTCTATTTACCTCTTTAATTTCTTTCTCATTTATTTTGTGGTTTGATTTATCTAGTTCTGAGAGAGCAAGGTCGAGATCTCCCACTATCATAGCTTTGATGTATGTTTCTTCTTGCAACTCTCAACTTCTCCCTTGGGAATTTAGATGCTACACCATGGGATGCATATATATTTAATATTGATATTGCTGCATTATCCATGGTAACCTGTAGCAAGATATAGTTTCTTTCCTTATCGATTTTAATTAGATCACTTTTTGCTTTTGCTTGATCTGAGATCAGGATTTTTTTTTTCCACTTATGTTTGATGAGAGAATTCATCCCATTCACATTTACAGTTAAAATTACTAATTCTGTATTTCCTGCCAAATTATACTTTTCTCTTTCCTTTATTCCTTTCCCTCTGCCCCAGTATTTTACTTATGAGCACTACTTACCTCAAGCAGTCCTTCCCCTTTAGAGACCCTCCCCCTTTCTTATATCTTTCTCCTATTATTTTTATTCTCCCTTCTATTTAGCCTACCCTTCCCTTTTCCCCTTTTCCCTCCCACTTTCCTAAAAGATGAGAGATATTTCTTGGTGAAACCAAATATATCTAATATTCCTTCTTTGGGCCAAATCTGATGAGGATAAGATTTATACAATATTCATCACTCTCCCTTCTTTTCCTCAAATATAATGTTATCTTTGCTTCTTCCTGTGATGTAATTTCCCTCATTTTGCCTCCACTTTCCCACCTCCTTTTTTTTGTTATAATCCCCTTTCCATCTCATTTCTTTTTTATAACAGTAACATCAGATAAGACATGTACTCTCAATATATACCCATAACAGAAATACAGTTCTCAAGAGTTTGTTTTTTTTTTTTTTTTTTTAATCTTTTTTATGCTTCTCTTGAATTCTATATTTAGAGGTCAATTTTTTTTCTTTAGCTCTGGTATTTTCATCAAAAATAAATGAATTTCACCAGTTTCAATGAATGTTCATCTTCTTCCCTGAAAGAAAATGCTCAGTTTAGCTGGGTATTTTATTTTTGGCTGCATTCCAAGTTCCTGTGCTGGGTCAGTGCTGATTCACTCCCAGTACTGGGTGGGCATGACCAGGTCCTATGATATTCTGGTATTTCTGGGTTCACTATTAATCTTTTGTGTTTGTATTGGGTGTTTTATAACTTCTCTGCTGATCTACTGGCTTGCAGCCAGGTCAGAGTGTCTGTAGATTCCTGTAGATTTCTCCACCTAGATTCTCTGCCACATAGAGTCTGCACCACCACACAGAGACTGTACCTCCCTGGGACTCTGTGCTGTCTGTGCTGGCTTTTGTACTTATCAGCTTGTGCTTTGCTGCCTCCCTCCCATTTGCAATTGAAACAGACCTTTTCTGGCAATCTTTGAAATTATCTTCTGCTGATAATTTGTTACATTTCCAATATTTGTGGATTCTGCTGGTCCACAGCTAATTCAGAGGCTGGATTTTGTAATTAGTATTAGGGTTTTAGAGAAGGTCAGAGAGAAATGTGTGTTGCCTCTGTCATCTTGGCTGCACCCATTAAGATTTCCCAATTGTTGAACTGTTGGTAAAAACTTACTCATGAGAAATTCCATAATTTGTGTCAGATCTGTAAGGGTTCAGAATTGGTGGTACCATAGAATCCAATACACAATCTTCAATACTCAGAAAAGATATTTTTTAACTTCTAGGAAAATTTCTAAATTGATTGAAGAGTATTTGTTTGTATTTGCTCTAAGAATGTCCTTTCCATTGGCAGTGACACATATGTTTGCTGTTACACTCTGAGGACCACAGTTTTTCTCTTCTATCACTGACTGAGGGAAAAATAACTGTAACCATGTTTGATTTTTGACAGAATCAGTCCAGATTTGATATTTAAAATCTTCATCTAAAATCTCTGTTTCCACAGATGGCAATGAAATAATCTTTCTAAAAATGTATGGCTTAACTTTAAAGAATTTATACATTCCAGTGATTTTATGTCACTCTTCCTTGAAGAATAAGCAGTAATGAGATCTGTTAAAAGCAGCAAGTTAACTCAGGATTGGAGGAACTTCTCTCCTTTCCCCACTAAATCCATTCCACTTAGAAGAATGAAGCTGAAAAGAGTATTACTTCAAAAGGATACGTCCTTTCCTTTATTGAAATAACATATATTCATATATTCAACACATTAAACAAATAGCTTAATATGATATTATCTATGAAAAAGGAATTCTGGGTTCCATTACAATTTTCCTACTGGAGTAAATCTAACCATAGGTCTACCAGATAGTGCCATTGTGAAAATTGGCGGGAATGTTCCAAACCCAGTCTTTTAAACCAATCTCTTAAATCCAAATTTCTTAGTTGAATACACCTACTTAGACATACATACATACACACACTCACTCATATTCCCTCTCACACAAATGCAGGCACCCATAGCTGAACATTTTACCCAATAGAGAAATAAGAGTAAAAGGCAGAAGGTTGATTTTGAAATAAGTTTTATTAGAAAAGGCTAAGTCCTAAGGGGAAAAAGCTCCTTTAAGCAAAGTATAGAAACTATTTATAGTTCTTTTTGAAGCAGTAGAGAATAGAAATCTCAGAAGGATTCTAATGGATTAGGGAATGACTGAATGAATTATGCTTTATATATGTCATGACATAATATTGCATTTTAAAAAATTATGGAGTGGGAGGTTTCAGAGGAAGCTGAAAATACAAATATAAACTGATGCAGAGTGAAATAAAAATTACTTGAAGAACTATATATATGACAAAATATGCTAAAGGTAAACATCTATGAAAGAATTGGAAACTTTCATCAGTGACCAACCATGATTCCAGAAGAATAATGATGAAACATACTATTCACCTGCTAATAGACAGGTAAAAGATTCAGAGGGCACAATTCTACATATTTCTTTTTGGGTATGGCAAGGGCAGAAATTCATTTTTGCTTGACTTTACATATTTATAGCAAAATTTTGTCATTTTGTTTTATTTTTGAATTGAGCCATTGAAGATAGAAAAGAAAGAAAGTGGATTTTTACCAAGTGTACAAATATAATTTTAAAAATAACCTGATACAAAATCCAAATCATCAATAAAATTAGAGAAAATTTTAAAAATAAGTGAACAAAAATCTGAAACTTCCTGAACTTCAGATAATATTGAAGGAGGAGAAATAGGATAAGGAGGAGAAGGAAAGGTAAAGAAGAGGAGAAGGGAAAAGTATAATAAATGTTGGAAGAGTAACTGGATCTGATCAAATTCAGATAGAAAAAAATAACATGGAAGGAGATATGGTTATAAAAGTATTTAACAATTAACAACTAGTATCTATAACAGGAAGATTTTACAGAAATTAAAAAAAATCATCAATGATGATATTGAGCCCTCCATCCCCAATGATGAGTGCAAACATTAGTCTTTTTTCTCTTCACTCATTTTCCTGCTTTCATAGAAAATATATCAAAGTAATCCATAGTGGAAGGGTGGGGTAATGGAGAGATGCACAGAACAAATTTACCTTTTGCAATTAATAGGTAGCTCTCCTAAAAATAATAACAAAACTCACCTAGAAGAATAGGGGAATTAATGGAAAATATGCAAATAAAGCTGGTGTCATTGTACCAGAACTAAAACTATATTATTATGAAGTAATGATGGAAATTTACAAGAAATCAAGCCTTTCTCCAATTGATAAATGGTCAAAGGATATGAACAGACAATTTTCAGATGAAGAAATTGAAACTATTTCTAGCCATATGAAAAGATGCTCCAAGTCATTATTAATCAGAGAAATGCAAATTAAGACAACTCTGAGATACCATTACATACCTGTCATATTGGCTAGAATGACAGGGAAAGACAATGCAGAATGTTGGAGGGGATGTGGGAAAACAGGCACGCTAATACATTGTTGATGGAATTGTGACTACATCCAGCCATTCTGGAGAGCAATTTGGAACTATGCTCAAAAAGTTATCAAACTATCCATACCCTTTGATCCAGCAGTGTTCCTACTGGGCTTATATCCCAAAGAAATAAAGAAGGGAAAGGCACCTGTACGTACACAAATGTTTGTGGCAGGTCTTTTTGTAGTGGCCAGAAACTGTAAGCTGAATGAATGCCCATCAATTGAAGAATGGGTGAATAAATTGTTGTATATGAATATTATGGAATATTATTGTTCTGTAAGAAGTGACCAGCAGGATGATTTCAGAAAGGCCTGAAGAGACTTACATGAACTGATGCTGACTGAAATGAGCAGGACTAGGAGATCATTATATATTTCAACAGCAATACTATATGATGATCAATTCTGATGGATGTGGCCCTCTTCAACAATAAGATGAACCAAATCAGTTCCAATAGAGCAGTAATGAACTGATCCAGCTAACCCAGTGAAAGAAGTCTAGGAAATGACTGGGAACCATTACATAGAATTCCCAATCCCTATATTTTTGTTCACCTGCATTTTTTATTTCCTTCACAGGCAGATAGCACACTATTTCCAAAGTCTGATTCTTTTTGTACAGCAAAATAACTGTTAGGACATGTATACTTAAATTGTATTTAATTTATACTTTAACATATTTAACATGTATTGGTCAACCTGCCATTTGAGGAAAGGGGGGAATGGAAGGGAAAAATTGGAACAAAAGGTTCGGCGATTGCCAATGCTGTAAAATTACCCATGCATATAACTTGTAAATAAAAAGCTATAATAAAAAATAAAATAATGGTGTAATAGATCAAGTTGAGAAGAGAAAAATAGTCAATAACTATAGTATTCTATCGTTTATAAACTCAAAGGCTGCAGCTTCTGTGATAAGTACTCACTGTTTGACCCAAATTGTTAGAGAAATTGGAAAACAATATGGCAGAAACTGGGCATTGACCAATACCTAACACCTTCTATCAAAAAAATGGATTCATGATTTAGTCATAAAGATGATATTATAAGCAAATTATAATGTTGAGAGAAACAAAAGAAGAACAAGGAAAAGTTTGTCTACCTCTTAGAATTAAATTAGAGAACATTATAAAATGCAAAATGGATAATATTGATTATGTTAAATGAAAAAGTTTTTTCACAAACAAAACTAATGCAGCCAAGATTAGGAGGGAAATATAAAACTGAGGAAAACAATTTCCATTCAATGTTTTTGTTAAAGGCCTCATTTCTAAAATATATAGAGAACTGACTCAAATTTATAGGAACACAAACCATTTTCTAATTGATAAATGGTCAAATGATATGAACAGACAATTTTCAGATGAATAAATTAAAGCCAATTTCTAGTCATATGAAAAATGCTATAAGTCATCAATTGATTGGACAAATGCAAATTAAGACAAGTCTAATGTACCACCACTCTTAGACTGGTAAAGATGACACAACAAGATAATAGCAAATATTAGAGATGATGTTGGAAAACTGTAACACTAATACATTGTTGATGGAGTTGTGAACTGCTGGATCAAAGGGTATGCACAGTTTGATAACTTTTTGAACATAGTTCCAAATTGCTCTCCAGAATGGTGGAATCTGCTCACAGTTCCACCAACAATGTATCAGTGTCCTAGTTTTCCCACATCTCCTCCAACATTCATCATTGTTTTTTCCTATCATCTTAGCCAATCTGAGAGGTATTTAGTGGTATCTCAGAGCTGTGTTAATTTGCATTTCTCTGACCTACAGGGATTTAGAGCACTTTCTCATATGATTAAAAATGGTTTTAATTTCTTCATCTGAAAATTGTCTGTTCATATCCTTTGACCATTTGTCAATTGGAGAATGGCTTGAATTCTTATAAATTTGAGTCAATTCTTTATATATTTTAGAAATGAGGCCTTTATCAGAACCCTTAAGTGTAGCAATTTTTTTCTACCCTTCTAATTTTGTCTGCATTAGTTTTGTTTGTACAAAAACTTTTAAACTTAATATTATCAAAATTATCTATCTGGAGTTCAATTATGAGTTCCAGTTCTTCTTTGGTCACAAATTCCTTCCTTCTCCATAGATCTGAGAAGTAAACTATCCTATGTTCTTCTAATTTGCTGATAATATAACTCTTTATGTCTAAATTATGAATCCACTTAGATCTTGTCTTGGCATGTGGTGTTAGGTGTGGGTGAAGCCCTAATTTCTTCCATACTAGTTTCCAATTTTCTCAGCAATTTGTGTTTAATAGTGAGTTTGGAGTCTTTAAGTTTTATCAAACACAAGATTGTTATAGCTATTGACTATTTTGTCCTGTGAACCTAACCTATTCCACTGATCAACTACTCAATTTCTTAGCCAGTACCAAATGGTTTTGATGACTGCTGCTATATAATATAGTTTTAGGTCTGGCACAGCTAGACCACATTCATTAGCATTTTTCATTAATTCCTTTGAAATTCTTGACCTTTTAATATTCTAAATGAACTTTGTTATTATTTTTTTCTAAATCTATAAAATAATTTCTTGGAAGTTTGGTTGGCATGGCACTCTATAAATAGATTAATTTAGGTAGTATTGTTATTTTTATTATATTCACTCAGCCTACCCATGAGCCCTTGATATTTTTCCAGCTGATTAGATCTGACTTTATTTGTGTGGAAAATGTTTTGTAGTTGTGTTCATAAAGTTCCTGACTTTCCCTTGGCAGGTAGATTCCCAAATAATTTATTTTGTAGATAGTTATTTTGATTGGAATCTCTTTTTGGATCTCTTTTTGTTGGACTTTGTGGTTATATATAAAAACGCTGATAATTTATATGGATTTATTTTTTTGCTCCAATTCTGCTATATTCTTAAATTTTGCTTTTTATATCACTCATTATGTCTTAATCACGAACCCATTTTACTCTTATCTTGGTATATGATATTAGGTTTGGGTCAAGGCCTAGTTTCTGCTATACTAGTTTCTAGTTTTCCTAGCAGTTTTTGTCAAATAATCTTATCTCAAAACCTGGGATCTTTGGGTTTGTCAAACACTACATTGCTATAATTATTGACTATTTTGTCCTGTGAATCTGACCTATCCCACTGATCAACTAGTCTATTTCTTAGCCAGTACCAAATGATTTTGATGACTGCTGCTTTATAATATACTTTTAGGTCTGACACCACTAGGGCCTCTTCATTTGCATTTTGTCATTAATTCCTTTGAAATTGTTGATATTTTATTCTTTCAGATGAATTTTGTTGTTATTTTTTCTAGATCTGTAAACTAATTTCTTGAGAGTTTGATTTGTATGGCATTAAATAAATAGATTAATTTAGGTAGTATTATTATTTTTATTATATTTGCTTGGCTTGCCGATAAGCTTTTTCAATTTATTAGATCTGACTTTATTTGTGTGAAAAATGTTTTGTAGTTATGTTCATATAATTCCTGACTTTCCCTTGGCAGATAAATTCCCACATATTTATGTACTATTGACAGTTATTTTGAATGAAATTTCTCTTTGTATCTCTTGCTGCTGAACTTTGTTGGTAATATATAAAAATGCTGATGATTTATGTGGATTTAATTCATATTTCAGCAGGCTGATTTCAGCAAGATCTGGAGAGACTTACATAAACTGATGCTAAGTAAAATGAGAAGAACCAATAGAAAATTGTACACAGTAATAAGATTGTGTGGTGATCCACTATGATAGGTTTGGCTTTTTTCAGCAATTAGGTACTCCAGGCCAATTCCAAAAGAATTGTGATATAGAGACCCATTTCAATTCACAAAGAGGATTGTGAGGACTGAATGTGAATCACAACATAGTATTTTCACCATTTTTGTTGGCTTTTTTTTTTTTTTTGGCTTTTTTTCTTTCTCATTTTCTCCCTTTTTCATCTGATTTTTCTTGTATAACATGATAAATATAGAAATATGTTTAGAAGATTTGTACATGTTTAACCTGGAGTGGATTACTTGTTGTCTAGGTTAGGGGGAGAGAGAAAGATAAGGGAGAAAAATATGAATTGCCAGGATTTGCAAGGGTAAATGTCGAGGGTTATCTTTGCATTTATTTTGAAAATGGAAAGCTGTTATTGAAAATTGAAAATTAATAGATAGTTCTCAAGAAATTCAAGAAATAGTCTTATTGGAAAAACAAAACAGTTACTAGTAGGGAAATTCAAATTTAAAAAAATTGGAAGTTTTATCTCACCTTTATCATATTGACAAAAATGCAAAAATGTTGGGAGTTCAAATGTTGGAGTTCTTGTTCTTCTCAAAACACAGCCGGTTTAGCTTAGGGCCCTCTGAATATCTCCAAATCCAAAGGTTCTGTCCATTAGCCTCTGCCTCTGCTTTCTTCAGCCTCCAACCAGCACAGAGATGGAATGAATCTCTTGTTTCCTTCTCTTGGAGCTCGGCTAGCTTTCTGGTGAGTCTTTCAGACCAGCTTGGTCTCAGTGGGGGGCATGCAGGAGCCCAGCCATCTACCACAGTGGTGTGAGATGAAGATGAATCTGGTTGTCCACTGAACTCTCACTAGTAGCTTTATCCTTTGAAAACTCTTCGTCTGCCACCAGCCAGCCAAGTGGAATATATTCTGCCTTGCCTCAGAGAGAGGGCTTCTGGCGTAATTCCTCAAAGTGCTCTCTGTCTACACCAGAGTCGCTCCTCTCCAGTCCAGCTGAACTCTCCTCTGCGACCAGCCAGCCAAGTGGAAAATGTATTCTGGAATAGATCTCTCATCACTGGCCTTCTATCTGACTCTTCTGAGAGAATGGGATTATGGGTTTTCTCCCATAGTGCTCTCTGGCCCAAGCTTCAAGGGAGGTGTGAACTCACTAAGTTACAAAGTTTACTTTGTGAAGCTGGCATACTTGTGAACTCCAATGAGTAAAGGTGCAAACACAAGCATTGTACTAATCAGTTCGACTTAGTACCTTGTTTCAGGTTCTGCCCAAAACATCTTCTTGTAAGATTAGATCAACTCTAATGAGTTAGCAGTTTGTAAAGATTCCAACACAAAAAAATTAAAAGAAGCAACTGAAGGGGAGGAGATGGCTCAGTGGGTAGAGCATCAGCCCTGAAGTCAGGAGGACCTGAGTTCAAATCCAGCCTCAGACAGTTAACAATTCCTGGTTGTGTGACCATGGGCAAGTCACTTAACCCCAACTGCCTCAGCAAAAAAAAAAAAAAGCAAAAACAAGAGAAACAAACAGAAAGGTCGTTGCAATGGCAAAAGCAAACAGTCTCTCCTCCCCTTCCTTTTCCACTCCCCTGCCTCCACCCACCAAAATCATCATTTCCTATACAACACATCAGGACTTGCACAAAGAGTGGGCAGGGGCCATTCTTTCTCCAATCTTATATATTAATAGAGTATGGTCCAATTACTATTTAGCCTCATGTGCTTGGGACCTCAGTGCATCAACTCAAGCCTCAGCCCATTACAAGCAACCTGTCAAATTTTGGAAGAACTGTGGACGTAAGGGAAAGGGAAATGTGTTTTGTTTATGGATATACAAATTAATTTAAGTATTCTGGAAAGCACATTAAAACTATGCATCCCACATCACTAAATTACACATAATCTTAAACAAAGCAATACTACTTCTATGCTCATTTCTAAAACATAACAAAGAAAGAAGAAATCCACATGTAAAACCATTTATTTGTCTGTTTTTTAGTAATCCAGATATGGAATCAAAAGGAGAGCATAATTGATTTAGATAACTAAACATATTACATTATATGAATATAATGAAATATTACTTTCATGTAAAAATGTTGAAAGTTATATTTTCAGATAAACTTTGAAAGACATACATGAACCAATGTAGCAAGAAACACGCAATATGATAAAAACAGCATATACAGAAACAACAATAATGTAAAGTATTAAAATACTTAAGAATTCAAATCAGTGCAATGGACAAGAGCAACTTCAGAGGACTGAAAATGAGGCTTGCTACCTACCAGTTTCATGTGAGAGGAGTGGTGAATCCAAGATATAGAATGACACAAGATTTTTGACATGGTGAATATCTTAATTCATCTTGCTTGAATATGCTAATTTATTTCAAGGACTGTATTTTTTTTTCACTGTTCCTAAGGAAGAATGAGTTAGGGACAGCAATGCTCCAAAATTATTAGCAAAGTGTTTGGAACATAATAAGCACTTCATAAATGCTTTATCTATATAAAGGAAACAAAATAAGTTCATTGATGCATTTTTAAAATGCATAGAACAGAAGGCCATTCAGAGGGAAACACAAACAACAAGAATTTGAGAATAACATGTTATATACGCTTTGTTCTTGAAAGAATTAATGGAACTTTAAAAGCTCTTCTTAATCAAGGTAGCTTTGAACTTGTTACTATGGAGATTATTGGTTATAAGGTTTTGGCAATAGCATGGAAAGCGACTCTAAGTTACCAGAGAAACGTTTCTATTGATAGTCATGATCAATTAGCACTCTTTTTGAAGATATTATATTTACTACATTCTATCCTGAAGTATAATGTTTGTTTGTTTGGTAAAAATTCATATTAATGTAAAAATTACTTAAATAGCAAACATGAGAATAATAGTGGAAGACAAATATATTATCCAAATCATGAGATATAAATTAATAAATAAACTATAACTATCCATTGATGTCTTTAATTTAAGCAAGTACCACAAATGTATATTAAAATTGAATTGAGTACTAATAAGGAAATGGACTGAATGATATTTGAGGAGTTCTGCAATCTTTTTAATGAACCCTAAGTATTTGTCACAGACAGAGTCATTCTCATTGAAGGGAATAAACTTGTGGCAATGCTAGCCATATCTATGGATTGCTGCAATTCAATGATTATTAAAATGCTTGGATCTGCAAACAACTCAAAGAATGATGGAAAGATGTATATTGTACAATAAGTAGGATACAACATCTCAGTAAGAATGATGTATAGTATTCATAGAACTCCCATAGTATTCAGCTTATGCATAATTTAAAAGGTCGTGAATTTGTCATATAGTGAGCAAGAGAGAAACCAGAGGGAGAGATATAGTGATACATAGGATGGAAGAAGGAAACATTTATTTAAGACTTTCTATGTTATCAAGCACGTTGCATATGACTTTACAAATATCTTCTTTGATAGTCACATTACCCCTAAAAAGAAGGTGCTATCATTATTAACTTCTTTTTAAAGATGAAAAAAAATTGAGCTGACAGAGATTTGATGACTGGCCCAGGATCACAGAGCTAGAAAATGTCTGGATTTGAATTCATGCTCCTGATTCTAGGCCCAGTGCTCCATATTTTACATCTACTTTTAAGGGAAAAAGAGGTGGAGAAGGAACAGGAAGGGGAATAAAAAGAGGAGCAGAAGAAAGAGAAGTGAAAAAGGAAGAGAAGGAAGAGGAAAAAGAGGGAAGATGAGGAAGAAGAAAAACTGAAGAAAGAAAAGAAAGAGATGAAGGGGAAGATGAAGAGAAGGAGGAGGAGGAACAAGAAAAAAGGGAGAAGAGGAGGAGGAGGAGGAAGAGAAGGAGCAGAAAGAGGAGGAGAAGCCTTGTGGCGGAGGTGAAGGGTGGTAGAATTATACAACTAGAGACACTATCTGTTTTAAGGCACAATTTCTATTCTCGAGTTGCTAATAATCTAGGTGTGTAAATATTGCAGAGTTATAAAACAATAAATAATAATTGAGGATAGCATATGCTAAGCTCCACCGAATGAAACAGACAATAAGAGCTAAGAGAATTTGGAAGGACAAAACACAGATGTTTACATCGACTTTATGAGTTCCTGAAGACCACTGAACAGTGTTCACTGGAGTTGCACATCATAGTGCTTATCACAGCAGTGGGCATATGAGGGCAGTCAATAACTATTCAGTGAATTGTGCCCCTGGGAAATAAAGGCCCTGGGTTAGAAAGAGGGGACTTGTTGGCCTGAAGGATATTCTTTGACAGATTAAGATTTAGAATTACAGGGATGAGGGAACAAGGAAGAAAGATATAAAGAGAACTTCCAGAGCACAGAAACTAGCCTGAATCAAGGTTGCTTTGCTTAGAGTATTTATTGACTTTATATGCCAGGAAAGAAAGTGGCATATGGCATCCCCAGGAACTGGAGGGTAATGAAAGCTAATCTTGTAGCCTAGGATTCAAAGTCCAGCTACAGAGCAGTAGTGATTTACTGTTCTCCTTTAATGGAAGTATTAAAATATGTATATGTTATTTATAATGTATACAAAGCTGTAGAGCTTGCACTCATCATAGTAGGAGTCCATGGATTTTATCAAAATTTTGTTGAGGGTGAATCAATCAACTAAAGTTTTTCTTCTGTAAGAAAAACTACATATTCCTATTGTATAGGCATAATATGTACTTGTGTATTTGGGGGACCCAAGAGAGCTCTAAGTCAGACTGTCTAACATTTATTTTACCATTATATCACTCCACTGTTTAGGAACTCCTAACCCAAACAAGACATTTATGATAATTTTTAAGGCTTTTATGAGTGACTTGAGGATGTAATTTCACTTTTTCCCCTAAGTAAGTTATTAGCTTGGGTGTACTTTGTGTCTGATACTTCCTCAATGATTTTACTGTTTGACTTTCACTTTTCCAAATCTTGTCTTCATAATATGGAGCATCAGCATACATGCTGATATTCTGTCAACTATTATAAACTTTCAGTTTCTCAATTTACATATTTCTCATGACCTACATCTCCATCCCACCTCAGCCACAGATAACTATGGTAATAATCTTTATTTTGCCATCATCCTTAAGTATTCTATTTTCATGTTCATGAACTCTAAAATTATTTTGATAAGAATTATTTTCCCCTATTTTTCCCCTCAGCTTTATGATCCCCCTTTCCACTCTCAGTTCTTTACCAGGTTATCATCACTGAATTGGCTACACTATTTTTGTTTTCAGTTTTCACCATGAAGAAGTTCCATTCAACCCTTTTTTCTTCTATATTCCTTCCCATCATGTTTTTCTAATTTCCAGAATAGATTATTTTCACCAACTACCTTCCCTTCTACTCTCTTGCTTCTGTACACAAATGGATAAAGTAAAACAAACAAACAAACAACAACAAAACAACAACAACAACAACAACAAACAATATAACTCAACTGGGACTTTCCCAAAACAAAGCAATGTTTTTATACTCCCTAATTGTTTTATTATTCCACTTTCCATAGTGGCCTTTTCATATCTTTAAATTTCTCCTCATACCTTTGAAGGATTTCTTTCCTCTCATTCTTTGTAAGAAGTATAATATAAAATTTCATTATCTGAAAGTTCTACTTATATTCTGCTCAGTTCACATCACTCAGATGCCTTCTCTTACTATCTCATCCTTCATTCATCTCAATGATTAGATGACCTTTTTCTTTGAGAAGATGAATGGATCTACAGGTATTTGTGACCAAAATATCTTGTCTTCTCAAGCATATTGCTCATTATATCATCCCCATTTTCTAAAAAATCTTTAATATCTCACAGTCTACTGGCTACTTCCTTAATTTCTACACACATGACTCTATCTCCCCCTATCTTATAGGATCCTAACTTGATCAGTCCATCCCAACTATCTTTTGTTCTGTATCTTTTTCTTCTGGGTTATAAAATTTTTGAGAAGGTTATATGTAATTTTTCTTTCTCTTCTTAATCTGTCTCTTCAACTCATTCCAAAGAAAATAGAGATCTCTTAGTTCTTAAATCTCATGATCTTTCCCTTCTTGATCTGTCAAAATCCTTTCACAATTCTTGATCAGCCTGTTACCCTTGAAAATCTCCTCTGTTTAGATTTTTATTATATTGATCTTTGGTTTCTTTCCTACCCATCTGATTATTACTAACACTCCTTTTATGGATGATCATTTAGGACACAAACCCTAAAATTCAGTGTCTTAGGATTCTATCCTGTACTCTCTTCTCTTCTACATCTATATCATTTACCTTAGTGATCTTGCCAGTATCCATGGATTCAGTAATCATTGCTATATCCTTCTGATCAACAGGTTCATGTTTCTGACTGTCTTTTGGATGTCAAATTGTGTGCCCTAAAAAAACTTAATAAGCTCATGGCTAAAACTGAACTAATTACTTTTCCTATAATCTTCCTTCCAAACATTATTTTCATTTCTCCTGAGGCAATAGGTATTAAGTGACTGCCTAAGATCACATAGCTAGGAAGTGGTAAGTGTCTGAGACAAGAGTTCAACTCAGATCTTCCTGACTTAAGGACAGATGTTCTATTCATTGTACCATCTAGCTGTCCTAGCTTCCAAACATTGTTATTACTGCTGAAGACACTACTGTATTTGTAATCACCAAGCTCACAGCATAGGAATCATCTTTGACTCATTATTCTGTTACTCCTCCTACTAATATAAAATCTGTTATCAAGCACTATCGATTTTGTCTTTGCAACATCTCCAGTTTTACCTCCTTGTTTCCTCTGGCATTATCACCATGCTGATATAGGTCATCACCCTCCTCACTTCTTCATTTTTAGATTTCTGATTGGTCTCCTGACTCAAGTTTCTCCCCACTCATTCATCTTCCACTTAGCTATCCAAGTTATATTTTTTATTTTTTTTCAAATTTTATTTGAAGAAACAGAATAAGCAAAAAGAAAAACAGAAAAGCAATGCAAAAAAAAAACAAAACAAAAGAGAACAGTATCATATGTTCCTTAGAATATCAAGGAGGATCAAAATATATAACAATAGATACCAATTTAAGAAAATATATATACTAGTAGAAGAAATTATATTCATGAGTATCCATCTTTTCTTTACTTCCTTGTAAACTGTCCCTTTGTTATCTGCTGCAAACATTATTTATTTTATTCATTCCCCTCCTTTCATTCCCCCACCACCCTAAGCAGACTATAATAAGGGATATATTTATATATACATACACAAAGACACACATATCCCCCTTTCATCCTGCCCATCATCCCCAACCAAATTACAGTTAATAAAATATGTATACATATGTAGAAATATAGATGATATATTTACATATATACACAAATAGCTATATACAAACACACACAAACACTATATACACACATATCTTTCCTATTCTTGCTGGCTTTAATTAAATTCTGTTCCATAACTTAGCTTGCTATTATTTAACCTCCCTGCAGTTAGGGATCTCTCTCTTGTCTTCTTTCCTTATCCTTTGTTTCCCCATCCGCTTATCCTACTCCTCTTATTCCTTTATAGATTTTGGAGGATGTTTTACCCTTTATGGTATATATGTAGTGTTGCCTATTGAACCCATTCCTGATGTGAGTAGGTTTTCAGAACTACAAAACCTCCTTTCCCCTCTAATGCCTCTATGTCTATTCTTCCTGTGTACCTCATTTGTATAACATGATTATTATTTTTTTCTTTGCTCTGTTTTTCTTTTGTACTTACCCTATTGTTGATGTAAATCTTAAACATAAATAATACATTTCCCATGTAGGGAAAAAAAAACATAAACAATTTATCAATGTTTAAACAGTTTGTCCATGTTAAGTTCCTTAATATTCTTCTTTGATATTGGCTCTTATATGTTAAATTTTCTGTTAATTTTGGATTTGGTTGATAGAAAGTCCTGAAAATGTGCAAATTTGTTGGATGTCCATTTTTTCTCAATGAAAATTATGTATAATTTTGTTGGATATGATATGTTTGGCCACAGGAATAGTTCTTTTGCTTGTCTGTAGATATGACCCCAAGAGCTGCATTTTTTTTATTGCAGCTGTTGAGAATCTTGTACAATTCTAATTGTAGCTTCAACATACTTGATTTTTTTAATAGTTTTTTGCAAATTTTTCTCTTTGATGTGGGGATTTAAAATTTGGCAATAAAATTCCTATGTATTTACCACAAAAAATCTCTTTGAGGAGGTGATGATGATTTTTTTTTCTCAATTTCAACTTTCCTTTCATTTTCTATCACTCCAGGACAATTTTCTAAGATATTTTCTGCATTATTGTGTCAAGCTTGTCTTTGTGGTCACAACTTTCTGATAGTTCAATTATTCTTATATTTTCTCTTCTTGATATATTCTCCCAAAGTGTTATTTTTTTTATGAGTTGTTTCACATTCCTTTCTATTTTATCAGTCTTTATAATTTGTTTTGTTATTTCTTAGTCGCTCATAGCTTCACTGGCTTCCCCTTGCCTGATTCCAATTTTCAAAGAATTATTTTTATCTTTGAGACTTTGTACCTCCTTTTCTAATTGGTTAACTTTTTTCCATAATTTTCTTATTTTTCTTGGATTGTCTTAATTTTTTTTTTAGTTTTCCCTCAGTGTCTGTCATTTGATTTTTCAATTCTTTTTTGAGTTCTTCTATAAATTCTCTCTGGGTAGGGAGCAATTTCACATTGCTCTTTGAGGTAGAAACTTTTTTTAACTAGTGTCCTGCTCTAAAGATGAATCTTGATCTTCCTTTTTCCCATAGTATCTTTCAATGGTGGGGTTCTTCTTTGCAGGGTCAGTTTTTTAATAAGAGGTATTCATATTAAAATAATATTTATTTATCATATAAATTATTTATATATTACATATATAAATAATATATAATAAAGAGGTATTTATAAATAGCATATATATATATATATAAATGAACAGAGATACTCAAACCATCTCTAATCTTGGGGTGGGCGGATGGTGCCTCAAGCTTCCCTTTGCATCTCTATTCTGACCATGAATCCCAAGCCAAATTGCAAGTGCCCACAGCCAGCAGTTTCTTTGCCCTGATGCTTCTGCACTCTCCAGATGCTAGTTCCTTCTCACCCAGAGCCATGTCTCAGCAGCACAGCCAGGCTGGCATTCCCAATCAGCTGAGGTTCACTTTGTCTTACCAAATTCAAACCCCTACTAGACAAACACTCTGAGAGGTGAAGGTTTCTGTGGTTCCTGCTGAGTGTCCAGCCACAACCAAATAGCTTCAGAGATCTCAGGTTGATGTTTCTGTAGCCTGAATGTGTTTGCACTTCAGAAAGGTTAATCCCAGCCCCATATCTTCAGATCTTATGGCATTGTATCAGAAAAAACTCCTGTTCTGCTCCAAGTCCTTTGGGAGAATTCTGGAGAACTCGAAATTTACTAATCTATTCAGTCATCTTCCCAGAATCCTCCCCCAAAGTTATTATTTTAAAGTGTAGTTCTGACCATGTTCCACTTCTACTTAAACATTTTTTAAATGATGCCCAATACCACTTATAAAATATATATAATCATACTTGACATTCAAAGCTCTATCCCCTAAATAATAATATGTATCCCAAATTTAGTCAGCTGACATCTTAAGTCTGTATATATACTCCACAATCCTGCAATATTGGACTATTATTACTATTCCTACCACAAAGTAGTCTCTCTACTATGACTGTTCCCAACTATTTCCTATCCTATAACTGGAAATTTATTTCTTCTTTTCTCTGCTTTCTGACTTCCCTTATTGGTCCTTTACAAGAAGACATTTCCAGTGCCTCAGAATAGTACTCCATGAATAAAATGTAAGCAATATAGCAGAAGTTAGGTTAGAAGTTAGTTTAGAACATGGACTTATACCATATTTTATAATTAACTCCAAATGAATACATTATCTACACATGAAAGAAGACATAAAAAAAGAAATTAGCAAGGAAAAAAATGTCTTTCACAACAATGAATTGGAGAAGAATTCCTCATCCATGGAGTGGTAAGTTCAATTTGAGATACTGTTGCACCAGTAGGACTACTGTATTCAAACTTCTATCCTAAATCGGCATTCTAATTACATAATCGGCCAATCTGTTTTTTATTCAAACAAGGGAGAAGTATCATCATTATCAGTTTCATGGCATGAAATTCAAAAGCTTTTACATGAACAAAATAGATATATTTGATGAAGGAAGCCAATTGCAAAATTCAAAAATCTCTATTTTCATTCAATTATCCAGGAAATATTAAAAGCAAACACAAATATTTGAGAAAAAGACACATTTTCAAATAATATATATATATGTATATATATTATGAATATATCAAGTTTTCCTCAAGTATATGCGTGTACACACACACATACACACACACACACACACACACACATATATATATACATATATATATATATATATAAATTTAATCTTCATAACAACTGAATGATCACTTTGGAAGTAAACTCCAAAAATTTTATGAAATATGTTCAATCATTAATAATAACAGGGATATCCATCAGAAGAAACTTGGGTTTCATCTCATTCCCAGAAAATTATGGCAAAAGAGAATACAACAGATTAATGAATTGACAGGGAGCTAAAAAAGAAAACCAAATTACTGACATCAAAAATTAAAAGGATGAATGCATTACCAATGAAGATGAAATTAAAACAATTACCCGTGTTTCCCCAATAATAAGTCTTATCCCGAAAATAAGCCTTACAGTGTAAGATTCTTCAAAAATAAGCCCTCCCCGAAAATAAGTCCAATTGAGATTGCTACTGGAGTGAAGGTGATCCCCTGCGCTACACACTACATTACAGTACCCTCTGTATGCACTGCCCCTCCCCCCCTCCCCAGGGGAAACGCACGCCACGCTCCGAGCTGCATCCAATCAGAGTTGCAGCAGTGAGCACGTCATCCTGTTGTTCCCCAGTAATTTGCTTGTTGGCGCCATTGAGAGCAGTGCCGTGGAGGAGAGCTGAGGCAGGACAACATAAAAACCCGGTATGTAAGTGGGAGTGAGGGGGCATGATGGAGGAGAAAAGGGGCATGATGGAGGAGAAAAGAGGAACTCAGGGGGCATGATGGAGGATAAAAGAAGAACTCAGCCGGCACTCACCGCACTAAAGAAGTGAAGAACTTCCTTGCAGAGAGAAGAATAGATCAAGTAATGATTCCTGCAGGAATGACTACCTATCTCCAGACCCTTGATATTGCAATAAACAAGCCATTCAAGGACCATTTGCGCATGGAAGTCAATGATTACATTGAAAATACAATGGAAAGAAATCAGCATGGAAACTTTGTGAAGCCCTGTTTGCAAGAAGTCGTGACTTGGGTGAAGAAGTCATGGGATAAAATTACTGACAGCTGTGTCACCAAGGCACGATGAGCTGGTTACCTGGACAAGACATGTTCCTTTAAAGAGAGCTATATTGCTGGACATGACAGATTGGGTCCACTTCTTCTGAAGGAAATAGAGGCGTAAGACATCCAGGACAGAATTCAAGGTATGGACACTTATGACCATGTTGTTGAAGAAGATGACATGATCATTATTGAATAAAGGTACTTTTTTTTTGTTCACATTTACCTGTTTATTAAAATTGCTGTCAATGTTCATTAAAATAAGCCCTCCCCTGAAAATAAGCTCTTTGGTGTTTTCCTGTCCAAATAATAATAATAATAATAAAGATAGTGTCTTATTATCAGGGAAACACGGTATTAGGAGTTATTAAGCCCAATTACAATCCAGCAAAACTGACAATGTAAGCAAATGGATGGATATAAAATGCTCAGATTAACAGTAGGGGAAAGCATATTTTATTAACTCTATCTTATAAAAAGAAATTCAACAAGCCATGAATGAGCTCCCTAAGGGGAAAAAACAAAACAAAACAAAACTTCATGACCAGATAGATTTACAAGTGGACTCTTTCAAACATTTAAAGAATGCCAGTACTTGATATAGTTTTAAATAGGTAATGGAGTCCCATCAGATTCCTATTATGACACAAATGTTTTCTTTCCACCTAAACTAAAGAAAGCAAAAACAAAGAAAGAAGACTCCAGATGAATATCCTTAATGAATTTCAATCCCCTCTCCAAATTAAATACAATATTATCAATATTAAAAACAATTAACAAAATAAAATATCAATAATATTATAGTAATATATCACAAAGATAATATTATGAGCAGGTGGAATTTATTTTGGGAATTCAGAACTGGTTCAATTTTAGAAAAATAACCATTATCTATAACTAAAACTACCAACAATCATATGATTATGTCAATAGATATATTGATATAGAAAAATCCTTTTAAAAAATACAATACCCTCAAGCAA
The DNA here is from genome assembly GCF_016432865.1 of Antechinus flavipes. Lineage (NCBI taxonomy): Eukaryota > Metazoa > Chordata > Mammalia > Dasyuromorphia > Dasyuridae > Antechinus > Antechinus flavipes. Next base: position 58,304,133 of record NC_067401.1, read on the forward strand.
AATTAATGTAGACTATATTGAAGGGAAGCAATAAACTGGGAAAGCATTTTTACATCCAAAGGTTTTGATAAAGGCTTTATTTCTAAAATTGACTCAAACTTATAAAATGGACTCAAAACTTATAAAAATTCAAACCATTCTCCAATTGAAAAATGGTCAAAGGATATGAACAATTTTCAGATGAAGAAATGAAAACTATTTCTAGTCATTTAAAAAGATGTTCTAAATCAATATTGATCAGAGAAATGCAAATTAAGACAACTCTGAAATACCACTACACACCTGGTCAGATTGGCTAAAATGACATGAAAAGATAATGATGAATCTTGGAGAGGATGTGGGAAGACTGGGATAATGATACATTATTGGTGGAACTGTGAGTGGATCCAACCATTCTGGAGAGTAATTTGGAGCTACATTCAACAATTTATCAAATTGTGCATAGCTTTGATCCAGCAATGTCTCTACTGGGATTATATCCCAAAAAATATTTTAACAGCTTTTTATTGACAAAACATTATGCACAGATAATTTTTCAACATTGACCCTTGTAAAAAATTTTGTTCCAACTTTTCCCCTCCTTCCCTCCACCCTCACCCCTAGATGACAGGTAGTCCAATATATGCTAAATATAATATATCTATATATATTTGTACAGTTGTCTTGCTACACACACACACACACACACACACACACACACACACACACATACAAAAAATCAGATTTAGAAAGAAGGTAAAAATAACCTGGGAAGAAAACAAAGACATAAGCAAACAATAACAGAAAGAGTGTAAATGCTATATTTCAGTCCACACTCATTTCCCAGTGTTCTTTCACTGGGTGTAGCTGGTTCCGTTCATTACTGATCAAGGAACTGATTTGGATCCTCTCAGTGTTGAAAGTTGCCACTTCCATCAGAATTGATTCTCATTTAGTATTGTTGTTGAAGCGTATAATAATTTCCTGGTTCTGCTCATTTCACTTAGTATCAGTTGATGTAAGTTTCTTCCAGCCTCTCTATATTCATCCTGCTGGTCATTTCTTACAAAACAATAAAATTCCATTGCATTCATATACCACAATTTACTCAACCATTCTCCAACTGATGGGCATCTATTCAATTTCTAGTTTCTAGCCACTACAAAAAGGGCTGCCGCAAACATTTTTGCACATACAGATTCCTTTCCCTTCTTTAATCTCTTTGGGATACAAGCCCAGTAGTAACACTGCTGGATCAAAGGGTATGCACAGTTTGATCACTTTTTGAATATAGTTCCAAATTGCTCTCCAAAATGGTTGCATTTGTTCACAATTCTACCAACAATGCATCAACATCCCAGTTTTCCCACATCCCCTCCAAAATTTATTATTATCTTTTCTTGTCATCCTAGCCAATATGACAGGTGTGTAGTTATTGGAATACACAGGAAAGTTGCTCAAATACACAGGAGCCACCTGACAGTGGCTGCCAGAGATGCAACCTAGAATGGATCTCCTCTTGTAAGAGGATGATACAAGGAGACTGAGAGGTGGTTGCTGTTCTCTAACTTCTCTGACTGAGACTCCATTGCATTGTCTGACCTCTCTCCTCTTCTCTCTGCCTCCAATTTATCTCATTCCCAATCCATAACACCTGTGTCAGCAAAAGCTGTCCTGCAACTCCTTGAGATGCTATGATCCACAGCTATGGAGGCTCTCAGAGAATTGACCTGCCCCTTAATATGTAGTGTTATCTCAGATTCTCTTAATTGGCATTTCTCTGCTCAATAATGATTTGAAACACCTTTTCATATGGGTAGAAAAAGTTTCAAATTCATCAGCTGAAAATTGTCTGTTCCTATCATTTGATCATTTATCAATTGGAGAATGAGTTGATTTCTTATAAATTTCAGTCAATTCTCTATCTATTTTGGAAGGGATGGCTTTATCAAAACCTTTAATTGTAAAGATGTTTTCCCAGTTTGTTGTTTCCCTTCTAATCTTGTCTGCATTCGTTTTGTTTGTACAAAAGCTTTTTAACTTGACACAATCAAAATTTTCCATTTTATGATCAATAATAATCTCTAGTTCTTCTTTGATCACAAATTTCTTCCTCCTCCACAGGTCTGAAGGTAAACTCTCCTATGTTCTTCTAATTTATTTATAATCTCATTCTTATGCCTAGATGATGAACCCATCTTGATCTTGGTGTACGGTGTTAAGTGTGGGTCAATGCCTAATTTCTGCCATACTAAGTTCCAATTTTCCCAGAAGTTTTTGTCAAATAGTGCATTCTTATCCCAAATGTTTGGGGTCTTTGGGTTTGTCAAACACTACATTGCTATAGTTATTGATTATTTTGTCCTGTGAATCTAGCCTGTTCCACTGATCAACTAGTCTATTTTTTAGACAATACCAAATGGTTTTGGGGACCACTATTTTATAATATAGTTTTAGATCAAGTACAGTTAGGCCACCTTCATTTGATTTTTTTTTCAATGGTTCCCTTTAAATTCTTGAAGTTTTGTTCTTCCAGACGAATTTTGTTGTTATTTTTCTATGTCATGACAATAGTGTTGTGGGAGTCTGAGTGGTATAGTACTAAATACATAGATTAGTTTAGGTAGTATTGTCATCTTTCTTATATTTGCTTGACCTATCCAAGAGCACTTAGTATTTTTCCAATTGATTAGATTTGTCTTTATTTGTGTGGAAAGTGTTTTATAGTTTTGCTGATAGTTCTTGACTTTCCCTTGGCAGATAGATTCCCAAATATTTTATACTGTCAACAATTATTTTAAATGGAATTTCTCTTTATATCTCTTGATGTTGGATTTTGTTAATGATATATAAAAACGCTGAGAATTTATGTGTATTTCTTTTGTATCCTACAACTTTGCTAAAGTTGTGGATTATTTCTAATAGCTTTTTAGTAGAATCTCTGGGGTTCTCTAAGTATACCATCATATCATCTGCAAAGAGTGATAATTTGGTTTCCTCATTACATACTCTAATTCCTTTAATCTCTTTGTCATCTGTTATTGCAGAAGCTAGCATTTCTAATACAATATTGGATAGTAATGGTGATAGTTGGCAACCTTGTTTCACTCCTGATTTTATTGGGAATGGTTCCAGTTTATCACCATTACCTATGTAGCTTAAGGATGGTTTTAAATAGATGCTACTGACTATTTTGAACAAAAGTCTATTTATTCCTGTACTCTCAAATGTTTTTAATGGGAATGGTGTTGGGTTTTATCAAATGCTTTTTCTGCACCTATTGAGATGATCATATGGTTTTTTGGTAATTTGTTTATTAATATAGTCAATTATGCTAATAGTTTTCTTAATATTGAACCAGCCCTGCATTCCTGGTATAAATTCTGCTTGGTCATGGTGTATTATCCTGGGGATAATTTTCTGTAATCATTTTGCTAATATTTTATTTAAGATTTTAGCATCAATATTCATTAGGGATCTTGGTCTATCATTTTCTTTCTCTGTTTCCAACCTACCTGGTTTAGGTATCTGTATTATGTCTGTGTCATAAAAGCAATTTGGTAGGACTCCTTCATTCTCTATTTTTTCAAATAGTTTGTATATTATTGGAGTTTATTGTTCTTTAACTGTCTGGTAGAATTCACATGTATATCTATCTGGTACTGGGGATTTTTTCTTAGGGACTTGATTAATAGCTTTTTCTATTTCTTTTTCTAAGATAGGACTGTTTAACCAATTTACTTCTTCCTTTGTTAATCTGGGCAAACTATATTTTTGAAGGTATTCATCCATTTTATTTAAATTAGCAAATTTATTGGCATAAAGTTGGATAAAGAAACACCTAAGTATTGCTCTAATTTCCTCTTCATTAGTGGAAAGTTATCCCTTTTCATTTTTAAGACTAACAATTTTATTTTCCTCTTTTTTTTGTATTCAAATTTGCCAAGGGTTTATCTATTTTGTTGGTTTTTTTCATAGAAACAACTCTTAGTTTTATTTATTAATTCAATAGTTTTTTAGCTTTTAATTTTATTAATCTCTCCTTTTATTTTTAGAATTTCAAGTTTAGTTTTAGGGGTTTTTAATTTGCTCTTTTTCTAGCTTTTTTAGTTGCAAGTGTAATTCATTGATTTTTCTCTTTCTCTATTTTATACAAGTAGACCTCTACAGATATAAAATGTTCCCTTATTACCATTTTGGCTGAATCCCCCACTTTTTTGTATGTTGTCTCATTATTGTCATTCTCTTGGGTGAAATTATTAATTGCATCTATGATTTGCTGTTTCATCCATTCATTCTTTAGGATGAAATTATTTAATTTCAATTATGTCTTAGTCTGTTTTCCCCTGGCTTTTTATTGAATGTATTTTTATTGCATTGGGATCTGAAAAAGGATGCATTTACTATTTCTGCCTTTATGCATTTAAATTTGAGGTCTTTATGTCCTCATGTGGTCAGTTTTTGTATAGGTTTCATGAACTGCTAAAAAGAAAGTGTGCTTCTTTCTGTCTCCATTTAGTTTTCTCCAAAGATCTATCATACCTAACTTTTTCTAACTTTTTCTAACCTCTTTAACTTCTTTCTTATTTATTAATTTGGTTTATCTAGTTCTGAGAGTGCAAGGTTGAGATCTCCCACTTTTATAATCTTGCTCTCTATTTCTTCTTACAGGTCCCTTAACTTCTCCTTTAGGAATTTAGATGATATACCACTTGGTGCATATATGTTTAATATTGATATTGCTTCATTATCTATGCTGCCCTTTAGCAAAATATAGTGCTGTTCCTTATCTCTTTTAATTAGAGCATTTTTTGCTTTTCCTTGATTTGAAATCAGGATGGCTACATGTTTTGTTTTGGGTTTTTTGTTTTGTTTTGTTTTGTTTTGTTTTGTTTTGTTTTGTTTTGTTTTGTTTTTACTTCACCTGAAGCATAGCAGATTCTGCTCTAGACTTTTACCTTTACTCTGTATGTATCACCCTGCTTCAGGTATGTTTCCTATAAGCAACATATTGTAGGATTCAGGCTTTAAATCCAGTCTTCTATCCTCCTCCACCTTATGGGGACATTTACCCCATTCACATTCATGGTTAAAATTACTAATTCTGTATTTCCTGCCATCTTGTTAAGCCCAGATTATGCTTTTCACTTTCCTTTTCCCCTTACCCCCTCCCTAGTATTAAATTTCTGAGCACCACTTGCCTATCAAAGCCCTCCCTCTTTAGGATCCTTTCCTCCCCTTTAGAGTCCCTCTCCTTTTCTTAAACAATTTCTGTATTCCTTTATATTTATCCTATCCTTTCCCCTTTTTGCTTTTCCCCTCCCACTTTTCAATGAGGTGGGAGAAGTTTCTATGTAAACCAAATATGTCTTATAGTTTCTCTTTGAGCCAATTCTGATGAGAGTAAGATTTATCCTATGATCATCCCGCTCCTTTCTTTCCCTCAGATGTAATAGGTTTCCTTTGTTTCTTTGTGAGATATAGTACTTCCACTTTCACCTTTTTCTGGTATAATTTCCTTTCTCCCTCTAAACCTTTTTTTAAAATATATATTATAACTTTAGACCAAATTATACATATACTTTTTATGTGTACTCATAACAGAAATACAGTTCTCAAGAGTTCTTTTTACTTTTTTAATGCTTCTTTTGAGTCCTATATTTGGAGGTCAAATTTTTTGTTTAGCTCTATTTGTTTCATCAGAAATAAATGGAATTAACTTATTTCATTGAATGTCCATCTTTTTCCTTGGCAAAAAAATGCTTAGTTTGGTAGGGTAAGTTATTCTTGACTGCAGACCAAGTTCCTTTGCCTTTCAGAATATCAGATTCCAGGCCCCTTCATCCTTTAATATGGAAGCTGCTAGATCCTGAGTAATCCTTATTGTGGCTTGTTGGTATTTGAATTGTTGTTTTTTATTTTGTTTGTTTTGTTTTCTGATGGCTTTAATATTTTCCCCTCAGTCTGATAGTCCTGGAATTTAGTCACAATAGTTCTTGGAGTTTTAATTTTGGGATTTCTTACTGTAGGTAATAGATGAATGCTTTCGATGTCTATTTTACCTTCTGTTTCTATGACATCTGGGCATTTCTTTTTGATGATTTCCTGAAAAATAGCATCTAGGATCTTTTTTCATCATGTATTTCAAGTATTCCAATAATCCTTAGATTGTTTCTCCTAGATCTAATTTCTGATCAGTAGTTTTTCCCATTAGGTAGTTTACATTTTTTCCTATTTTTTTCTTTTCTTTTCTTTTCTTTTTCTTTTCTTTCTTTCTTTCTTTTTTTTTTTTTTTTTTTTTTTTTTTTGGTTTTTGGTTGACTGATTCTTGTTGCCTTATTGAGTCATTCATTTCCATTTGTTCAATTCTAAATTCTATTGTGTTATTTTCTTCATTTACTTTTTTTTACTTCTTTTTGTGTTTCTCCAATCGAATTTTTGAATGAATTGTTTTGTTCTATGGAATTTTATTCCATTTCACAAATTTTGTTTTTTAAGAAGTTATTTTCATTTTGTGTTTCACAAATTCTGTTTTTGCGGGAGTGGTTTTCTTTTTCCAGTTTATTAAATCTATCTTTTAATGGGTTATATGCTTTTTCCATTTTACTATGTGTATTTTGTATTGCCTTTTCCAAATTATCTTGCAAGGCTTTCATTTCCTTTCCCCATTTTTCTTCTAGTTCTCTTTTAAGATCCTATTTAAGTTCTTCTAGGAGAGCCTTGTGTGATGGGGATCAGGTTATTTCACCGTTTGGACCTTCATCTGGAGACAATCTGCCCTTAGTCTCCTTGGTCTTTGAAATGTGTTCTTCCCTTTTGCCATAAAAGCTGTCAATTGTTCTCTTTATTTTTTTACTCATTTCTTTTTAAGTTGAGTTAAGGTCTGCCTTTAGGATGGGAGAAGTTTCCCAAGCAATGGGAACTCTGCTGGATCAGTGCTGATTCATTCTTGGTGCTAGCTCTGCCATGTGGAGTCCTCACCAATGCACTGGGGTTCTGTGTTTTCTGCCCCAGTGTTTGTGGTCAAAGTCTGCTCAGACATTCTGACACTGCACTGCTCCCAGACTCTGAGCCATCTGTGCTGGCGTTTGTGGTCTGGCCCAGCCTTGCTGTCTCACTTCCACTTCTGATTGAAACAGATGTTCTCTGGTTCCACTTTCTCCCATAAACTCTCTGCCCCATGGAGGTCACATTGTGACATGAAGACTACTCTGCCCCAGGGCAGCTGGCATTTGTGGTGAGCTGTTTATGCTTCACTGCCTCTCTCCTGTATCTGATTGAAACAGTTCTTTTCTGGTCTGTTTCCTCCAGTAAATTCTCTATCCCTGGACTTTTAACTGTCTGTGCTGGCATTTGTACTTGTTGCTCTTTCTCCCTCCCTCCCATTTCCAATTGAAACAGACCTTTTTTGGAGATCTTTGAAATTATCTTCTGATGATAATTTGTTACACTCCCAATATTTGTGGGTTCTGCCCATCCAGAGCTAATTCAGAGACTGGATTTCTTAATTATTGTGAGGGTTGTAAAGAGAGAAATCTGTGTTGTCTCGGCCATCTTGCCTCTGCCTCCCCATAAAAGATCTTAAAGAAGGGAAAGGGACCTATATATGCAAAAATGTTTGTGGCGGTCCTTTTTGTAGTGGCAAGAAACTGGAAACTTAATGGATGCCCATCAATTGGACAATGGTTGAATAAGTTATGGTATATGAATGTTATGGAATATTAATTGTTTTGTAAGAAACAATCAGTAGGATGATTTCAGAGAGGCCTGGAGAAACTTACATGAACTGATGCTAAGTGAAATGAGCAGAACCAGGAGATCATTATATATAGCAACAATAAGATTATGTGATGACTTATTATGATGATCATGGCTCTCTTCCACAATGAGATGATTTAAACCAGTTCCAAATGTTCAGTCATGAAGATAGTCATCTATATCCAGAGAGAGGACTGTAGGAACTGAATGCAGTTCACAACATGGCGTTTTCACTCTTTTTGTTGTTTGCTTTCATTTTACTTTGCTTCTCCTTTTTTAAAAATTGGTTTGATTGGATTTTTCTTATGCAGCATGATGATTGTATAAATCTGTATGCATATATTGGGTTTAACATGTATTTCTACCACATTTAACATATATTGGATTTCTTGTCATCTAGGGGCAGGTGGGGGAAGGGAGAGAAAATTGGAACACATTGTTTTGCAAGGGCTAATGTTGAAGAATTGTCCAACATATGTTATGAAAAATAAAAAGCTTTAATAAAAAAGAGATTATAAAAAAAGAAAAAAATACAATAACCATTCCTATTAAAAACACTAGAAAACATAGAAATCAATTGAGACTTTAAAAAAATGATATATAGTATCTAAAACCAGGAGCAAACTTTACCTGCAATATGGATAAACTTGAAGCCTCTGCAAAAGATCAGGAGTGAAGAAAGAGTGTCCATTATCACCATTGTTAGTCAATAGTATGTTAAAATTACTAGATATAGGAATAAAACAACAACAACAAAATGAAGAAATAAAAAAAATATAGGTAAAGAAGAGACAAAACTATAATTCTTTGCAGATGAAATGATATTATTTTGAGATAATCCTAGAGAATTAACTAAAAAAATTAATTGAAACCACAACTTCAGCAAAGTTATAGGTTACATAGAGTACAGATACTTTAGTGACTTTTTAAAGACATAATTCCAAATGTTTTCAAGAATTATTGACTGGTTTATACATCTGCTAGGATATTACTATACTATCTTTTTCCCTCAACTAATCCAACATTATTTAAATATATTTTCTCTTCCATATCTTATTATAACTCCTATCAAAAAATACTTTTCTGAAAAGATTTATATCTGTTCCTTAAAAGAATATATGATTTATATGGGAAAAATGGAAATGATATTTGTTGAGGATAATTTTCCAAGGTGTAATTGAATAGTCTGCTTCATCAGTCAATTAAAAATTATACATAGTAAGTGCCTATTGCATTCCAGGCTCTGAACTAGGTACTAGAAAAAAAAAAAGAAAAAAAAATATTGCCTTCAAGAAGCTGATATTCTCAAAATAAAAGCAACATACACTTATATATAACCAGGTTAATAAACATTTATTATGTGCCTGTGCTAAGCCACTGGGGAATACCAAAATAAACAAAAGACAGTATTGACCTCAAAGAACCTACAATCTAATGGGAAAAGAAAATATGCAAACAAAGTATATACAAAACAAGCAGTTTATCAGATAAATAGGAGATGCTTAACGGAGGGAATCTACTAGGATTAAGGGGCTAGGAATGATATCCTGTAGAAGGGAGGGTTACATATAAATATATGTAAAATCCATATATGATAGGTATAAATCACTGTGAGAAGGAATAAAGTAATAGTAAAGCATCCAAGAAAAGCTTCATGTAGTTGGTATTGCTTAAACTGAATTTTGGAGAAAATCAGAAATGCTAAGAAATGGAGATAGGGCAGGACTGTATAAACAAATGTAGAAAGAGGGATATAGAAGATATCATATGCAAAGAACAAGAAAGCTATTCTATCTGAATGATAGAGTATATGGAGGGGACTGATTAATAGAACTGGAAAGACAGGCTATAAAGTTGTGAAAAGCATTGAGTGCTAAGTCTCAGGAAAATGGTATCTGTTATGACCTGAAAGAATCAAGAAAGTTACCAAATATCTTATGTTTTCCCTTTTTAGTGAGTAGATTTTTGCCTGCAATTGTTGCTGTTTTAGTAAATATGAAAAATATTAAATTTATGTATCATATCATAGGCCTCCATTGTTAAATTTTATGAAAAATGAATTTAGAAGATTGGGATTATGCCTTTCCATCTCTTGTATTTTGAAATTATATTATTGCATCCATTTCCAAGAGAATATGAACTGAACTCCCTTACTCTTCCTAGTAAAGAAACAATATAATCTTCTTCTTCTTCTTCTTCTTCTTTTTGCATTCATACTTCTTATTCTAGTTAAGAAAAAGACATCAGACTTTTTCCCTAAGTACACAGAAAATGTATTTGAATTAAGGTGCCAAATGCCCCTCTTAGAGCAATTGCTTATGACTGGGTGTATTTTCCCTGCAATGCCTCATTAGCTTTGAACATATCTTTCCCTGAATAAAATAAGATTTCATTCTAATTAGATTTCACTAGGGTGGTCTGAATTATGTGATCCATTCAAGAAAAAAAAATAATAAAAAATGCCTTGGAGGCATAACATGAATGATAGTGAGCCCAAGAATAATAGCTTTAATTTTTGAGTTCAATTACATGGTATTTTCAGTAACATAGGCTTTGACACCTAGCAACAACATTCGCTTGGGAATTGTTTTTTTTTTTTTCAAAGATCATTTTCAACGCATAGCATGATGTCCGTCCTTCCCAGAAAACTTTTTACCTTGGTATTCTTAGACTTTTGCAAAACAGCAGTGAGTATATCATTGGTAAAGGAAGCTGAAAATGGTTTCTCCTTTTCCCAGATGCCAATTACAAAATGCATAAGGTATCAATTGATGTATTTATGTTACTTTATTTTCTGGTACTGGTACTTGATTTCAATGATAAAAGGAAGAATTCCCCCATACTAAAAAGAAATACATTTTCCTAGGTACTGATTGAAAAAAAAATGCATGTGAGGTCACATAAGGCAATTGTACCTCACAAGAACAATGTTCTTATTTATGTTTCCTCTACCATTTTTTTTAATAAAGTAAAGGAAGATACCATTTCCTTTACTTTTTGTAAACTTTCCTTGCTTTGAAATGATCTTCAACCAGAATTATAAGCATTCCTAGATGACAGTGACCATCTGCCTTGGCTTCATAATAATATATTTTAATGTCAAAAATTTCATAATATAGTGAAGTGACATAAAAGCCTAATCAGATTTAATAAATTGGATTAATTTTAAATAAAGCAGTCAGAATAGTCCTCCATCTATAAAAATAACTACAGTTTGATTTTTTTTTTCATTTTTCCATCTCTTATTCTCAGAAGGAATCTGAGGGACAGTTTTGGTCTAATTCTTATTTCATAATAAAACATCCATGGGAAATGATGAAAATGATGATAGTAATAATAATAATAAATATTCATACTTGAGAATACAAAACAGGGTTCAAAATAGGCAAACAAATCCCAATGCCAAGAATAAAATGTTATGAATTTCTTTTATTAAGAGAAGTATTAGAAAATTTCTTTTATAATTGAATAAGTATATAGCAATCATCTTTTCAGGTGACATTCATTTGTTTTGACTAGCAACAACTATTGTGTAGTATGTGTATTATTGTGAGACAAGAGGAATTTTTTTAAATTTTATATTATAGTCATTTTATTTATTTTAATGCACATTGCTTTATGGATCATGTTGGGAAAGGAAAATCATATTAAATGAGAAAAATCATGGGAGAGATAAAAAATGGAAAAAAATAAGTTAATACAGCATGCATTGATTTGCATTCAATCTCAGTTCTTTTTTTGGATGTAGGTGGCAGTTTCTGTCAAAAGTCTATTGGAATTGCTTAGGATTACTGAACTAGTGAGAAGAATCAAACTCTTACAATTAGTTATCACATATTCATCCTGTTATTGTGTAAAATATATTCCTGATTCTGCTTGTTTCACTCAGCATCAGTTCATGTAAATCTTTCCAAGCCTTTCCATAATCATTTAGTTCATCATTTATAAAAGAAAAATAACATTCCATTATCTTCCTATACCACAACTTGTTCAGCCATTCCCCAATTGATGGGGATCCAGTTCTTTTCCAGTTCTTTGCTAAAAACAAAACAAAACAAAACAAAACAAAACAAAACATTTTTTTTGTATGTATGGGTCCTGTTACCTCCTTTATGATTTCCTGGAAATACTAACCCATCAATGGCACTGTTGGGTCAAAGGCTGACAGGAATTCTTAATGCATCTTTTCCTCTGTGGATAATTAAAGTGAATTATTTTGAGTTATTTCATATTCTAATTAAAACTAATAATTAACTAAAAGAGACTTTAAAGTCTAAACCTTTGGAGACATTCATATAGGTATTTAACATTTTGTGTGTGCCAGTGGGACTCTTGGGCAATTTATATTTTAGAACTTGTTCTTAGTATATAACTTAAATTTCTTTTTATTTATTTATGTGTTTGTTTATTTATTATTATTATTTTTGCTGAGGCAATTGGAGTTAAGTGGCTTGCCCAGGATCACACAGCCAGAAAGTGTTAAGAGTCTGAGAGCAGATTTGAATTGAGGTCCTCCTGACTTCAGGGTTGGTGCTCTATCCACTGCACCACTTAGCTGCCCCTATAACTTCAATTTCTGATTGAACATTCCTTAGATGATATATTTTATTTCATTTCTTACTGCTTTAATTTACACATTTGTTTAGCAATATGATGTCATCTACTTATCCCAACAATTTATCTTCATCACTCTCTGAATTAGTTATTGATAGTTAGTATTGATTATTTGATGGTAGATGTAGCCTACATATAGACTTTATTCTAGATATAATCTAAACTCTAGCCCTAAATACATTTTTCAAGTAACATCTACTTGCTGTATATCTTACTTGGTATTAATAGCAAAGGGATTGTTGAACAATATTATCACAAGTTGGATTTATTATGGAAACTTTTCATTTTCTATGAATCTTACATAACATTTAGAAGAAATCCCATATGAAAATTAAGATTATGGAGTTTTGTGTAATAGCTGACAAATTTTTAGAGTAATAGGTGACATTAATATAGCATTTAAAGTTTATGTTTCATGGACAGTATTTCATTTAATCTTTTAAACTCATGGACAGTATATGTAAATGTTTATATTACCCCAAATTAACAATGAGGAAGAATGAGTTCAGTGAGATTAAAATAATTGGTCTAAGGTCAAACAACTAGCAAAATATTCTAAACTTTATTTGAACTACAGTCAGTCTTCCTAAATCATAGTCTAGTCTAGTAACCTTTATTCCTCAACTGTGTGACTATAAAATTGTGATTTCTCATGGGAAATAATTTTCCAAAATCTACCTGTTTGTTTCTTAAGTTTGCATCAATGATAACTTTTATGAATTTATGGATTATGCTCATGAAGATTTTACAGAGATGAGAATGTGGGTAAAATAATCAATTATTATTGATGTCCTTTAAGTGAGCTTAGGGTGATAATATTTAAAACCATCAGTAAGCATCATATGTAATGAGCATAAACTGGAACCTTTCTCAGTAATATCAGGATTGAAACAAGGTTGCCCACTATCACCATTATTATTCAATATTGTATTAGAAATGCTAGCCTTGGCAATAAGAGTTGAGAAAGAGATTTAAGTAATTAAAGTAGGTAATGTGGAGACCTAATTATCACTTTTTGCAGATGATATGATGGTATACCTAGAAAACCCCAGAGATTCTACTAAAAAGATATTAGAAATAATTCACAACTTTAGCAAAGTTGCAAGATACAAAATAAATCCACACAAATCCTCAGCATTTTTATACATCACCAACAAAATCCAACATCAAGAGATACAAAGAGAAATTCCATTCAAAATAACTATTGATAGCATAAAATATTTGGGAATCTATCTATCAAAGGAAAGCCAGGAATTATATGAGCAAAATTACAAAACACTTTCCACACAAATAATCAGATTTAAATAATTGGAAAAAATATTAAATGCTCTTGGATAGGCCGAGTGGATATAATAAAGATGACAGTGTTCCCTAAATTAATCTAATTACTTAGTGCTATACCAATCAGACTCCCAAGAAATTATTTTAATGACCTATAAAAAAATAACAACAAAATTCATATGGAAGAACAAAAGGTTGAGAATTTCAAGGGAATTAATGAAAAAAAAATCAAATAAAGGTGGCCTAGATGTACTTGATCTAAAACTATATTATAAAGCAGTGATCACCAAAATCATTTGGTATTGGCTAAGAAATAGAAACAATACCAATAGACTTTGGACAAAAAATGCCATCTGCATTCAGAACAAAGAACAGAGGAGACTGAATGTAAATAAACACATACTGTGTTCACTTTTTTTCTGTTTTTTTTTTTTTCCCATGGCTTTTCCCTTTTGCTCTGAATCTTCTCTCCTAACATGATTCATAAAGCAATATGTATTTACATAAATAAATTTAATAGAAAAAAACAGAATTCAGCATATAGGCATATACTTCTAAAAGCTGTATCTTAAATAGTAATTATGTGATGAATAACCTACAAATGAGGATACATTAAGGCCAGGAGATAAAATGATTTGCTGCAAGCTACACAGATGGTAAGCAGTAAAATCAAGTTTGAAACCTGGTACATCTAATTCAAAATTTAGGGTATATTTCTATTAGACTATGTTCCTTCTGTAGACTTGGAATGAAGAAGCATATTTTGAATCCCAACTTTAGCACAGTACATAATCACAGGTTTAGAGGTAAATATGGCCACTGAAGACATCTACTCCAGCTGCCACATCATTATAAATGGTGAAACTGATGCCCAGAAACAATTTATTCAGTTACATATATAGCAAATCAAAATGAGAATTTGAACTCCAGTTTTCTCCATCCAAATCCAGACCTTTATCCTCTATATTATTCATGATTTTTCTCTAACTTTACTTTTGTATGAAATTGTGTGAGCCATTTTGCTCTGAACCTCAGTTTCTTCCTCTATAGTTAAGCATAATTATCTTCACAAAACTCTGTTTTTCCAACTTGGTCACTGTCGCTATATCCATACTTAGTACAAAAATTGACTTCAATATACATTCTATGAATATCTAATAATGCAAATAGAATTCAAACTTTTTTCCCCTAATATCCAGACATCTAAATGCCTATGAATCCAGTGAATAGAGTGTCGAATCTAGAATAAGACCTAATTTCAAATCCATCCTTATATGATTATTACCTGTGTGACTCTGGGTAAGTCACTTAATCTTATTTGCCTCATCTTTCAAATAATTTGGAGAAGGAAAAGGCAAATCACTATGGAATCTTTGCAATGAAAACTTCAAATGGGATCACAAAGAGTCAGACACTACTGAACAATAATAACATCATTTTTTACTTAATCGTCATATCTTAAGGGGTCCAGCCTTCAATCATAAATTATTTTTAAAGTATTTATTATTTGCCTGGCATTGTATTTGCTTCTGTAGACTTAGAATGAGGAAGCATATTTTGAATCCCAACTTTAGCACAGTACATGATCGCAGGTTTAGAGGTAAATATGGCCACTGAAGACATCTACTCCAGCTGCCACATTATTATAAATGGTGAAACTGATGCCCAGAAACAATTTATTCAGTTACATATATAGCAAATCAAAATGAGAATTTAAACTCCAGTCTTGTAAAAGACTCAATTCTAGCTGCATAATCTTAATCTGATCCTCTGATGGCTGGAATAATTTCCCTTTTCTTTTTTAATAGCCCAGAATTTATGAAACTGCCTGGTATAGTGTCTGCTTAATAAATGAATGAGTGAATGAATGAAACCTTGTTAAAGACAGTTTACTAAGTTGACTATTAGCCCTGAAATATCATGGTAGAAATCGCTACTGAGACATTTGCAGCTTTGATTTAGTTTTATTATTAACAGAAACATGTAGTATTGGTATCTAACTACTTTTTTCATGGGTTCTAACATATTAGCAACATGACCAAGACAAATATCCTGAGGTTTCTGGAACACTGAGAAAGAATTAGAACCTTAATTTTATACATTCCACTGATAATTAATTTGTTGTTGTTATATGTTGTAAATCACTGGAGGCAGGGAAAGGTCCTAAAGCCATCTGAAAATTCATTACACTGAAAGTAGCTGCAACAGAATTTGAAACACTGAAACCACCCAAATGTGTTTCTTTGAAAATAAACACATCCAAATTAACTTTGATTTGCTTCTCACTCTGATATTAACAAAGAGTTTCATGGGAATCCTCTCATGTGGTTTTGTGAGATAGATAAAATGAATATTATCACTTACATTTTGCTGATAAGGGAAGGGGATCAAAATGATTATGGCTTTTAGGGACCCTGGTATATCTTTATTCCAAGTTCAATGAATATGCTTTTTCAAAGGCACTACTTTTTCTCATAAATATCCCTTGTCTTAAGCTAATTTCCTTTATAGAATTTCCAATTTACAAATTAGAGAAAAAAGAAATTAATCATATATACGTAAGAATGAACTGTTGAATTTAAGGTAGACATTCTGATGAACATTTTATATTTTCAAATCACCAATTCTTTTCAATTTAAATACATGAGATTGATGTTCTGACTTCCAAATGGTAGGAAAGCATAAAATCATATATAAGAGATTGAATTTTGTATATTGACTTTGGATCCATTGAATCTAAAATACCTAACTGCTTTTAAGGATATTTTTATAAGTGGTAGTATTTACAATTTGATTCTTCTTCTTTCTTCCAAATTTTTGTAACAACTCATTTGCCACTCCTGTAGTCCATTCCATGATGCATGATTGAGCTTTTTGTCTTTCTAGGAAGCTTGGAAAATTCTCTTGGAGAGAACTGTTTCCAAAGCTGATCAAGAAAACTTTCATTCACATACATTACTTTTAATTCAATTATATTTATAAAAAGTTTTGAAAACTTACAGAATAATCCTTAACCCCATGTAAAGTTTATTCTGTAAAAACATAAGCTAAGCAATTTATTATGGAATTTTTAAAAATGACTTCCAAAAATAAGCTGTGATATTGGTGGGAGAATTTTTTTTAAAAACAGTACAAAATATACCCTCATTAATAAGATGGTTTATTGAAAAGAGACTTTCCTGAAACCCAAAATGCATTGTGATTTCTAGTCCAGCTCTGCAACTACAAAGCTATATAAACTTAAATATGTAATGGATAGAGTACTGGGCCTAAAGTCAGGAAGATATGAGTTCAAATATGACACCAGGCACTTAATAATTTTGCAATCAACCAATCAACAAACATTTGCTTAGTACCCAACATGGGCCAGGCTCTAGGTATTTACTAATTTAAATAAATACAAAAAAATTTCCTGCCCTAAAGGAGCTTAAAATTGAATGGGGAAACCAACATGCAAATACATACGGAACAAGACATACTTTGAAGGGCTGAAGAATGTTTCCAGTAAAAGACACAATTTTATTTGAGACTTAAAAGAAGTCAAGTAGATCAAGTAACTAAACTTCTATTTGCCTCAGTTTTTTCAACTATAAAAGGAGGGATAAAATAGCTATCTACCTTTTAAGGTTATTGGGAGAACCAAATAAAATATGTAAAAGTACCTGATATACAATAGAAATTATATTAATGTTTATTCTTTTTTCTTTACCTTCTCTGCCATGTGACTCAATTGAAGACTGCTTTCATTTCCTTGAGACTACCATTGCCTAGTTCTTCCATATATTTTTAGTCTTACTTCATACTATTCCCCAACAAGAACTCCATATTCTAATAAAACTATTCTATAATACCATCTATCAGTAAAGTGCCTAGGGACTCATTCCATATACATTTCTATTGAAATCCTTCTATTTCTTTAAGAACATTCTCCATTTTCTCTTCCTCCATTCTTTTTTCTACCATCTACCTACCTTGAGACTAACACTTTGAAAGGATATCAATGTAACTCATGTAATAACTAGTCAAATGTAAAATGTAGTATTGTGCCTTTTATGGAGATAGTTTCAAAAAGGAGCAGAAAATACATTTTACATTAAATACCAAGAAAAGTAGCTTCAGAACAAACACAAATCATGATACACCTGAGAGAAGAGTAGCTTATAATAATATAAATGTTCTAAGAGGACCTGAGAAACAGCTTCTCAGAAGGAAAGATGCTGACAAAAGTTAGAAATCAGTGTGATATATTGTTTTCCAGAAACTAATTTGACTATAACTGTTTTCAAAATTTTTCAGTTTGTTCTCTACAATGCTGAATCAAAGAAATGTTTTGGGACTAAGGAAATATGATATATTGCATAATAATTGTGTTCTATATGTCAGAAATATGAATTTGGAGTTTCTCAAACTAACCAAGCAAGGGGCACAGCTTGTCAAGTTACCTGATTTGAGACATTAGACTCTAGATCAGTCCAAAGGATTCAAGTTCAAGAAAGAGATCAGAGTAGTTTATGAAAAGAACTACTTATAGAATTTGAAACATTAGGAACCAGAAAGCAAACACAAGCCTCTGAGGCTAAGACTTGGGAGAAGGAGAGCACAAATGACAAAGAGGCTTTATTCTTGATATAGGGAACTAATTTGAGTGGGAGTATTGTATAATTTTTGGAAATACATATTGGAGAGAAGGATAATTTGTGAAGTGCTAGATAGGGAAAATATTCACTTTATATCTGGTATCATTTATAGTTTGATGGAGGGGAAACACCTCAAAGATTTGACTATTTTGTTTTTTTATGTTTTTATGTATCTTAAGAAGGGAACATTCCTCAGAACCCCAGACTTAAATAACTTTGTAGAACCCGGGATTAAATGGAATAGTTTTTTTTTTTCTTTTTTATTTGTAGTAAGTTTATTTATTTTTAGTAGACATTGCTTCATGAATTATATTGGGAGACAAAAATCAGAGCAAAAGGGAAAAACTATGGGAGAGATTAAAAAAAAAACAGAAAAAGAAGTGAACATAGCATGGGTTGGTTTACATTCAGTCTTCTTAATTCTTTTTTTCTGGATGGAGATGGAATTTTCTATCTAAAGTCTACTGGGATTGTTTTGGATTACTGAACTACACAGAAGAACCAAGTATTTAATTATTGATCATCTCACATTCTTGCTATTAATGTGTACCATGTATTACTAGTTCAACTTGTTTCACTCAGCATCAGGTCATGAAATATTTCAAGAAAGATCAGTCTCACTGAGGTGAAAAGGGATGTTCAACTCAATTTAGACAGAATCTGGGAATGCCAGTGAGAGGGTTTTAATCACAGCAAATCACCACCTGAGACCTCGATAATAATATAACAGTCTCATGGGTTAGCCCTTAGTCCAAGCTTAAAAGGAAAATATTAAGAAACCTTGCTGTTTCTTAGAAAGAGCAGGAAAAGCTACTTTCTTCAAACACAAGGGGCCTTTGCGTTCAAAGCCAAGGCTTGGAGCTGCACAGGAAGTTTTACCCTAGGAGCAGAGTTCAACCATAAAACTAAAAAAGAAAGAGAAAATACAAAAAAGAAAAGGAAAGAAAATAAGCAAGAAACAGAAAAGAACTTTGACCACAGAAAGCCACTTTGGTGACAGGGAAGACCAAAACACCAATTTAGACAAGGACAAAATGTTCACAGAGGAAATCCCAAAGAGTGATATGAATTGATCTCAAACCCACAGAAGCTTGGAAGGGCTCATAAAAATCTTCAAAAGGCAAATCAAAGAGGTAGAAGAAAAATTAGTAAAGAAATGAGAGATGCAAGAAAGTCAAAGCTTGGAAAAGGAAGGCAAGTCCTTAAAAAATATGATTGGCCAAATGCAAAAAAAAAAAAAAATCCACTGAATAAAACAACACTTTTGTGTAAAAGTAAAATTAATCAAATGGAAAAAGAGATACACAAGCTAACTGAAGAAAATCACATACTGAAAACTAGAATGAGGCAAAAGCTAATGACTATGAGACAGCAAGAATCAGTCAAACAAATTAAAAAGAATAAAAAAATGGAAGAAACTGTAAAATACCTCATTACAAAAATGACCTACCTGGAAAACAGATTCAGGAGAGAAAATTTAAAAATAATTGGTCTGAAGGCCATGACTAAATAAAGAGCCGGGATACCATTCTTCATGAGGTCATCAAGGAAAACTGCCATGATATACTAGAAACAGAGGGGGAAATAATCTTTGAAAAAACCCATCACCTTTGAAAAGAGATCAACAAAGAAAACCCCAAGAAACCTTATTGCAAAATTCCAGAACTATAATCTCAAGGAAAAATACTTCAGGCTGCCAGAAAAGGCAATTCAAGTATTATGGAGTAATAGTAAGGATTACTCAGGAGCTGGCAGTGTCTACAATAAAAAATTGGAGGACCTGGAACACCATATTCCAGAAGGCAAAGAACCTGGGTTATCTAGATGGGGGCATTAATTGGACATAGGATGTGGTTGTGAATGGAATCTGATGTGATGATATCAAAGAAAAACAAACTTTAAGGGGTAGAAAAAGGATTATCCTGAGAAATGAGGAAAGAGGAGGTATAATGGGAAAAAAATAGATCACATGAAGAGATACAAAATGGCTATTATAATTGAGGGAAATGGAGGATATGAATACAAAAGAGCAGAGAAACTAGGAGAAATGCATAAAAGAGGGAGTGTGATAGAAAACAAAGCAGTGGGTGGAGTGGTTAAAAACAAAACATTAACAAGGAGGGACAGGATGGAAAGAAATAAATAAAGTATATAGAGGGGAGAAAACAGGATGGAGTGAAATACAGAGCTATAATCATAACTATAGCATGAATGGGATGAATTTTCCCATAAAACTGAAGCAAATAGCAGAGTCAGTTAAAAAAACAGTATCCTACAATATGTTGTTTACAAGAAACATTTGAAACAGAGGATAAAAGTAAAAGGCTGGAATAGGTACATCTTGATAAAGGCTATCATAAACAATGAAATAGTAATAATAATAAATGTATATGCACCAAGTGATAGAGCAATCCAGTTTTTAGAGAAGATTTTAAGTTGGTTACAGGAAGAAATAAACAACAAAACAATTCTAGTGGGAGAATGCACCTTTTTCTTAGCAGTACATGACATTTACATTAAAAAGTGACTGTGTAGTAGGAAATAAAATCTCCACAAATCAAATGCAGAAAGGCAGGAATAGTAAATGATTCTTTTTCAGACAACAAAGCAATTAAAAGTATATTCAATTAAAGACCAGGGAAAGATAAACTAAAAACCAATAGGAAACTAAATAAAATAATTTTACATAATGAATAGATCAAACAACAATTCCCAGAAACAATCCATAATTACATCTAAGAGAATGAAAATAATGAGACAATATACCAACCTATGTGATGCAGCCAAAGAAAACTATAGGGGAAATTTTATATCTCTAAGTAGCTTCATGAATAAAATAGAGAAAGTACAGATCAATTAATTGGGCATGCATCTAAGAAAGCAAGAAAAAGAACAAATTAAAACCCCACACTTGAATACTAATTTAGAAATTCTGAAACTCAAAGGGAAGATTAATAAAAACTTAAAATAAAAAAATGTTGAACTAACAAATAAAACATGATTTTATGATAAAACTAACAAAATAGATAAAATTTTGCTTAATTTAATTAGAAAAAAAGTAACTAAAAAAATAATAACTAGCATTAAAAATGAAAAGGGTGAACTTACCACCATTGACAAAGCAATTAAAGCCATAATTAGGATCTATTTTGCCTATCAGTGTGTCAGCAAATCTGACAATATAATTGAAATGGATGAATATTTACAAAAATATAAATTGCCCAGGTTAACAGAATAGAAAATAAATTATTTAAATAGACCTATTTTAGAGAAAGAAATTTAACAAGCCATCAATGAACTCCCTAAGAAAAAATCTCCAGAGCCAAATGAATTTACAAGTGAATTCTACAAAACACTTAAAGATCATAATTCCAAATAAACTATTTGGAAAAATAGGCAAAAAAAGGATTCTTGACAAATTCCTTCTATGACACAAATATGGTACTGATATCTAAACCAGGAAGAACAAAACCAGAGGAAAAAATATAGACCAATTTTCCTAATAAATATTGATGTAAAAAAATTTAATAAAATAATAGCAAATAAATTACACAAAGTCATCTCCAGGATAATACACTATGACCAAGTAGGATTTATACCAGGAATGAAGGGCTGATTCAATATTAGGAAAACCATAAGCATAATTGACAATGTCAATAACAAAACCAACTGAAGCCATGTGATCATCTGAATAGATGCAGAAAAATCTTTTGAGAAAATACAGCACCCATTCCTATTAAAAATACTAGAGAGCATAGAGAAAAGGAATCTTGGACTTCTGGCGTGGAGCAGGCACACATGGCTCTCTAAGCTCCTCTCATTACCCTTATAACCAACTATTTAATGCAGCCTCAAAAATAACTCTTCACTGCTTAAATTCATGAAGATTAGAAGCACTACAACTTACCAGCTGAAGTCAATCCGGAAGATCGCTAGGAAAGGTTTGTCCTGAGAGGCCAGGAACAGACTAGCACAGGCAGCAAGAGGCTAGAATCCTGAGCAGACCAAGGGGTGATCTCTGTGGCTAGAGAAGTTATAGGGACCACTCTGCTATAGGCTAACTGCTCTGCCTTGATTACAAAGCAGTAAACTGGCAGAGAAATTAAAGCCTAAAACAGAGGGTCCTCTAAAAAACGCCAGAACCTAACAAGATCTGGCTGTAACCCCTCAAACCCAGAAGTGACTTAGGCAGACTTTACCACAGCCCTGCGGCCACATCCTGCAGTTTGGGGCTTTTGCGGGGGCAGTTACTAATCTGCACGGCAGGGGGCACAGCCTGGGCAGTCTCTAATCGGCAGAGTGAGGTGCTCAGTCTGGGGCAATAGAATCTCCCCAGCTGACTGCTCTTCCAGGGCAGACGCTTCTGGTCCCTGCAAATCCATTCACTGCTAAGCTGCTAATACCCATAGCCCCAGGGTAGGCTTTGGCTTGAGAAGTGAAACTCTGACTGCTCAGCATCAAGCCCCAGGGCAGTCATTATGTCACAAAACAGGGGTTCTTTGAAGAGCACTTTCCCAGCCCGGCCCTGCAGGCCTGAGTTACTCTCTGGTGGGGAACTCTTTCCCAGAGCACTCCAGTACCTCTGCTTTTTGTAGCTGGTTGGCAGGACAGCTACTCATCCATATACCTTTCACTGCTCTGCAGAGGAAGCTGATAACCTCCTAGCTCTGAAGGCAGACCATACAGGCTTTAACAAAATGAGTAAAAAAATCAAAAGAACGATTGATAGTTTCTATACAGAAAGAGAACAGCTTTTCAACCCTGAAGAGACTAATAGCAGATAGTCTCCAGACAATTGTTGGTCTCCAATACAAAAGGCTCTCCTAGAAGAGATTATTAAAAACCTTAAAAGAGAGCTAGAAGAGAAATGGGGAAAGGAAAGAGAAGCTATGCAAGAGAGTACAGAAAAGGCACATAACTCACTAAAAGAAAAATTTGATAAAGTGGAAAAAGAAAACAACTTCCTGAAATGTGAATTGGAAAAGGTAAAAAACTCCCAAGAAGTGCAGGGGAAACAGAATTTGTGAATTGGAAAAAGAAAATAATTCACACACACACACACACACACACACACACACACACACACACAAAACAAAACAAAACAAAAACAAACAAATACAAACAAACAAAAAAAAGTTAGTGAAATGGAAAAAAAATCCATAGAGCAAAACAACTCAATTGGACATATACAAAAAGAAGTAAAAAAAGCTAACAAAGAAAATAACTCACTAAAAATCAGAACTGAACAAATAGAAATGACTGATTCATTGAGACATCAAGAATCAGTCAAGCAAAACCAAAAAAATGAAAGATTGGAAAAAAATGTCAAATATTTACTTGGAAAAACAACAGACCTGGAAAATAGATCTAGGAGAGATAACCTGAGGATCATCGGACTACCAGAAAATTATGATGAAACAAAGAGCCTAGATACTATTTTACAGGAAACCATCAAAGAGAACTGCCCAGAAGTAATAGAACCGGAAGGGAAAATAGGCATTGAAAGAATTCATGGAACACCTTCTGAAAAAGACCCTAAAATAAAGACTCCGAGGAATATTGTGGCCAAACTTCAGAATTTTCAGACTAAAGAAAAAATTTTACAAGTAGCCTGGAAAAAACAGTTCAAATACCGAGATGCGACAATAAGGTTCACGCAAGATCTGGCTGCCTCAACATTAAAGGATCGAAGGGCCTGGAATCCAATATTCCGAAAGCAAAAGAACTTGGAATGCAGCCAAGAATAAACTACCCAGCTAAGCTGAGTATTTTTTCCCACGGAAGAAGATGGGCATTTAATGAAATAGAGGAATTCCATCTGTTTCTAAGGAAAAACAAAAACAGACTTAAACAAAAAATTTGATCTCCAACAACAGGAATCAAGAGAAGTAGAAAAAGGTAAAAGGAACTCTTGAGAACTGTATTTCTGTTGTGGATATACATAAAAACCATATGTATAATTTAATTTTACCGATATAACATAAAACAGGGAAGTAGAAATGGAAATGGAATAGTGTCAGAAAAAGGGAAGAGGGGAGATAAAAAGAGGGAAAACACCTGCAACAATGAGGCAAAGGTAACCTATCATATATGAGGGAACTTAGAGAGGGGGAGGAACATTGTGTGGATCCAACTCTCATCAGAGTTGGCTCAAAGAGGAAACAATTGACATATTTGTTTTACAGAGATTTTTCTCTCACTTCATTAAAAAGTGGGAGAGGAAAAGGGAGAAGGAAAAAGAGTAATAAGGGAAGGGTACAATAAAGGGGAAGGGATTCAAAGGGAGGAGGGAGGGATACTAAAGAGGGAGAGCTGCGTGATGTTACTGGGACCAATAAGTTTAATACTAGGGAAGAAGGGAAGGAGGGCAAGAAAAAGAAAAGTATAGTCTGGGGGTATCAGGATGGCAGGAAATACAGAATTGGTTATTTTAACTGTAAATGTGAATGGGATGAACTCTCCCATAAAGAGGAGGCGGATAGCAGACTGGATCAAAAGTCAGAAACCTACAATCTGTGGTTTACAGGAAACACATTTAAAACAGGGAGATACATACAGAGTAAAGGTAAAAGGCTGGAGCAGAATCTATTACGCTTCAGGTGAAGTCAAAAAGGCAGGGGGTAGCCATCCTTATCTTAGATCAAGCAAAAGCAAAGATTGATCTAATTAAAAGAGATAAGGAAGGAAACTATATCTTGCTTAAGGGTACTATAGACAATGAAGCAATATCAGTATTAAACATATATGCACCAAGTGGTATAGCATCTAACTTCCTTAAAGAGAAGTTAAGAGAATTGCGAGAAGAAATAGACAGCAAAACTATAATAATGGGAGATTTCAATCTTGCACTCTCATATTTAGATAAATCAAATCACAAAACAAATAAGAAAGAAATTAAAGAGGTAAATAGAATATTAGAAAAATAGGTATGATAGATCTCTGGAGAAAACTGAATGGTGACAGAAAGGAGTATACTTTCTTTTCAGCAGTTCATGGAACCTACACAAAAATTGACTATATATTAGGACATAAAGACCTCAAAATTAAATGCAGGAAGGCAGAAATAATAAATGCTTTCTTTTCAGATCACAATGCAATAAAAACTACATTCAACAAAAAGTTAGGTCTAAATAGACCAAAAAGTAATTGGAAACTTAATAATCTCATCTTAAAGAACGATTGGGTGAAACAGCAAATTATAGACACAATTAATAATTTCACCCAAGATTATGACAACAATGAGACATCACATCAAAATTTATGGGATGCAGCCAAAGTGGTAATAAGGGGAAATTTTATATCCTTAGAGGCTTACTTGAATAAAATAGAAAAAGAGAAGATCAATGAATTGGGCCTATAACTTAAAAAGTTAGAAAAAGACCAAATTAAAAACCCCCAATCAATTACCAAACTTGAAATTCTAAAATTAAAAGGAGAAATGAATAATATAGAAAGTAAAAATACTATTGAACTAATAAATAAAACTAAGAATTGGTTTTATGAAAAAAAAAACAATAAAATTGATAAACCTTTGGTAAATCTGATTAGAAAAAGGAGAGAGGTAAATCAAATTAGCAGTCTTAAAAATGAAAAAAAGGAGAACTTTCCACTGAT
This sequence comes from Antechinus flavipes, assembly GCF_016432865.1. Classification (NCBI taxonomy): domain Eukaryota; kingdom Metazoa; phylum Chordata; class Mammalia; order Dasyuromorphia; family Dasyuridae; genus Antechinus; species Antechinus flavipes. The sequence goes on from NC_067401.1 coordinate 58,330,016, forward strand.
GAAGAGGAAATTAAAGAAATAATAAGGGGTTACTTTGCCCAACTTTATGCAAATAAATTTGATAACCTCAGTGAAATGGATGACTACCTCCAAAAATATAGGCTTCCCAGATTATCAGAGGAGGAAGTAAATTGTTTAAATAGTCCCATTTCAGAAAAAGAAAAAGAACAAGTTATTAATTAGCTCCCTAAAAAAAATCCCTGGGACCATATGGATTTTCCTGTGAATTCTACCAAACATTCAAAGAACAATTAGCCCCAATGTTTTATAAACTATTTTTAAAAATAGGGAATGAAGGAGTCCTAACAAATTCCTTTTATGACACAGACATGGTACTGATACCTAAACCAGGTAGGTTGAAAACAGAGAAAGAAAATTATAGACCAATCTCCCTAATGACTATTGATGCTAAAATCTTAAATAAGAGATTAGCAAAAAGACTACAGAAAATCATCCCCAAGATAATATACCACGATCAAGTAGGATTTATACCAGGAATGCAGGGCTGGTTCAATATTAGGAAAACTATCAGTATAATTGGCCATATTAATAATCAAATTAACAAAAACCATATGATCATCTCAATAGGTGCAGAAAAAGCACCTATAAAATCCAACATCCATTCCTATTAAAAACTCTTGAGAGTATAGGAATAAATGGACTTTTCCTTAAAATAATGAGTAGCATCTATTTAAAACCAGCAGTAAGCATCATATGTAATGGGGACAAACTGCAACCATTCCCAATGAGATCAGGAGTGAAACAAGGTTGCCCACTATATTGTATTAGAAATGCTAGCTTTGGCAATAAGAGTTGAGAAAGAGATTAAAGGAATAAGAATAGGCAATGAGGAAACCAAATTATCACTCTTTGCTGATGATATGATGGTATACTTAGAGAACCCCAGAGACTCTACTAAAAAGTTATTAGAAACAATCCACATCTTCAGCAAAGTTGTAGGATACATAATAAACCCACATAAGTCATCAGCATTCTTATATATCACTAACAAAACCCAACAGCTAGAGTTACAAAAAGAAATTCCATTTAAAGTAACTACTGATTGTATAAAATATTTAGGAATCTATCTGTCAAGGGAAAATCAGAAACTTTATGAGCAAAACTACAAAACACTTTCCACACACATTAAGTCTGATCAAACCAACTGGAAAGATATTAAATGCTCTTGGATTGGGCGAGCAAATATAATAAAAATGACAATACTACCAAAATTAATCTATTTATTTAGCGCTATACCAATCAGACTCCCAAAAAACTACTTTGATGAACTAGAAAAAATAACAACAAAGTTCATATGGAAAAACAAAAGGTCAAGAATTTCAAGGAAATTAATGAAAAAAAAAATCAAATGAAGGTGGCCTAGCTGTACCAGATCTAAAATTATATTATAAAGCAACAGTTACTAAAATCATCTGGTATTGGCTAAGAAATAGACTAGTTGATCAATGGAATAGGTTAGGTTTAAAGTACAAAACAGGCAATAACTTTAATAATATAGTGTTTGACAAACCCAAAGACCCCAGTTTCTGGGATAAGAATGCATTATTTGACAAAAATTGCTGAGAAAATTGGAAATTAGTATGGCAGAAACTAGGCATTGACCCACACTTAACACCATACACTAAGATAAGGTCAAAATGGGTTCATGACCTAGGCATAAAGAATGAGATTATAAATAAATTGGAAGAGCATAGGATAATTTACCTCTCAGACCTGTCAAGAGGGAGGGATTTATTACCAAAAAAGAACTAGAGATCACTATTGACCACAACATAGAAAATTTTGATTATATCAAATTGAAAAGTTTTTGTAAAAACAAAACAAATGTAGCCAAGATTAGAAGGGAAGCAATAAACTGGGAAAACATCTTCACAGTTAAAGGTTCTGATAAAGGCCTCATTTCCAAAATATATAGAGAATTGACTCTAATTTATAAGAAATCAAACCATTCTCCAATTGATAAATGGTCAAAAGATATTAATAGACAATTCTCAGACGAAGAAATTGAAACTATTTACAGACATATAAAAATATGCTCCAAATCATTATTAATCAGAGAAATGCAAATTAAGACAATTCTGAGATACTACTACTTTCCTGTCAGATTGGCTAGAGTGACAGGGAAAGATAATGTGGAATGTTGGAGGGGATAAGGGAAAACAGGGACACTGATATATTGTTGGTGGAATTGTGAACACATCCAGCCATTCTGGAGAGCAATTTGGAATTATGCTCAAAAAGTTATCAAACTGTGCATACCCTTTGATCCCTCAGTGTTTCTACTGGGCTTATACCTCAAAGAGATACTAAAGAAGGGAAAGGGACCTGTATGTGCCAAAATGTTTGTGGCAGCCCAGTTTGTATTGGCTAGAAGCTAGAAAATAAATGCATGTCCATCATTTGGAGAATGGTTGAGTAAATTGTGTTATATGAATGTTATGGAATATTATTGTTCTGTAAGGAATGAGCAGCAGGATGAATACAGAGAGGACTGGCAAGACTTACATGAACTGATGCTAAGTGAAATGAGCAGAACCAGGAGATCATTATATACCTCAATCAACAATGATATTGTTTGAGGATGTATTCTGATGGAAGTGGATCTCCTCGATAAAGAGAGCTAATTCAGTTTCATTTATCAAAGATGGATAGAAGCAGCTACACCCAAAGAAAGAACACTGGGAAATGAATATAAACTGCTTGCATTTTTGTTTTTCTTCCTGGGTTATTTATACCTTCTGAATTCAATTCTCCCTGTGCAACAAGAAAACTGTTCGGTTCTGCAAATATATATTGTATCTAGGATATACTGAGACATATCTAACATATATAAGACTGCTTGTCATCTGGGGGAGGGGGTGGAGAAAGGGAGGGGGAAAATCGGAACAGAAGTGAATGCAAGCAATAATGCTGTTAAAAATTATCCTGGCATGGGTTCTATCAATAAAAAGTTATTAAAAAAAATAAATAAATAAAAATAAAGAGAAAAGGAATCTTTCTTTAAAATAATAAGCAGCAACTATCTAAAACCAACAGCAAAGAGTATTTGTAATGAAGAGAAGCTGGACAGATTTCCAAGAAGATCAGGGTTGAAACAAGGATGCCTGTTATCTATGATATTATTCAATATTGTCCTAGAAATATTGAATTTAGTAATAATAAAAGAAAAATAAATAAAAGGAATTAAAGTAGACAATGAAAAGATAAAACTATCACTTATTGTAGATGATGTGATGATATATTTACAGAATCTTAGAAAATCACGCAAACAGCTATTGGAAATAATTAACAGCTTTATCAAAGTTGCAGGATGTAATATAAACGTACATGAATTATCAGCATTTCTATATATTATTGACTAAAATAATAAAAATGCCAATTCTGTGTAAATTGATATACTCGTTCAGTGCCATACCAATCAAATTTCCAAAAAGTTATTTTATAGAGCTACCAATAATAACAAAACTCATCTGAAAGAATTTATGTAAAACATACAAAGGATAGTGGCCTAGCTATACCAGATGTAAAACTATATTTTAAAAAACAGTCATCAAAACCATTTGGTACTAAGAAATAGAATGTATACCATAGAATAGGTTAGAAACATGATACAATAATCAAAGTCTATAATAATCTAGTATTTGATAAACCCCAAAATTTCTGGGGAAACTGGAAACTGTCAGAAACTTTGCATAGACCTACATCTCACACATCATACCAAAAAAAACAAAGAAAAGGTTAAAATGCGTAAATGCTTTAGGCATAAAGAGTAATAGCATAAGACAATTAGTAGAAATGAAGTTTAATTTACCTATCAGATCTTTAAAGAAGAGAAGAATTTATAATCAAAGAAGAACCAAATAACATTATGAATGGCAAAATTGACAGTTTTGATTATGTTAAAAAAATACAGAAAAAAGATTAAAAGGAAAGTAAAAAGCTGGGAGAAAATTTTATAGCCAGTGTTTCTGATAAAGGCCTTATTTCTAAAATATATAAGGAACTGTCAAATTATAAGAACAAACCATTCCCCAATTGATAAATTCTCAACAGTGTTACTACTGGGCTTATATCCCAAAGAGATCATAAAGAAAGGAAAGGGACCTATATGTACACGGTGTTTGTACACCCTCTTTGTAGTAGCCAGAAACTGGAAACTGAGTGGATTCCCATCAATTGGAGAATGGCTGAATAAATTGTGGTATATGAATATTATGGAATATTATTGTTCGGTAAGAAATGACCAGCAGGATGATTTCAGAAATGCCTAGAAAGACTTACATGAACTGATGCTGAGTGAAACGAGCAGAGCCAGGAGATCATTATATACTTCAACAACAATACTATATGATGACCAATTCTGATGGACCTGGCCATCCTTAGCAATGAGATGAACCAAATCAGTTCCAATGGAGCAGTAATGAACTGAACCAGCTATGCCCAGTGAAAGAACTCTAGGAGATGACTAAGAACCATTACATTGAATTCCCAATCCCTATATTTTTGCCCACCTGCATTTTTGATTTCCTTCACAGGCTAATTGTACAATATTTCAGAGCCTGATTTTTTTGTACAGAAACATAACAATTGGTCATGTATACTTATTATGTATCTAATTTATACTTTAATATATTTAACATCTACTGGTCATCTGGGGGAGGGAGTGGGGGGAAGGAGGGGAAAAATTGGAACAAGAGGTTTGGCAATTGTCAATGCTGTAAAGTTACCCATGCATATAACTTGTAAATAAAAGGCTATTAAAATAATAAAAAAGATAAATGCTCAAAAAATACAAAAACTTTTTAGATGATGAAATTAAAGCCATCTATAGTTATATTAAAAATGCTCTAAATCATTCCTGATTAAAGAAATACAAATTAAAACAATTCTGTAATACCATCTCATACCTCTCAGATTGTCTAAAATGACAGGAAAAGACAATGATACATGTAAGAGGGGATATGCAAAACCTGGAGCACTAAGGCATTGTTAGTGGACTTTGAATTGATCCCACCACTATGGAGAACAATTTGGAACTATGCCCAACTGTTCAGATACCTGTTTTTTGAGTTTCCATCTTTTTATTGATAGCTAGCTTCAGCATGTAGACTAAATCTTATTAAGTTGAATTATGAACTCATTTGCTTTTTGGAATATGTAATTCCATTTTTTTCACGACCTATTTGGTGTGTGCAATATTGTCTTGTGTTATTTGAATTTACTTTCTTGTTGTCATGTGTAAATATTTTTATTTGTAATAAGAATTTTAAATGTAATCTCTATTTCGTGGAAGTCATAACATGACTAATTTCTAGAAGCAATCTCTAGATTCATTTGATTAATACTTTATTTTCTAGGGTTAAAAGTTCTGGATAATTTTCTTTTTTTCTTTTTCTTTTTTTAATAACTTTTTATCGATAGAACTCATGCCAGGGTAATTTTTTTACAAGGATAATTTCTTGCATCCTTTTTTCCCATTATTTATTTATTCATTCATTTTTTTTTTTTATTAAAGCTTTTTATTTACAAAACATATGCATGGGTAACTTTTCTTTTTTAAATTTTTTTATCGTAGTTTTTTTTTTATTTACAAAATATATGCATAGATAATTTTTCAACATTGACAGTTGCAAATCTTTTTGTTCCAATTTTTTCCCTCCTTCCCTCCATCCCTTCCCCCAGATGGCAGGTTGACCGATATATGTTAAATATGTTAAAGTATAAGTTAAATACAATATATGTATACATGTCCAAACAGTTATTTTGCTGTACCAAAAGAGTCAATCTTTGAAATAGTGTACAATTAGTCTGTGAAGGATACCAAAAATGCAGGCGGACAAAAATAGAGGGATTGGGAACTCTATGTAGTGGCGCATAGTCATCTCCCAGAGTTCTTTCCCTGGGTATAGCTGGTTCAGGTCATTACTGCTCTATTGGAACTGATTTGGTTTATCTAATTGTTGAACAGGGTCATGTCCATCAGAAATGATCATTATATAGTATTGTTTTTGAAGTATATAATGATCTTCTGGTGCATGGGTAATTTTTCAACACTAACTCCTGCAAAACCTTCTGTTCCAAATTTTCCCCTCCTTCTCCCCACCCCATCTCCTAGATGGCAGGTAGTCCATTTTGTATTCATTTTTATATTGTGCCACTATTTTATTTTTGCTGAAGCAATTGGGGTTAAATGAGTTAGGATCACACAGATAGGAAGTGTTATGTCTGAGGACAGATTTGAACTCAGGTCCTCCTGATGTCATTCAATTCTTAGTTGTTGTTGCTTTTTCTTTATATTGCTTATTTAAAGACATTAAGAGTTAAATCAGTGTGGTAAGAAACATGAGGGTCAAAGCCTCTGTGTTGTTTTGAGTGACATCAGTTCTATGATTAACTTTTGGGGTTTTGTGCATCCCATATTATAATATAAAATAAAACATTAAAAAAAACCACTTTGCTAGGAATAAAAAAGGCATAGCAGAAGATAAAGAAAACTTAGAAGGACACCCAGAAAACCTGGAGAGCTTTGAAAACAATGGGTAGCACTGATTTTTAATGTAGATTATAAAAGGAAACAGTTTGAAATGGACATTTATTGTTTTATATTGAATTCTCTCTATATTCTGTTGGGGAATGTTCTTCCGCCCTTCTTGTTTTGTATTTAAGTTTAAAATGAATTAAAAAAATAATAAAAATAAATTAATAAAGTCACTGGAGCTAATTTGTTTAGATAGAAAATACATTGATGTGTGTTAAAGATATGAGAATGGATGGGTTTTCCCTGCATTGGGTTACCTTCACTCAGAATTTACAGGGTCAGTTTATGTTGGATGGGGCCATAGAATGGTGATCTAGACCAGAAAAAGATAAGAGATACAGTTTCCACATTGGGAATCATGTGTTTTATTTCAACTACATGTGTATAAATATCAAATATTTCTCCAAGAGTATAACCTACTCTAGGATAAGACTAGGTTGTTTGTCATATTTGTACATATGTGTGTAAATGGTAGAATAATATATCTATGAAAATTATTCTTGAAGAAATAAATAGTTTGAAACAAATTTGGGGTAAATAAAAAAAAGTTGGAAAGATCTACTTATTAAGAAATTTTTTTAAAGCAAGACAATATGGCCCAGAGTACTAGGGTAGAGAATAAGGAAAACCTGCATTCAATTTCTGACTAAGAAACTTATTAGTTGTAGGACTGTGAATAAATCAATAAATTTCAACCAATTGGGAAATCACATTTATCTAATTTGTAAAATGAAGGAAAAACTGTATTTTAAAATACTATAGCACTCATTTCTCAGATTCTTTATTTGCCTCAAGTGAGATTATTCCTTTAACATGATTTGAAAACTTACATACACTTTACAAATATCAGTTATTATTGTCAACAAGTTATTGCTATTATTATTATTATTAGGGAAGATGGTATAGCAGAGGCCTAAGTCAGGTAAATATAGTATTAGGAAGACCTGAATTCAGGTTCTATCTTGGAAGCACATGGTAAATCAATTAATATTTCATTATCCCTGATGAATTTTTTTAGGGTATAAATTGCAGGATGGTTGCAATTTTAGTTTAAATTGGTCAAAATGTAGATTTTCTCATTGATTCACCAAAATGAATGAATCCACAGGTCTAATTCCCTTCCATATAAATATGTATATGAAACAACATACATATGCATATGTACATAGCATGTAAATTTGCATATACTTGTCACTCTTACTATTAATATATTGTATTATATTATGTTTTACACAATATCATTGAGTCTATTGCAGAGTAGTTTCAAATTAAGTGGCTTTCTTACAGCAAAGCCCAGAAATGATTCTTTAATAATGTGAATTAATTTAGATTAAATGCAAATATATTTATGTGTATTTACCTGAGCTTAAAATTAAGATTTATGACAGGAAATCATTTTTCTATATTAACTTCTGTTTCTCTTAGTAAAAACATTGTTATTTGTGATGCTTATATAATTATATGCCAGTGTAACTCAAGGATGTAATGACATTTCTCCATTGAAAGCATTTAAATAACTCAGGAAATTGCTTTACTGTTCTGTTTCCTGACTTAAAATCTACTTTTGCCATGTTCATTTTATTATACAAGCTGTCTCAACTCATCCGAGCAAAATATATTCCACAATAAATAATGTGCACTGAACGTTTTCCTGGTTAATGCCCATAAAATTGTATCCATTCGTGTGTTTACATTTGTATATGCACATTTACAAAGTTGTACATACAGTGTTGCAGCAATAAGGAACTGGATGTATTTATTACAAATATGCATATATCAAAGTTATATGTAAATATGCATATTATACATAAATATATACACATACATAGAGATATAAGATGGACACATATATGCTGTTTTAATTCTAGAACCATTTCCTCTCTCTTCATTCTTATTAGTTTTAAAAATAGAAATCTCATAGGATAGCCTTGAGTGATTTGGTTAAAGAAAGAGGAACTTTATTAAACCAGAAATGGTGGAAGATTGTATAATTGATAGATATCATTTTGCTTGCCGTCATAAGAGTTGAGGGAGAAAGAGAATTTGAAACTCAAAATTTTAAAAGAATGAATGGTAATTTTTAAAAACTACAATTAGGAAATATTCAATGAAATAAATTAAAATCGGTTAAAACAAAGACTATGATAAAAAAAAACAACAATAATTCCAGAAAACCTCTGCATAAATTTTTATTTAAAAATGAAAACAAAAACAGTTCTTATCTCCCTGATTAAAAATCTTCCTTTTAATATTTAGTCTGTATTAAATAAGGCAAAATATTTTAATCTGAGTTAAACTGACAAAATTCTCTGTAACTTTATGAATTAATGTTTTCTGGAGTAAAAAAAAAAAATAGCCTAGCCCTTTTCACTCAAATAATAAGGTAGCTATTTCTATCCCATTTAAAGCAGCTTCGAATCCATGATGGCTTAATCTCTTTCATTTGACTCTAGCATTTTTCATGCTAGAGGATAATACTGGAAGGAGACCAAAGGGAACAGTACAGGTGAGACATGGTTTTGTAGTCATTTTCATTCTTATCCCACTTCTCTTTTGGGCTTCCTGAGGTCTGCTATGTAAAAAAAAAAAAAAAATGAAATGGGAAGCAGAATTTTTCTTTTCTCTTTTGTAATAATTCAACGGAAATAACTAGAGGTCATTTGATGAAATGTAGAGATAAATTTTGGAGATACTCTTATTTTCTGAAGAAAGCAATACATATACAATACATGTGAAATATATTTATTACTAAATAATACATACCTAATTATACTATGTATTATGATATATACATGTATTTGTGTGTATATTCACACATTTACAAATTAATATGCGTGTATACACATATGTGTTATGTATATATGTAAAACTATGTGTGTGCTAGTTGGACCTTGTTCCTGTAACATTTGTAAAGCATTTCACAAAAACATAATGTCTGTCTGTTAGCAATTATAAATCTAACTGTGAAAGATAAAGGAGAAAGATGAGGAAGACACCAAAGCAGAAGCAATGGAGTTCAGAAGAAAAGGCTTTGAAGTAAAGATAATGAAGTAAAGATACATACAGTGGGTAGTGTAATCTAGAGTCCAAAAAGAATCTAGGACTGGATATATAAACCTGGAACTCACACACACACACACATACACACACACACAGCATATGCATGCATGCACACACATACACAGACACACACACAGACATGCTGAGTTTCTATGAACTTGGAGTCAGAAAGACTCATCTTCCTGAGTTCAATTTTTTCCTTTGGTATTTACAAACTGTGACCCTGGGCATGTTATTTAGACCCATTAACCTTAGTTCCTCCTCTGTTAAAATAAAATGATCTAGAGTAGTAAATGGCAGACCACTCTAATATCTTTGCCAAGAAAACCTCAAATGGACTGACAAATAAACAGAGCTCCAAAACTACTGAACTGAATCATTGAATCACAGCAAGTCTTTTTTGACTCAAAAGTCTCAGTCAAAATAAATTCATTAATGAATAATGAATCCCATGAAGTGTTCACATTATTAAAATTCATATTTCATATCTCCATTGATTTGAACCCAATGACCACATTATCACATTTTATATAATTATAACTTCAAATAGTATGAATTCAAATCATATGACTATTTCATGGGATTCATAAATCACCCTAATCCATTCCTGGCATTATGATGTTCTAAGAACTTTACTAAGTTCTGGGATTGCAAAAACAAAAATAAAACAGTGGGAATATGTTCATAAGTAAATACAATCTCTAGCATATAACATTTAAGAAAACACTTATTTATCATGTATGACATTGTTCTTCTGCCCTTCTAAGACTGAAGTTACCAACATCAGAAACACAAATTTTTTTAGTTGAAGGGAAGTTGGGAGGTATGTATTCTAATCAGATGATCAAAGATTAGCATCGATTTTTGAATTACACTTTCTGTCTCTCTGTGCTTTACACTATCAATTTTTTGATAGGAAGCACTAAAGAGTTAATACTATCTCTTATGCTTGGTAAGAGAAACCAAGATGGGGTTTACTTACCAATGAATTCAAAGAATCTTCAGGTGGGAAATGATGTGGAAATAGGAGGAGAAAATGGGACTAGGAGGAGGATAAAACAAAACAGGCAATCAGTTAGTTCACATTTATAAAGTGCCTGGTATATGCCTACTGCCAGGAATTCAGAGAAAAGAAAAAAACAAAAAGTCCTTGATTTCAAGAAGCTCAAAGTCTAATACTCGGGAAACACGAAGACAGCTATGGAGAAGAAAGCTATAGACAAGGTAAGTTGGAAATGATCTCAGAGGCTGCAAAAGGTTGAACTTTAACTGGGACTTTAAAGATCCAGGAAGTGGATATAGGGAATGAGAAAGTTCAAGGCACCAGGGGACTGCCAGGGAAAATACCAGGAGTCAGGAGAGGGAGTGTCACATGTGAAGAATAGTGAAAAGGCCAATGTCATTTAATTGTAATACTTGGAGGGCAGTATGATGTCAGAAGAATGGAAAAATAGGAAGGAAGCTGAATTAGGAAAGGCTTAAAAAACTAGAAGATTCTATATTTAATTCTATAAATAATAGGGGATAACTAGGGAGGAGGAAGACATAATGAAATTTGCATTAGTTTAACAGCAAAGTGGAGTGTTGACTAGAGCAGGAAGAAATCTGAGACAGGGAGACCAATAAGTAGGTTATGACAATAATTCATGCATAACATGATAAAGACCTTCATTAGGTGATAGCAGTATAAAAGAGGGAAAAAAGCAGGTCTACATGATCAAATATTTAAAGGTAGAAAGGCAAAGTGGATAGAGTGCCAGGCCTGGAATCAGGAAAACCTGGGTGTAAATCAAAGCTCAAATACTTAATAGATGCTGGAAAAATTACTTAATCTTGTTTCTCTTGTTTTCTCAAGTTTCCTTGTCTGTTAAAAAATGAGCTAGAGAAGCAAAAAGCAAATTACTTCAGTATCTTTGCCAAGAAAACCCCAAATGGGGTCAGGAAGAATTAGACATTATTGAAAAAGACTGAAAAATAACAATAACAGAAACAATCATTTTAGATTTGGGTGGATGGGAAAAGATAAGAGTGAGTGTCTAGGTACAGGAGTTCTCAAACTTTTTAAATAGGGGGCCAGTTCATTGTCCCTCAGACTGTTGTGGGGCTGGACTATAGTAAAAACAAAAACTTTGTTTTGTGGGCCTTTAAATAAAGAAACTTCATAGCCCTGGGTGAGGGGGATAATCGTCCTCAGCTGCCACATCTGGCCCACGGGACGTAGTTTAAGGACCCTTGGTAGGATGACATCTAAATTGCAAGTGTGGGTGACTGAGAGCATGATAGTACTTAAAACACAACTTCTTTCTTTATTTTTTTCCTTTGAGAAAATTTTGGTGCTTCCAAGGTAGTATGATCTGGGGAGGGTTATGTTCTCCTGTTCTGTACTATTTTTTCTTTCTAGGAAAGGTCCTTAAACCCTTGAGATTATAATCAATACTACTCTTTAAGACCTCTACTCCCTTGGACTTGAACATATTAATATTCCTCTGGGTTCCTGAGCCCTATGTCAGAGGGCTTCTGACTCCTCTTGGCTGAAAGTGCTTCTTTTTGCTTTTGAACTATGATCCAGATGTGGGCATAAATAATGGAGTGCCATACAGCATCAAGTCCTCCATCCAGTACTAGCAAAGGAGTCCTTTATAATCTCTTGAATATATCTTGCCACGTTTTCTTACTATTTTTCTAGTTTGGGGAAGCTAGGTAGTGCAGTGGATAGAGTACCAGCCATGAAGTCAGGAGGATCTGAGTTCAAATCTGACCTCAGACACTTAACACTGACTAGCTGTGTAACCCTGGACAAGTCACTTAACCCCAATTGCCTCAGGGAAAAAACAAAACAAAACAAAACACATTTCTCTAACTTGAAAACTCCCAAAGCTGCTGCTGTTTCTATCACTACTCCCTAGTCCAAACACTGGTGTTTCATCCACATGGTCTCAGACATAATCCTCCAGACCCATTCACAGATTGCTTTTTCTTACTTCCCAAAATCTTTTGATCTGGAAGAATGTCTCACTTTTTATTGTGATTTTTTTGCTTTGCCAATTGAGAATTTGATTTGAGACATTATTTTGTAGTATTTTGGAGGAGAATGTTGGGAGAGTTTAATTGACTGCTTCACTTCTCTGACATCTTGACTCTACCCTGCCAATAATATTGATAAAATCATAACATCACATTTCTTTTCACAATTTTTTTTCCATTTAACTATAGTCCAAACTCTTTCATTTTGTCAGATTATCTGTACACATGTACTGTAGGCAGCTAGATGGCTCAATGAATGGAGTATTGGACTTGGCATCACAAGACCTAAGTTCAAAATAGCCTCAGATAGTCACTAGTTATGTGACCTTGAGCTAGCCAGTCTCTTCACCTTAAGACAAAAAAACAGAAAATCTCTCCAGCATCTTTGTCAAGAAAACTCTATAGAGAATTCTAGCATGCTATAGTTCATAGGGTCCAAAGCATTGGACACAATAGAATGACTGAACATCAATAACAATAAATGCAAACTGAACTCACAACAGAAACTTGTGCCATTGAGATAATAGCAAATTTCCCTCACAACCTAGCTGACTGGTTTTCTTCTAGACCTGAGTCATCAATGACATTTATCCAAGGTATCATGCATTTAATAACAATTCCTAAGGAAGATTGATCTCCAGTTTAGAGGCAAGAAATAGAGTGTTGGGCTTAGAGTCAGGATGCCCTAGTTTCACATTCTGTCTCAAATAGTGGCATGACTATAAGCAGGTCACTTAAATTTCTTCAACATCAGTTTCCTCATCTGAAAATTTCAGATCATAATGGCACTATCTCACAGGATACTTATGAAAGTCAAATAAAGTAACACGGTAGTTATAATATTCTTCTCTAAAATATAATGTTTTCTAGTTCAGGTTTCTTGGGGGACTTATGGGGGCAACCTTCATTTCAGCTCAGTTTAATCACCCCAAATGCAGCCAGGAGTTAAAATCCAAATCCTTTACTGTTTCCTTCAAAGTCTTTTCTCCTTCACTTGGGGCCCAGGTAGCTTTAATAGAGGCCTATCTCTCTCCTTGCTTCCGAGAGCTCCTGTCACTAGTCCTTTGCCTCTGTCAGCTTCAGCCTCCAGGCAGCACAAAGGTGAAAGATGGAATGAATCTGTCTCAGCCTCAGAAAGCTTCTAGTTGGCTTGTCCTCTTTGGTCCTGAGAGCTCTTCCCTTATATGTCCTACACTGAGTATACACCAATCATTATATCACTAGGAAACTATTATTTGTTGTAGGATTAAATCAATTTTAAACTAAATTTAACCACAGTCTCCTCAATTACACTTACTTAGCACCTTGTAAGAATCTTAACATCTCCCGCTTTCTTTTGATTTAAACCATAGGTGGTCATGACCTCCCTGACTTCTCAAGGAGGTGAGAACCCCCAAAAAGAGGTGATCACACCTTCCCTGACTGCTCAAAAAAGGGGTGAAAATACCATAAAAGGAGATGATCACACCCTCCCTGACTTCTCAGGAAGGGAGATGAAAGCACCAAAGGAAATGGGAAATCAAATCAGATTAGCGGGTTTCTGAAGGGGCTCACTTGAAACAGGTATACATAAATCCATCAACATGGGAGGTATTACACATAATTACATAAATTACATAAGCAAATAGCAATATAACATAGGTTAGTAGTGATGTAACAAATAACATGAATCAACATGAGGAAATATACATGTCCATAAAAGCTAGAAATAGTCCAAAAGAAATCTATTGACCACTAGTCCATGTGCCAGGAATCCAATAATTCCTGCAAGTTTTGAAGTCTTGCAATAGTCTCATCAAGAATTTTTCATCTTAAGGAATGCAATGATTCCTGTCGGTTTTCCAGTCTTGAAACAGTCTTATCTTGTGTTAGGGAATCCAATAATTCCTGCAGATTTTGTTCTTAGGTCTTCTCCTTTGTTTTCAGAGTTCTCTCTTTTTCTGTCTCTATCTGCTGGACAAGGTGAATAAAGCTTGTTGGCACCCATCTGATTCCTTCTCCATCATAGAAATATAAGCAAAGCTTTTCTCCCAAGCAGTTAACCTATCTAGTCCCTTCTATTTACCACTTTCTAGATTTCTCCACATCACCTGGCAATTATGTTGGAGCTTCTTGCACTAAATATTGCTCTTCTGTTGGGTTAAAAAGCCTGTATTCTCTCCATTTGTAATCCCTTTCTGTCATCTGATTGCTTTTTGACTGATTGATCACAGAGTATTGAGCTTCTAAAGGTGTAATCTCGGCTAACATCATGCTCTATCTGTCTTTTGTATGATATCTTGGGGCTGGGCCCCACTTCTCATTTCCCTGGGTCAAACTACATTCTGAGGTCCAGTGGAAGTCTTTGTGGCATTTTGGACATAGGGTTTTAGGTCTTCTCTCACCATGTCTTCTCATTCTATCTCCATATCTACATTGGGCTCTCAGATGTCCTATTTTTCCATACTGAAAACATCAACAACTCTCTCTAGAAGTTCCTTGCCAAGAGGGACCCTGTCTTCCCATGTTCATCATAGTCTGGGTATAAGAAACACTTGTGCCGACTGTGGCACAGTGTCTTATGATCTTCTCTAAAGAAGCATCTTTTTGTAGTCCCCATATAATTCTTCTGCAAATCTCATTAGCATTTTCCTTAGCCAGATGTCTGGTCATTATGTCTGTAGCTGCATTTTCTCCAATGGTTCTTGTGACAGCTGTTTGCAAACATCTCACAAAATCTGCAAAGGGTTCATTGGGACCTTGCTTTTTTTTTTTTTTTTTTTTGTGAAGGCTTCCTCCCGATCTTTCCCTGGGAGGGAACCCCGAACTTTTGTTGCAGCAGTAGCAATTTGTTCATAAGCTATTATGGGGTGATTAATCTGTGCTGAATTCTCTGCATACTGACCTTTACGGGCTAGTTGGTCAAAAGTGATTTGTACATTAACTCCAATTTGCTTTTTGTATTGTGCTTGTATCCTGCATAATTCACTATACTCTGAGAGCCACAAGTTTTGTCCAGGTCCAAATATGTCCTTGCTATGGATTTCCAATCACTAGGTGTTAAGATTTCATAAGCCAAATTATCTAGTAACATCTTCACATAAGACGATATAGCCCTATAAAGACTGCAACCTTTTTTCAAAACCTTATTTTTATTTTCCAAATCAAATGGAGTGTATCTTCTCCTTTTTTTTGACCTGAAGAGTCAAGTTCTTCAATCACAGGGTATGCATTTATTTTTAAATCAGATATATCTTGTGCTTCTCTCTTAACCTTAACCAGTGCTTTTTGTAATCATGTCATAGGCTGCTTCATAGGAGCAGCTGATTGTGTTACTGCCTCTCCCGTTTTTCCTTCCTTCACCCATGAAGGATTAATTGAGGAAGTAGGTCGGGGGTGGGGAATGCCCTAATTTCTCCTGCTGTGAAGCACCACACTCAGAATTGTACTTAACTCCATTCTTATCTGATTCTTCATCCTTTTCACCTAGTTTATTTAGATCTTCCCCCTCCTGCTCTTTCTTCTTTTTCCTTATTCTAACACTTACGTAATTTCCTAAAGCCAGTTGTATTAAATTATATGTATTAAGTGTGTCTTTGGAAATTGAGTCAGGTCCATTTTCATTGTAGAATTGACATAGTTGCTCTCCTACTAATTTCCAGTCCTCTGGATCCAATTCTGGATCTTATAGAGAATCAAGGAAATGTGTACTGTACAGTTGCTAAAAGTTCAGTGATCTGCTCCCAAATTATAATCAAACCTTGGCTTTTCATAAGTCTGACAATGCTTTCTACATATTTTCCTTAAATTGGAAAAAAAGGCTGTTTTCTAAACATTTGTCTCATTTTATTTGAAGTTTAATTTAGCCCTTTAACAAAGTTTCCTTGTCTGTTTTTGTACTCACCATAATTTCTGGGTCAAGGAGACTTTTCCATTGAAATCAGGATCATGTCTGTCCCATTTTCAGAGGCCAAAATGTAATATTCTTCTCTAAAATATAATGTTCTCTGGTTGAGGTGTCTTGGGGGGCTTTTGGGGGACAGCCTTCGTTTCAGTTCAGTTTAATCACCCCAAATGCAGCCAGGAGTTAAAGTCCAAATCCTTTACTGTTTCCTTCAAGGTCTTGTCTCCTTCACTTGGGGCTCGGCTAGCTTTAATAGAGGCCTATTTTTCTCCTTGCTTCCAAGAGCTCCTGCTGCTAGTCCTTTGCCTCTGTCAGCTTCAGCCTCCCGCCAGCACAAAGATGGAAGAAAGAATTAATCTGTCTCAGCCTCAGAAAGCTTCTAGTTGGCTTGTCCTCTTTGGTTCTGAGAGCTCCTCCCTTATAGGCCCCTATTGAGTATACACCAATCATTATATCACTAGGAAACCATTATTTGTTGTAGGATTAAATCAATGCTAAACTAGATTTAACCAGTCTCTTCAATTCTACTTATTTAGCACCTTGTAAGAATCCTAATATTATTATTATTAGTTAACTAATCTGAGTAGAGAAAGGACCACTTACATTGGAAGATAGTATTTAGCCCCATTCTCATTCTGAAGTATTTGAATATGACTTTAAAAAAAAAAAAAAAACCTCTTCTTTTTTGTCCTTTTTATTCCTTCATGATTTTGTCAAGTATTTTTTTTTTCTTTTCCATAGCTTTTTAATTTCTGCGTATTACATTATTTGCGACCTTAATTGCAGTCTCTAATGGATTGTCAAGATTTCATTTGAACAGTAGGATGACAAACAGAAAATATTAATTCATCCAAAATTCCATATAAAAAATATAACACAGAGGTGATTTTGGCTGTAGGCCACATAGGTGGTAAAGTCATTCAGAGTCTCCTATTTGTGAATGATATTGTTATATTTTCAACAAGACTTAGAACATTGCATAGCTTCCAAATGTTATCTATAATCACTTAAAAAGAGTCAAGTTAACCATCTACATATAAAATACATATATAACAATGTTTATTGAACTATATATGAATAACAATAGATTGTATAATCTGAAATACTAACCTTTAAATAGTAACAGAAATCATAATAAGACAAATAATAGTAAACATTTAGTTAATTTCTTTAAAATCTACAAACTCCTTTACAAATATTATCTTATTTTATCTTCACAAAACTCAGGGGACAGGTGGTATTGTTATTTACAGATGAAAGAACTGAAATAGGGAGAATTTTAAGTGATTAGTTTACTGTTTTTTGTTAGTGTTGAGATGAGATTTGAATTCAATTTTTCCTAACTATAAGGGCAAAATTCTATATACCACATCACTCAGCTTGACTTAGTTCATATATCTTGGACAGACCAAACTGGACCTAAATTCAATAGGAGAATAGGATGAATTACATATGAGAAATTGTGTGGTACAGTTAATGACTCTAAATTTCCTCTTGAAAACAGGCTCACTTTGTAGCCTTTCCTACCTTCCAGTGACACTGTTTATTTACAAGAGATAGCATACCAGAGCCTGAAGAATGAAAGCTTCATAGCATTGAAAGAAAGGAGAGATGTACAGTGTGTATGAATAGTCTTCAGTTTGTTATTAGTGAAATATCCAGGTAGAGTGGCTTCAACAGCTGATTATAGAGCATAATGAAGTATAATCTTTTTTTTTTTTTTTTTTTTTTTTTTTTTTTTTTTTTTTTTTGCAACTCACCGGAACCTTGGTACTCACACAATGTTATTGCGTCTATATGTGACTTTGGCAGATCTGTTGTGTAGGTTTAATAAGAAGACACTAACAAGAATTTTAATAATGAACAGAGAATCTATGCCAGGGGAGGTAGTTTCTACAATTAGGATTGTAACTAGCATCGGGAAACTAGACCTTATTCCTAGAAAACCAACACAGAATGCTGAGACTTTCTCCTGGGTATTCTAAGCCCAGAAGAAGTGAGGAGAAGAAGATTGCAGAACCCTGGAAGATCAACCTAGTTCAAGAACTCAGGGAAAAGAGGAAAGGGTTGGTTGGAGAGATTCTATGTTACCAGATGAAAGACAGCATTAGGAAAAGTGAAAGTGTAACTCATAAGAAGACCAGGATGAAGCATAGATAGGATTGCAATCCCCATTTTACTTACTTTCTGGCCATAGAAAGTGAGAATTGCAAGGGACTTGAACTAGGTTTTGTATGGAGGAAAGTATAGCTTTAGTGACAAGCATAAGGTTGTCAATTAGATCCAGAATCTCTGATCTGCCATAAAGGAGGTTTATACAAAGAAAGGACAGCTCCAAGAGGGATAAATTCTTCATTTGTTACAGGAATTTAGCTGCCTTGCCATTTGAGGATGGTGTCACACTGGAAAATTTAATGAATGATGAGTCCTTCCCTTCAACCACTGTATTATTAGAAGTTCCAGTCACACTGCTCACTTCCTTCCTCAATCAGTCTCTGATCTTCATGAGCTATACATTGGCTATACTGGCCCCTTGAACATAAATCCACAATCATGCTTATTTGACAATTAAGGAATTCTTGCCTATAACTTCTATATCATCCACAATCCCATACCACCTATTCTCTGACTGCCTTTCCCCAATGTGGGTATCTCTCTACCATTCATTACACCTTGCTTTTATCTATTATCAACCTCCATTAGAATACAAGCTTCTAGAGAATACTATCCAATTTTTTCTGTTTTTGTTTGTTTGTATGTGTGTGTGTGTGTGTGTGTGTGTGTGTGTGTGTGGTGTGTGTGTTGTGTATCCTTAAGAATTAGTAAGTACAATGACTGGCTCATTCTAAATACTTAATAAGTTATCTTTCTTTCTCTCCTTCCCTCCCTTCCTCTTTCTCTTTCCCTTCCTATCAGGGGTATTATTTTCAAAAACCACATTCTGTAAGAAGAGAAATGGTAACAAACAAACTAAGCAGTCCCACCTTCAGTGGAAACAAGATTCCTAGTCATTCAAGCAATTACATTTTCCTAGACGACAGAATACCTAGTAATGGTTTGCTCTCAACAATGAGCTCACACATATCATTAAGTAATAAAATGAAGCTTGGAATTTATTGAGTATTTTTTGCTCAGAGATTCTAAGTAGAAAGTTTTGCATTTTAGGTGATGGTTGGAGTCTAATATCAGCCAATGTTTAAAAAGATGACTGTAAAAATAGTTTAAATAAATTTTAAAAAGTGACTGATCAGATAAATAGTAATACTGGCAAGTACCATTTTATGGCCAGTTAAAGATTTGTATGGAAATTTTCATCATTTTTTGTGAAGGAATGTAACCAGATATACTACTGAGAAATCGTTCAATAAATACATTTATATTGTAATCATTTTCCTTTGAGCTAAATACAAGGATATACTATGAAACGCCTCATTCCAATATTCCCTAAGATCATTTTCCATTTTAATTAAGTCCCTCCAAAATTTTGTCATTAGGAAATTGAGGAAGAGAGAAGATGATGAGGCCATTTCATTCAATGAATAATTAAAATTGAGGGAGTAGAGAAACTATTTCCAAAGTAGTAATTGGATCTCATTCTTAAATTTATTTTCCAAGAATGGGATTGCATACAAAAGCTACCAATGCTGTGCAGAATATAGAATGTGCAAACTACTACTTTACTATTCTAGTACTACTGCTACTACTACTGCTGCTGCTGCTGCTGCTGCTGCTGCTGTTGTTGCTGCTGCTGCTACCACCTAGCATTTATACAATGCTTTAATATTCACAAAGTATTTTGTTATCCCACTTGATTCCCACAAAAATCCCAAGAAGTAGATGCTATTATTCCCATTTATAGATGAGGAAAATGGGGCCTAAAGGTATTAAATGGCTTGATCAAAGTGGCAAAATTCAGAAGTCTCTAGGGCTAATTTTGATCTCAAATTTTCCTGACATTCAGTTCATCATGATGATTTTCAGTGTCAGAGTAACATTCTTTAAAAAATTTAAGTAGCTTAAGAAGATTGCTTCTCACCCCTCATAATCCCTTACCCCCACTATTTTTTCTTCAAAAGGAACAAAATTGGGTGCTACTGAACTTTAAATTAAGTTAAAATCAATTTGCAAAAAGTCTTGATAGATAAAGTAATTAGTTGTAATTTTCTATAATGGACAGAGTTCCAAATCTAGAAAAAAAAAAAAAAAACATTAGGCATTTCTAGCTGTTTGATGCTGAGCCAATCATGTAACTCTTCTTTGGTCTAGAATTCAGGGGGCCAGTTCACTGTCCCTCAGACTGTTGGAGGGCCAGACTATAGTAAAAACAAAAACTTTGTTTTGTGGGCTTTTAAATAAAGAAACTTCATAGCCCTGGGTGAGGGGGATAATCGTCCTCAGCTGCTGCATCTGTTCCACGGGTCACAGTTTGAGGACCCCTGTGATAATTCTCAAGAAACTGCTCAATTAGGCAATTTACATTAAAGGAGAAAGCTTCCTGGTGGACTGAAGAAGGGTGGCTTTTGAAGTCAGAAAACATGAATTCAAATCTCAACTTTGTCACTTTGAACTTTGATTGAGGGGCAGTTACTTTATGTCCCTGGATTTTAGCAACCACATTTGTAAAATGAAGGAAATCAATGAGAAGCTTTCTGAGAATTCTTCAAGTGTAGACCTCTTAAGACTTATCCTAAAGTCATAAATGCATTTATATCTTTTATGGTGGAGAGAAATCCCAAATACTTCAGATATTTGTACATACATTTATGTCTGGCATAAATTCTTGCTATTTCCCTAGAGAAATAGAAGATCCTATATTCTCTCATTCTTTATCTCTTTTCTAATAGGCATTCTATTATAGTTCAGAGATTGAACAATTATGAAGAAGAATCCATTTGTGATGATCTCCCAAAAGGCTCATGAATAAGTTTCAATTGCTTTAAAAGGACATTAAAATGGAAGTGAGATGGAGTAAATTGCCCTATAGACTTGGAGAACCAAGCTGTGATAACGGCAACCAAGACACCATGAACCCTTGGTTCCTAGGAATTTTTATTCTTCCACTTTGAAAGTATTCTTCTGAGAATGACTTTGATAGCACTAACCCATATTTCATCTCCAAAAAGCACTAAGCATTTAAGTGCTGATAAAATTGCTAAGGCACGTCGTTGTTGGCGGATTGTGGCAAGAGTGCTTCAGTAATGGCAGGTCCCACCTGAATGCAATTGCTCTAACTAGTGTAAAAGATTTATGTTGATTTATCCAACCTACCTGTCAACTTACCCAGCTGTGCAGAAATTATAATTACACATTTGAAAGATCTAACTTCAAAGCTCTTTGATATTTTCTGAAGGGTATCCTCCCCCTGCCACGTACCATAATTGCCTCAAATCCTTTGTTCATCAGTCCATTAAGCATGTGTGTATTTTGAACAAATACTGTCACATCTGTTTTCTCTCTCTTTTCCCCCTTCACATTTATTGGTAACATCTGGCTTACCTGTAAAGCGTATATGTATGTATTTATTTGTGTATATATGCATATAAATAAATACACACATATCATGTATGTATATACATATATTCTCAATGCATATATGTACATGTATAGATGCATAGATCTTGCATATACATAAACTTATACATGACTATACACACAAATACATGTGTGTATGTGTGTATATGTGTGTGTATATATATACACACACAGAGCAGGAGCAAGAACCCTATATACATTTAAAACAGAAAATTTTTTTCATTGTACTTTGTGTTCAATCATATATGTTTATATATGTATATATTTTGGCCATAGAAACATGATTAAATTCATATATACTTCTGTATTAACATAAAATGTCATATTGACAAAATGCTATACATAGTTATATGTACATATATAAATGCACACAAGCATATATTTCTTTCTGCACACACACACACACACACACACATATATATATATACACTTATACATATATATGTACATTCATTTCTGTATAGAAATATATACTTTCATATATACTCAAATATGATTTGGTCATTTTTGTATGCAATTGTTCAGCAAACTTGTGATAAGAAATTTCCTTGACTCTTTATTAGCACTCACTTTACATCTTAATTTTAGAAATCTCCCCAAGGACACTGAAAAGTTATAAAATATGCCAAAAGTCATATAACCATTATATATTAAAGGCAGGACTTGAAATCTAGATCTTCCTATCTCTAAGCCCTTATTTCTATTCATTTTGCAACTACACACACTCACACACACTCACACACACACACACACACACACACACACACACCAAAAAGGAAAAGCTGCCTAAAAATTTTATTATATTTTAATTTTTGTTTGGCATAATATAGTTACTATGCAAATATGACAAACTTTATATTATTTTATTCCTAAACAACTTTTCCCCATTCCTTGTGCTAACACTAAATTACTGAATTCTTTTAATACACACACACATATATGTATAAAGTGCATTATTTTACCACTATACTGTTATTTAAAAGCACTAGATTAAAAATAGTGGAATATACTCCAAGAAACCAAGGACCAGGAGCTTGAAAGTGTGAGTTGCAGAGAGAGGATACCATAGATTTAGAATAGAATGTAACCATAGATTTCTTCTAGTCTAATCATGCATAAGTTTGATGAGAACACTAAGTATCAAAGAAAGAAAATGATGGGTCCACAGTTGCACATGGAGTAAACAGCATAATCAGGAGCTATTTTTTTTTTTTTGGTCTAACTCCAAATCCAGGGAATGAGACTACCACAAAACTAACTCTACCACTGAGTTCTTGCTAGTTACTAAAGGGCCAACATTTCCTAAAGCTCTTATAAACTTTAGTTTTCTTTAGTTCATAATGAAGTGATGAGATCATTGGAAGAAACAATCTCCAAGATCCCTTTCAATACTAATATTCAATGACTCTATCATTTTCCCTTTTGGTATAAAGTCAAACTACCAGATTTTTTTTTTTATAAAAAAGGGATTACTCATGGAGTTTAGCCAACTTTACAAAAAACTAAGCAAGCATTATTGACTTTATGATATGTGACTTCCAATGAAACTGAATTACAGAACTGTTGTGATGATCTCAGTATTGTATGCCTATGAAATATGAATAACATCCATGTTATGCTGGGAAATTGAATTACTTCCATTTGATGCCCATCAACTGGAGAATGGCTGGGTAAATTGTGGTATATGAATGTTATGGAATATTATTGTTTTGTAAGAAATGACCAGCAGGATGAATACAGAGAGGCTTGGAGAGACTTACATGAACTGATGCTAAGTGAAATGAGCAGAACCAGGAGATCACTTTACACTTCGACAACGATATTGTATGAGGATATATTCTGATGAAGTGGATTTCTTTGACAAAGACTCAATTTCAATTGATAAATGATGGACAGAAGCAGCTACATCCAAAGAAAGAACACTGGGAAAAGAATGTGAACTATTTGCATTTTTGTTTTTCTTTCTGAGTTGTTTTTTACCTTCTGAATCCAATTCTCCCTGTGCAACAAGAGAACTGCTCAGTTCTGCACACATATATTGTATCTAGGATATACTGCAACATATTTAACAAATATAGGATTGCTTGCCATCTAGGGAAGGGGGTGGAGGGAGGGAGGGGGAAAATCGGAACAGAAGCGAGTGCAAGGGATAATGTTGTGGAAAAAAAAATTACCCTGGCATGGATTCTGTCAATATAAAGTTATTATAAAATAAAATATTAAAAAAAAGAATTACTTCCATTTGAATTAGGAAGATTCTGGAGATTACCTGAAAGAATAAGAAGCCAGACACTGAGATCTTTTCTCGAACTAAACTGTTAAGCATTCAAATCAACCAATCAACCAAACTTTGAGGATATGAAAATAAACAAATAAAAAAGATAATTCTCAACCTCAAGGAGCTTACATTCCACTGGTGAAAATATTAATATATAAGGGAAACTGAGAGCAAGGAGGAAAAGGGAATGTAGGTACATAGGGGGATGGTGGCAATGTCTAGAGATTTAGATTCAGAGCCAGAAGTGTGAGGGATAGTTATCTTGGTCTTTCCTCAAAATAGGAATTCAAAGATGAAGGCACCAATAGAATTAGAGAATCTTAATTGTGGAAGGATTTTTCAAGGTGAGAAACACAGTAAATGAGGGTGAGAATATAATCAGTACAGCCTGATACAGCTGAGAGAGGAGAGAGGCTGGATGACCACTCATGAGGCATATTGAATAAAGAATTATTCTTCAAGGACAGGTTGGACTAGATGGTCTCCATAATCTCTTCCTTCTTCAAGGACAGGTTGGACTAGATGGTCTCCATAGTCCGCCCAACGTGGGGCGCCAAATGTTGGAGTTCAAATGTTGGAGTTCTTGTTCTTCTCAAAACACAGCCGGTTTAGCTTAGAGCCCAGCAAATCCTCTCCCTCCACCATATCCTGCTGGAGTTCCAGGTCCCATTCCTCTAGGGCCCTGCCCACCCACAGGCCCAGCTCCTCCCTGCCCAAAGCGCTCAGTACGCATGTCACTTCCCATCATGGAACCACTCAGGGCTGTTGCTGGAACTCCAGGGCTGGCCTCATAATCTATGCCATCACTACCTAAAGGTGAAAATTTCTGGCTTCCTGAGCCATAGGGATCTCCCACATTCATTGTTCCTGCAACCATTCTTATCTCTCTCATACAAAGATCCATGTATCCCTTCCGACTGTAACTTTCTTCTCTTTGACGTCTCATTTGCTCTTCCATCTCACGCTGCCGAATCATCATTTCCTCTTCTCTTCTACACCGCTCTTCCTCTTGCCTTAACTGTATTTCTTTGCGTTTCTGCATTTCTTGATTGTGAAGCTCTCGGTCAGATTTCAGCGGAGTTACGCCAGAAGCCCTCTCTCCGACGCAAGGCAAGGCAGAATATTTTCCACTTGGCTGCGTGGTAGCGGAAGAAGAGTTTTGAGAGGAAGAAGCTACGAGTTGAGAGTTGAACGGGAGATTGATCTCTGTGGTGGCTGGTCTCCTTTCCTTCCCCGACTGAGACCAAGCTGGTCTGAAAGACTCGCCAGAAAGCTAGCCGAGCCCCAAGTGAAGGAGACAAGACATTCATTCCATCTTTGTGCTGACTGGAGGCTGAAGAAAGCAGAGGCAGAAGCTGAAGGACAGAACCTTTGGATTTGGAGACATCCAGAGGGCTCTAAGCTAAACCGGCTGTGTTTTGAGAAGAACAAGAACTCCAAAATTTGAACTCCAACACCTTCCAACTCTTTTTTTAAAATTATGATTCTGTTACATATATAGAACTCCTTCTACTTTGACAACTATTATCTAAGTAACTATTGCATCTTTTATGAAGAGAAGAACATTAAAAGGATCTTGATGACAATATTGCATGGATAGGAAAGATGTAATTGCTATGGTACAGAGCATTTGTTACAAAGATCTTTCTTTTTGCCATATAATACTCTCCATTTTAAAAAAGTGTCCTTTTTAAAATGAGTTAGTGAACTCAGTAATTCAGATGTAGTTTGATTAACTTATTTGATTTCTGTTTCTTGTTTGAGAGTTGACCTTCCAACTATAGTTCAGGGAGCAATTCCAAGTGAGCAGTCTATATTTACAAGGTTATGAGCTATGGCAAAATAATGATGGGGTGAGAGTTCTAGCTTGGTTGTGATATCTCTAACCCATGGGTTGCTTCTATTGGCTTAGCAACTAGTTCTATTTAATTCAAAGATAAACTATATTTATTATATTTTATTGTGGATTTAAGTAATCAAGATTCTGTGGAAAACAGAAAGGATATATGACACATTCTCTTACATCAAAGCTTTTACCTTATATTATGAAGATAAAACATTTGCCTTTTGTTATTGTTTTGTTTTAAACACACTCACAATGTAAAGAAGCAAAATATTATTTAAATTAATTTGTGTCATATAGATAATTCATAACTAATATGTGAATTCTACATAATTTATTGGTATGTTTAGTCCACTACTTTGACACTAATTGTGTAGTTAAATGTCTTAGTTGAATAAAAACACAGAGTTGAATAAAAATACATACTCTCAGTATGAAGAATTATATTTAAGAAAATTTGTTTTAATAATACAAAAAAGCTATAAAATATTTTTCTCAACTAAGCATTATTATTTGCAAATTTTAAACTGAACAGATTTTAACAATTGAATCCTGCAGGCTACTTTATCATTCTGTTCTCTCCCATTCCCATTTTCTTATACCTGTCCTCTCAAACATGTTCAATGACATCCTATTTCTTTCTATTCCTGCTGATAGCTCCAATACATTAAGAGCAGTTATCTTCTAAGAAGCCAAAAGTCCAAATGTAAGGACTAGAATCATTCAGAGAGTTTCCATTCATTTGAGAATATTAAATGGTTCCATCACATAGAAGCTCAAACTACCCTTTAGGATGAGTGATTAATAAAAGCTTTACCTAAATCCATAAAGGGAAATTGGAATCAAATCCTAATCCAAACACAAGCCCAGTTTGCAAATTAAAACTCAAATCCTAATCCTACTGAGGTTTTCCCTCCTCCTATTTCCTTCAAGCATCATTGTTGTTATTTTTTAAAACATTAGACTAAGAAAAGATCTTCAAAGATGTTTGCTGGGGCTCTATATCACTAGGTGTGAAGAGTTTTGAACATTTTTCTTTTACCAAAACAAATACAACATAGAAGTCTTTAAAGGAGAAATAGGAATGAATATTCAGGAGGAAACACGGGGAGCTTTTAAATTCATACATCTAGCAAAATAGGCATAAGGCTTTAAAAAGTTCATTTCAAAAGTTTTGAGCTCAGTAGGACTTCATGCTTTGAACTGTCATTTTCAGAGATAAACTTTAAACTCTCCTACGTTTTACATAGAATTTTAGGTAGAACAGTGAGGCTGGCTGGCTCATGAGTGAGCCCAGTCATTTGGATTTCTAGCCTTTGGTAAGGGCTTGGGAATACTTAAATAGAATTGGTCCAAACATAATAAATCTTGCATGTGCAAATTAGAATCATACATTGTAATCACTGTGTCACCACAAATATGACATTGGTCAAGTCTCTTGGTTTGTCTTAATCAGGACACATTCCTTTCAGAAAATAATACTGGAGTGATGTATGAGCCATATTTTGAAGGATGGAAAAATAAGGCTTATTGCTTTTAGAAGTATGATTTGAACTTATCTGCCCTTGTGTTAATAATAGCTAGCAGGGGGAAAGGTACAGATGCACAGGTAGCAGAATGAAATAAAGAGGTCTGAGAGAAAGTAGCTCAGGTTGAACTAGCAATAATGACCTCATATATTTCATTTAGTGCACTTTATAGTTTTTGACATGCTTTTCCATTCATTTTCTCACTGCCTTTTCACCATAGCACTGTGAGATAGGGTAAGGACTATCACTATACAGATGAAGTTCAGGAGGCAGTAACTTAGCTCAAACCCATCTAATGAGCATGAGGTCTGAGATTTCTATAGAGTACAGAAATAGGGGAAATAGAAGACCTGTAATACAGGTTAGCCTCTCTAGGAGGTGGGATGCTTAATACAATGCTCTTTATGGCAATGACATGAAGTTTTAATTTGAATGTCTCGCAGAGTTATCTGAAGTTTGCAAACATGATTACCTGAAGCAGCTTTTATCATCCAAAGTCCATATTTGAATGGATTTCAGGTTCACTAGGGATCTAGGAACTATCAGTGGTAAATATCTGTTTTTCAAAAAAAAAAAAAAAAAAAACAAACCTATAATAACTTGAAAGATTTGGAAGGATTTTGTAGTTATGCAGGCTATGGGGATACAATCTTGAAGACGGTAACTATAGATCTGGGAACATAAAAGATGCCCTTCAAAGTTATCTTTATATAAATGTTGTTGAATTAAGTTAGCCGACAGCACAAAGTTTAATATGAAAACAACTTGAGATGTCATGCCAGTATGCTTTCAGGCTCCAGTCAACATAAAGAACTTCTGAGTTGAAATGATTTTGTTCTTGTGTAATTCTGAGACTTGGAAGTTCTATAGAAATTGAGTAACATTATCAAATGATAAATGAGCGACTTTAAATGATGTCAGTCAAATTGACATTTGATTGAAATAGTCTTTATAAAGGTTAAACCTAAATGGCACCAAGACATTGGATAAACCAATTCTATTGAGATTTTTCAAGATGGAAGCTAAAAAAGAAGTAGTATATGCATGTGACTTAAAACTGAAAGGATATTGATGGATAACTAGGATTGAGTACCCAATGTGACAGCATGTACTACAGAATGCTAAACTTAGATTTTTAAAATTAATTCTCCACACAAATGGGACTAAAATTCAGAATCTTGATGTATTGTATGTGCCACATGACTCCTTAATGTTTCCCTCCTTGGCCTATTAAAACTCTTTGATTAAGAAAACCAGGTCTGAGTCTAGGAGGCTCCTGAGATTTCAGCAAGAAAATTCAAAAACAATGATTTGACTCTGTGAAATATTTCCCCCAGGTGACTGAGAGAATAAAACCATGGAATTTAATTCTCTAAATTTCTTGTGGACACATAAAGGACTCCAGCATGGATACCCAGCCATTTAGAGATTTCTATTCCAAGTGTGCTGTGGCCATCGCAAACAATGAACAAATAAATATGACACAAGAAGGACAAACTGTTTAATTTCAATGTGCTTGCTGTGGCTCTAAATTTCTGGAAAACCACAGCAATGGACTAGTCCAACTATAGCATAAGCTTGATTGGATGGCATGTTTTTCTTTTTTTTTTTCAAAAAGAATTGGGCAGGTGATGAAGCTTACAATAGCTAGAATCACTAGCTTTGCCAGGAACAGCAAATGAGC
Organism: Antechinus flavipes; assembly: GCF_016432865.1. Classification (NCBI taxonomy): domain Eukaryota; kingdom Metazoa; phylum Chordata; class Mammalia; order Dasyuromorphia; family Dasyuridae; genus Antechinus; species Antechinus flavipes. Next base: position 58,359,408 of record NC_067401.1, read on the forward strand.
TTCAGGTTACAGCTGCAGATACAAAACCACAGGCTAGTCAGTTTATTTTACTTAGGTAGTACAGAAGCAAAACAAATTCATCTTTGAATTCACACCTGACCACACAGCCTGATCACTGTTTCTGGATACAAAGAACTGAAATACACAAAACAAACATAGTGGCAAGTCCATAAGTAAATCCAGTGGGATTCTAAGAAAGAAATTCCACATGTAAAAAGTACAATACTTGAAAAATATGTACACAATATCTTCTGTTATATATATATATATATAATATACATATATATATATATATATATATATATATATATGTATATATATTATATATGTATATATATTATATATATTTAAAATGAAGGGGGAAATTAATCATTAAATGCCAATTGGGAATAGCTCAAAAAACAACCCCAGAAAACTTCCAGAGTATTCCATACTGCTTGATGCTCCATTAATCTGAGCTAGGCTAAATTAAACATAAGAGAGTTCAGCTGTGTTTGTTTTTAATTTGCAAAGGAATTTAGTGTTCCTGGATGTGAGAGACTAGAAACCTAGGCTTCAATCAATCAGACATAGTTTGGGCAGCTCTGCCAGGAGCACTAATGGGTATGACCTGCTGTTACACCCCACAGGGCCTTTGGCAGGGCCTGAAATGTGGGGAGGGAGCAAGGAATAATAGAATGCAAGCCAGGAAAGAGGTGGGGAATTTGAAATTCAAGATTTTTACCAATGATAGGTTGACTCAATCTGTGGAACTAATAAAGGTTTCAGGATTAACATAAGAGAGACAAGTCAAAAGTATTTCTGACAAGATTTTATGATCTCTTGAGAGAAGATAACAGTTACAGGCTACACGGACTTTTCAGATGTAGTACCTAAGTGGCATATATTGTATAATTCAGATTTGCTTGCCATATTTTAAGGAAGATCAAGATAAACTGAGATGCATCTAGAAGAGAACATAAGGATGGGGAGGACTAGATACTATGCCAGATGAAGGTACTAGAGGTGTTTAGATCAAGAAAAGGAAACTGAGAGTGGGGAAGAAATATCTCTTTAAATAACTAAAGGGTTGTCATATGAAAGCAGGATGAAATTATTCTGCTTAACTATGAATCAATCAATGAAAAAAATAAAAATAAAATACCTACTGTGTGTCAGTGCTCTTAGTTGTAAATACAATGGCAAGCAAGAAAACTGGTGATACTTATAGAAAGATTAACTTTAGGTGCAGCTAGGTGGCATAGTGGTTGGAGCAACAGCCCTAAATTCAGGAGAACCTGAGTTCAAATGTGGCCTCAGACATTTAACACTTCCTAACTGTGTGGCCCTAGGCAAGTCACTTAACCCCAATTGCCCAGGAGAAAAAAAAGAAAGAATAACTTTGTTTTAATGTAAACAAAATAATAAATATGAATGATTACCTTTGCTTAATTGGCTGCTTTGGGTAGTAGGGAATCTCTTTTACTTGAAGGCTTCAATAATGATTTAGAATAGGTAACATCTAGTCTGGGAATTTTGTGAATGGCATTTTTGATAAAATATGGGTAAGATAAGTTAGACTTTTAGGTCACTTCTGACTCAGACATTGGGTGATTCTGAATTAATTCTCTCTCTTGTTCCACACAAAAATCTATTTATGGCATTGTGTAAACTTTTGTGGTATCCCTTTTGAAAGTACACAATGCACACACACACATTTATGTAATATACAATTAATTCAAGGATTTGTAATACCAGTAGAATGAGTATTCCCCTGCATTGAAGCAGATAGTTTGTCCTGATCATATTGATAGATCACTTTCAAGATAAGTGGTATTCAAATACATTCAGAAAATTATATAATCTCAGAGTACAAAGAAGCATCTGAAACTAATAGTCTAAACCTGTACTATCTCTACAAACATGATGTAAATGAGCAAAGCTTTACTTGAAAACATAAAGTGCAAGAGAAATTCATCATCCATTCTGCATATTTTCATTACTTGGGATGTTTATTTGGTTCAGTTTCCATAATATTAAGCCTAAATTTGCTTCTTTGTCACTTCTATTCGTAACTCAAAATATTGCACCCTGATGTCAAACAGAATAGATCAGATTGCTTCTCAAGATGACAGTACCTCTAAAGACAACTATCCCTACTTCCTTTAGTTCTCACCATTCCAGACTAAAGACCCCTAGTTTCTTGAGCCAGATGACCTTCCCTTGAGACTCTTTCATCATCTTGATTATCCTCTGGATACTCTTTAGTTATTGTATTTCATAAATTGTAATGACTAGAGAATAAGTGGTTTGACCACCAAGAGCAAAGAATTATTTTTATCTCTCTAGCATTGTACACTACGCCAATAGTAAATTAGCCTAATAGTTATTAGATTTCTTAGATGTCATATTTTGTCTGCCATTTTGGCTACTGTTGATCATGCTGTCCACGATAACCCCAGATGTTTTCAAACTGTTCTTTAATCAAGCTTCCTATTTCTTATATTTGGGAAATAGGTTATTGAACCCTAGTTTAAACAAAATTCAATCCTATTGTATTTAATTTCATTAGATTTGCCTCAAATCTTTTTTGACATTTATAAAATTTGAAAAGAATGCTTCCATTGGCTTTATTAGTAAAATTAGCAATGGGCACAAAATTATGGGCCCCTGAACTCCAGAACTCTTTTTTTCAGTTGACATCAAATAAAGAATTGTTTTTCTGTATCGGTTAATTCAACCATTTCTTTACTCCCTCTAATTTTACAATCCCTATACTTTTCCCACAAGAATAGAACAGCCTTAGCAAATAGTTGCAAAATTCAATTACTTTTAAAAATATTACTTGGTTCATAACTTTATAAATTCTATTTAAACAACAAACTAGATTGACATTGTAAAATCTCAGTGAGTTCATGTTGACTTTTTATAATACTTCTTACTTTATTGAATGTTCATTAGCTATTTTTTAATAACATTTTAAATTTTCTTCCTCCTTCTTCTCCTCCTTTTCCTCTTGTTCCTTCATCTCCCTTCTTCTTCCCCTTCTTCTGATCATTCAAGATGGGTTTTCTTGGCAAGGATGCTGGAGTAATTTTCTATTTTCTTTTTCAGTTCATTTTACAGATGTGGAAATAAAGGCATACAGTGTTAAATAACTTTCTAAGGCTCATAAATTCTCTCATACCAGATTTGAATTCAGAAAATCCAGACTTCTTACTACAAGCCTCTCACTATCCAGTTTGCTCCTTAACTTCCCTTAGTAAATACTTACTAAACGTTTATTGATTTGAATTGAATTAAGCTTTTCTTAGGAATGAAAATGAAGCATTCTGTACTAGAGTTTTCTAAGTTTATTATATTCTTCTCCCCTTTTAAATTTGGGAATATTTGTTCTTTAGAGCTGTGATACTTCTTTTATTTTCTACCATATAATGATGATGATAGCAGTCAGAATTTATATAGATCTTAAAAGATAGAAAAGTGGTTTAACATATTTATAATGACTTATTCAGCTATTTTCCAACTTATGAGCATCTATTCAGTTTCCATTTTCCTGCAACCAAAAAAAAAAAAAAGAAAGAAAGAAAGAAAGAAAGAAAGAAAGAAAGAAAGAAAGAAAGAAAGAAAGAAAGAAAGAAAGAAAGAAAGAAAGAAAAGGCTGCTATAAACTTTTTTGCACATATGGGTCCTTTCTCTTTTTTCTTTGTGATACAGACCTAGTAGAGACACTGCTGGATCAAAGGAAGTGCACAATTTGATAGCTATTTGAACATAGTTCCATATTACTTTCCATAATGGTTGGATAAGTTCACAACCCCAGCAACAATTGATTGGTGCCTCACCTTCCCCACTTCTGCTCCAACATTTATCATTTTTTCCCTGTGATCTTAGTCAATCTGAGAGGGGTGTATTGCTACTTCAAAGGTGTCTTGATTTGCATTTCTCTGATCATTGTAAAATCTCAGAGTCCATGTTGACTTTTTATAATACTTCTTACTTTATTGAATGTTCAGTGACTTACAGCATTTTTTTATATGATTAAATGTGGTTTAATTTCTTCACATAAAAATTGCCTGTTTATATCATTTGACCAAATATCAATTAATAAAAGACTTGAATTTTTATAAACTTGAGTCAATTCTCTGTCTATTTTCAAAATGAAGCCTTCATCATGACATTTAGATGTAAATTCCTCCCAGTTTATTGCTTTCCTTCTAATCTTGTATGCACTTATTTTATTTGTACAAAAAAATTTTAACTAAATATTTTGCATTCCATAATGTATTCCCATTCTTCTTTGGACACAGATTCCTTCCTTCTCCATAGCACTGAGAGATTGATACCCTTTGTTCTAATTTGTTCATAGTATCACTTGATACTATGCAATTTATGTCTAATTTATGAGCCTATTTGGTCTTATTTTGGTGTAGAGTATTAAGTGTCTGCCAGTGCCTAGTTTCTGCCATACTAATTTCCACTTTTCCCAGTAATTTTTTCAAACAGTGAATTCTTATCATAGAAACTGGCATCTTTAGGTTTATCAAAGACTAGATTACTATTTCCATTGCCTATTGTGTCTTGTGAATCTAACCTATTCCAATGATCATATACTCTTTCTTAACCAGTATCAAGTGATTTTGATGACCACTGCTTTATAATATAGTTTTAGGTCTAGTATAGCTAGTATACCACCTTCATTTGCAGTTTTCTTCATAAATTCCCTTGAAATTCTTGATGTTTTGTTCTTACAAGTGAAATTTGTTATTATTTTTTCTAGGTTTGTAAGCTAATTTTTGGAAGTTTGATTGATATGGCACAAAATAAGCACATTACTTTAGTTAGTATTGTCATTTATTATATTAGCTCAGTCCATTCATGAGCACTTGATGTTTTTCCACTTGGTTAGTTCTGACTTCATTAATGTAGGAAGTGTTTTGTAATTGTGTTCATATAGTTCCTGACTTTGCCTTGTTAGATAGACTCCCAAATATTACACATTATCTAAAGTTATGTTAATTGGAATTTCTCCAGCACCTGTTGCTGGATTTTGTTGGTAATATACAGAAATGCTGATGATTTATATGGATTTATTTTGTTTCCTGCATCTTTGCTGAAGTTTTGAATTGCTTTTAGTAGTTTTTCAGTTGATTGTCCAGGATTCTATAAATATACCATTATACAATTATACAATCTGCAAAGACTAATAATTTGGTTTCCTCGTTATCTACCTCAATTCTTTTAATTTCTTTTATTCACTTATTGTTAAAGCTAATATTTCTAATAGAATATTGAATAGAAATGGTGATAGTTGGCAATCTCATTTCACCCCTCATCTTATTGGGAATGCTTTTAGTTTATCTCCATTGCAAATGATGCTTGTTGATGGTTTTAAATAGGTGTCACTGATCATTTTAAGAAAAAAATACTCTGGGGCCAAGATGGCGGAGAGGAGGCACATAGCTTTGTAGCTCCGCGTTTTCTCTCACTATCCATTACATTACAAGCCTCCGAATTAATGCTTGACTGAAAAAAAAAAAAAAAACCACAAATAGTTACCAAGAGAAGCCACCCTTGAGATTCGCCAAGAAAGGTCTGATTTTACTGGAGGGCTGGGATGGTTTTAAATCGGGCGCAGGTGGTGGGCAGCGGCAGTGAGAAATTCTCATTAGAGAAATTGATCTATAATTTTCTTTCTCTGTTCTGACTCTACTTGATTGAGGTATTAGCACCATATCTGTGTCATAAAAGAAATTTGGTAGGAGTCCTTCTTTCCCTTTTTTCCTAAATAGTTTGCATAGTATTGGAATTAATTTTTCTTTAAATGTTTGCTTAACTTTACATGTAAATCCTTCTGGTCCTGAAGATTTTTTCTTAGGGAACTAATAACTTATTATTTTTTTTTCTAAAATGGGTATTATTTAATTAATTTATTTCCTCCCCTGTTAATCTGGGCAATCTATAAGTAGTCATTCTTTTCACTTACCAGATTTATTGGCATAAAGTTATTCAACATAAGTCCTAATTATTGGTTTAATTTCCTCTTCATTGGTAGAAAGCTCATTCTTTTCATTCTTAACACTAACAAATTTGTTTTCTTCTTTCCTTTTTGATTTAATTAATCAAATTAACAAAAGGTTTATCTATTTAGTTGATTTTTTCATAAAAACAACTCTTGGCTTTGTTTTTTAATGTTATAGTTTTCTTACTTTCAGTTTTATTAATCTCTCTTTTTATTTTCAGAATTTCAATTTGGGCATTTAATTTAAGGGACTTAATTTGTTCTTTTTCTACCTTTTTAAATTACATGCCCAATTCATTGATCTTACTTTTCTTTTCTTTATTTTATGCAAGTAAACATCATTTTAGTATTAAAAAACAAAAACAAAAACAAAAAAACCTTCCCTTACTAACTACTTTGGCTGCATCTCATAAATTGTGGTATGTTTTTCATTAATGTCATTCTCTTGGATGAAATTATCAATTGTTTCAATGATTTTGTTATTTCACCCACTCATTCTTAGGATTAGATTATTTAGTTTCCAATTAATTTTTGATCTATTTTATTTCAGGTAATTTTTAATCTATCATTATCTGAAAAAAGATGCATTTATTATTTCTTCTTTTCTGCAATTGACTTTAAAGTTTTTATGCCCTAATACATGGTCAGTTTTTGTGAAGGTCTCATGTCCTGCCAAGAAAAGAAGAATATATCTCTCTATCTCCATTCAATTTTCTTCAAACATCTATCATGCTTAACTTAACTAAAATTCTATTCACTTCCTTAACTTCTTTCTTATTTATTTTGTGGTTCAATTTATCTAGTTCTGAGAGGACAAGGTTGAGATGTCTCACTAGTATAATTTTGCTGTCTTAATCTTCTTACAGCTCTCAACTTCTCTAGGTATTTGGATGCTATAACATCATATATAACAACATATAACAAATAACATATTACTATTGATATTATTTCATTATCTATGAAATATAGTTTGGCAAACTATAGTTTCCTTACTTTTCTATTTTAACTAAATCTATTTTTGTTTTTGCTTGATCTGAGATGAGGATTGCTACTCTATGTTTTTTTTTTTTTAATTAAGCTAAAGCAAAATAGTTTCTGCTGTAATCTATTACCTTTTACTTGTATGTATAACTCTGCTTTAAATGTATTTCTTATATATATATACATTTATAAGATATATATATATATATACACATATATATGTATGTGTGTGTGTATATATATATATATATATATATATGTATATATATATATATATATATATAACATTCTGACTTTTAATTCAGTGTGCTATTTGGTCCTGCTTTATGGGTGAATTCATCCCATTCACATTCATTTAATTTTCCCCAAGTTATACTTTTTTCTTTCCTTTCCACTGTTCCCTTCTTACCAGTTGTTTACTTCTGACTACCACCCACCTTTCTTATACCTTTCCCCTTCTGTCTCTTGCCTATTAGTCTCTTCCTTTCTTTTCTACTTTCCTACTTCCCTATAGAGTGAGAAAAGTTTTTTTTTTCTTTGAAGCTAAATATGTTTGATATTCTCTTCTTGAGCAAAATCTGATGAGTAAGCTTAACACAATGCTCATCACTCTCCCCTCAATTGTAATACTTGTTTTTTGTCTCTTCATGAAATGTAATTTACCCCATTTTACCTCCATTTTTCTTCTTTGAGTAATTTCCTCTCCTTTAGTTTCTTTTTTATATCATCACAATAAAATCCAATTATACTTATAGCCACTGATAATACCTATAACAGAGATATAACTCTCAAGATTTAAACATATTATTTACCCATATAATAATGTAAACATTTTAACTTTTAAAAGAAAGTTATTTTTTTTTCTTTCCTTTTTATCTTTTTATGCTGCTCTTGGGCTCTGCATTCAAGGATCAAATTTTCTGTTAAGTTCTGGTCTTTTCATCAAACATAAATGAAATTCACTTGTTTCTTTAAATGTCCATCTTTTCTCCTAAAAGAGAATATTTAATTTTTTCTGGATAGTTGATTTTTGGCTGCAATCAAAGTTCCTTTGCTCTTTCAAATATCATTTTCCAGATCCATCAGTCCTTTAAAATTGAACCTGCTAGGGTCTGGGTAATCCTGATTATGGCTCCTTGATGTTTGAATTGTTTTTGGCTGCTTCCAATATTTTCTCCTAGATCTGATAATTCTGGAATTTAGCTACAGCATTCCTTGGAGTTTTGTTTTGTTTTCCATTTTGGAGTCATTCAGGAGGTGATTGATGAATTCTTTCAATGGCTGTTTTATCCTCTGGTTCTAGATATCGGGGTAATTTCCCTTGATGATTTCTTGAAAGAATTATCTAGGATCTTTTTTTTTATTATGGTTTTCAGGCAATAAAATATTTTTTAGATAGTCTCTCCTGGATCTATTTTCCAGATTGGTTGTTTTTCCAATGAGATATTTTACATTTTCTTCTATTTTGGTTTTGTTTGACTGATCCTTGATGTTTCATTGAGTCATTCACTTCCATTTGTATAATTCTAATTTTTAGTGAATTGTTTTCTTCATTTGGCTTTTTAAATCTTTTGCATTTTGTCAATTGAAATTTTAAATGAGTTGTTTTATTCATTGATTTTTTTTTTCATTTCACAAATTCTGTTTTATAATGAGTTATTTTCATTTTTCCATTTTCATTAAATCTATGTTGTAAGGATTTATATCCTTTTTCTATTTTGTCAAATCTATTTTATAAGGAGTTATATAGAGTTATAGGCTTTTTACATTTGGCTAAATTTGTTTTCTTCAGATAATTTTTGTGTTTCATTATCCAAACTCATCTGCAAAGTTTTCATTTCCTTTTTCCATTTTTCTTGTAACTTTTTTTTAAAGATACTTTTTGAATTCTTCTAAGAGAGTCTTGTGAGATGGAGACACCAATTCATATCATCCTTTTGGGGACTTCATCTGAAGAAATTTGCCTTTAATGTCCTCAGGGTTTGAGGTCTGTTGTTCTCTGTCTCCATAAAAGTTATTTATGGTCAGACCTTTTTTTTTTTGCTTTTTTGCTCCCAAGGCTACATGGCTTCAGACTACCCTGGATCCAGTGGTGCTAACTTCCTTCCCATGCTGGGTGAACATGACCAAGTCCAATATTATTCAGGGATGAAGGGGCTTGTTATTTTGCATTTGTAGTTGCATTGGATGTGTCACAAGCACTCTGCTGAGTCTGGCTTCTGAACCAGGACAGAGTAGTAAATGCCACTGTAATTTGGCTAAGAGCCTCCCAGTATATTCCCCCAGTTCAAAGATACACTTCTCTACATTTTTAAAGCTATTTTTTTTAGTGTCAAGAACTTGATCAAGATTAATTCATTAACATCTTCATAAAAAGAAAATTATAAAATACCTATTTTGGAAACTGCAATACTTTACAATGTACTAATGTTGTTTCCTTTTTAAAAATATATTTGAAATTTCTTGTTGCAATTCCAAAACTTATATATGTTTCTAAACTTCCACTCTCTTCCTTCTTTTAAAATAATTCATTGGAAATCTTTTTTTAATTTTTAATTTTGTTTTCAAATATTTAAAAATTGTATTTAATATCTTTGTTTCACACACAAAAAAATGTTTCAAATCCCCTTGCTTCTTCTCTTCACAAACCCTGCACTGAGAAGTCAAACAAGTTGGTAGCAATTAGTGTATCATTATGTGTAGTCATGCAAAACATTTTCATATCAGCCATGTGGTAAAAGAAAACATAAAAAAGAAAAGCATCAAGAAAAATAAGGATTTAAAAAAAATAAAGACTCAAATACATGAGAATTTAAGTAATTCTTCATTTGATAACTGGTCAAAAGATATGAATAGACAATTTTTAGATGAATAAATTGAAACCACATCTAATCATGTGAAAAATGCTCTAAGTCACTATTGAACAGAGAAATGCAAATTAAAACTCCTCTTAAGTACCATCATGCACATCTGAAATTGGCTAAGATGACAGAAAAAGATGATGATAAATGTTGGAGAGAATGTAGGAAAACTGGGACACCAATACATTTATTGGTGGAGTTATGAATTGATCCAACCATTCTGGAGAGCAATATAGAACTATGCCAAAGGGCTATCAAGCTGTGCATACACTTTGATCCAGCAGCCACTCCACTGGGCCTGTATCCCAAAAAGATCATTAAAAAGGGAAAAGGACTCACATGTGCAAAAATGTTTGTGGCAGCCCTTTTGTAGTGGAAAGAAACTGGAAACTGGAAAAGAAACTAAAACCATTGGAACTAGCTTGAATCACCTTGCTATTAAAACAAGCCACATCCATCAGGACTGATCATTGTGTAATCTTCTTTTTGCTGTGTACAATGTTCTCTTGGTTCCAATCAATTCACTCAGTATCAATTCATGTAAATTTCTCCAGAACTCTCTGAAATCATCCTGATGATCCTTTTTTTATAAAACAATAATATTCTATAATATTCATATATGTAGCTTATTAAGCCATTTTCCAAGTAATAGACATCCACTCAGTTTCAGTTCCTTGCCACTACAAAAAGGGCTGCTAAAAACATTTTTGCACATGTGGGTTCCTTTCCCTCCTTTAAGATATCTTTGGAATATAAGCCCAGTAGAAACACAGCTGGATCAAAGGGTATGCACGGCTTGATAACTTTTTGAGCATAAGTTCCAAATTGCTCTCCAGAATGGTTGAATCCATTCACAGTTCCACTAACAATATATTAGTGTCCCAGTCTTCCCACATCCCCTCCAACATTCATCATTATCTTTTCCTGTCATCTTAGCCAATCTGAGAAGTGTGTAGTGGTATCTCAGAGTTGTCTTAGTTTGCATCATTCTGATCAATAGTGTTTTAGAGCATCTTTTTATATGACTAGAAAGTTTCAATTTCTCCATCTGAAAATTGTCTGTTCATATCCTTTGACCATTTGTAAATTGGAGAATGGCTTGAATTCTTATAAATTTGAGGCAATTTTCTATATATTTTAGAAATAAGACCTTTATCAGAACCTTTGAATGTGAAAATGTTTTCCCAGTTTATTACTTCCCTTCTAATCTTGTCTGCATTAGTTTTGTTTGTACAAAAATGTTTTAATTTAATATAATCAAAATGAGCTATTTTGTAATCAATAATGATTTCTAGTCTTCTTTGGTCACAAATTCTTCCCTCCTCCACAGACCTGAGAGGTAAACTATGATAAGTTCTTCTAATTGGTTTATAATATCACTCTTTATATCTAGATCATGAACCCATTTTGACCTTATCTTGGTATAAAGTGTTAGGTATGGGTCAGTATTTAGTTTCTGCCATACTAGTTTCCAATTTCCTCAGCAGTTTTTGTCAAATAATGAATTCTTATCTGCAAAGCTGGGATCTTTAGCTTTGTCAAACATTAGATTACTATAGTCATTGATTATTTTGTCCTATGAATCTAACTTATTCCACTGATCGACTATTCTATTTCTTAGCCAGTGCCAAATGCTTTTGATGACTGCTGCTTTATAATATAGTTTTAGATCTGGTACAGCTAGGCCACCTTTGTTTAAATTTTTGTGGGTTCTGCCAGTGCAGAACCTTTGGGATTCTCTAATTAATTATAATGTCAGTTAGAAAAACTGGTAATTTTATATTTTCTTTTTCAAATTCTCAGGTTCTTATTACTAAAACTATTATTTCTACAATGATATGAAATATCAGCATTGACAGTAGATGTCCTTTTTTTTTTTTTACCTATGTCTCTTAGAGAGGTAGGTCTCTATTGATTTCTAGTTGCAGATACTATTTGTTCTTATTTTCAGAAAGCCAGTATTTGTCATTCTAAGAAATTATACATTTATTCCTATAAATTTTAATATTTTTATAATAAGGAAATATGTCAAAAATATATCAGGTATATATTGATATGAAAGTATGATTTATATAATTTTAATGATATCATCTATTTAGAGCTACCACAATATTGAATCATCCTGGATTCCTGGTGTAAATCCAACATGGATATTGGGGGGAAATGATTTACTATGTTGTCATAACCTTTTGATAATATGTTATTCACTATTTAAATGTATTCATGAGGGATAGCGGGGCTATACTCTTATTTTTGCTCTGTTTTGCATTTCTTTATTTCAGAATATCAGAGCTATAATTAGCCTATAAAAGAAGTTTGAATGTATCACTTTTTGTATTTCTGCAATTTGACCAATAATAATACTGGGGTTATCGTTTGAATATCTTAGAGAATTCACTTATAAATACATCCTTTATTTTTTGCTGTGTTGTTACCCCTTCTTAAATTACTTTATCATTTGTTTAGTTTCCTTTTCTGATACTATGTTATTTAAATTATTTCTTACATTGTTAATCTGAATATTTAATGTATTTTAAATAATCATATATTCCCATCACTGTGAAAGTGAACAGTGTGAGGGTATAATGGGAAAAAAATAGTCCCAACTCTCTAAGACTATGCATTCCATACTTAGAAAAGTCAGACACACATGTTTAGATCCTTCCCAAGCCTGGCAAATATTACCTGTTCAAATCTGCATTTGAGGCTTCAACATTTACTTCAAATGTAAAACCTTTCCTGATATCTGAACTTCTTAATGCTTTCTTCATCCTTTGTTTTTCTTTTTTCTTCTCTTGTGTAAATATATATATATACATATATATATATATGTGTGTGTGTGTGTGTGTGTGTGTGTGTAGACAAACATATTTACTGTAAAGTAATATATAGTCAATTATATCTTATAAATGTTTTAAATATAGCTGTTTGTATATATAATATACATGTACACACATATAATCATACACATGGAAACACATATAATACAATCTAAAAGGAAGTCACTAGGTGCTTCAGGAATCAGGAAAGCTTCAAATAAGTTGCGCTACTTGAACTAAACTTTGATCTTAAAAGGCAAAGGTAAAATAAGCATATTTATCAGGCATAAGAAGGAGGTGAGGTAATCTGGGCACAGTTTTGGCAAAATTAAGCAATGTTTCCATTTGTTTGATTTTAATTTGGCTTCTCAAATTGGATTTTTACTTGTATTAAAAAAAATTTCAATTAAAATAAAAACAATACCACTCCCTTGTGTGATGTGTCATTTGATGTGCATAATGATTTCTGAGTTTCTAGGCCCATATTTTCTCAATATTGCTGTTTAGGCTATGTACAAAGATAATGTTCACTCCAGAGATAAATTTCTCTGTGTGTGAAAAATGACACTTGTTCTCATCATTTCCATTTCAGGCTGACATCACCAAAATAGAAGCTTTTGCTGGAAGCTCCTCTGCAACAATGTCTTTTAAAGCTCTCAGGCCAGTTTTAATGATGGTAAAATATTTAGAATTTTTTAATGCAGGAGACCAAATAGAATAATGCATGAAACCAATAAATAAATAAGCAGACAAATAGGATTTGTAGACAGACAGATAGTGAAGCTTTTATAAAGAGATCGACCACAGAGGTTTTAAAGTCAGTTTGATAGTTTTTTATTAGTGGTGGATGAGGGTTTTAAACAGTTAGTCGTCACAGCCTCCTGAAGAGCAAAGAGGAAATAGTGGTGAAGTATATGATAAAGTCAAATGATAACCACAATTATAAATATTGAGCCTCACGGAAAGAATTCATAATGAATGGATATGATTTCTGGCTTTGGGTGGGGTAGACCTCAAGGGAGATAAAAATCTTTCCTCTCATACAGGATGTTTTCTCTCATTACAGTCTAGAAATCCATAATACTTGGTAGAAAGAAGGATTATTACACTAGAAATTATATTGCTTGAAATCTGATCCTGGCCTATATCTTACTATATTGGTGTCCTCGAGGCAGCATGGTTCTCTAGAAAGAACATTGCCTGTGATGTTATAAAACCTGGTTCAAATCCTACTTCAGGTGGTATTTACATATGTGGAATTTAGCAAGTCATAACCTCAGTGAACCTCAGTAATCTCATCTGTAATACAATTTGGTTAGATTACATGGTCTCTAAAGTCATTTCTATCTATAAATCTATGGTCCCATTAATCTAATACGCATCTCCGATTCTTATTTTCCTAATTGTTTAAATGAGAAAAAAATCCTGTCACATTTACCTTACAGAATTGTGGTGAAAAATCATGTGAAATAATATGTGACATACTTTGCATTTATAAAATGCTACACAGATGTCAATTACTGCCATCAGTTTCAGACAGTTTCCTTTCCAAGAGGATTTTAAATTATGCTTGATCACTAATACCTAATGCCCTTGACTTGCAGATGTACCTAATTCTAACCAAACTGAACTTTAAAAGAAAGAATTAGTTTATTGTGAATTTCATTCCTCTCTTAAAGGAAAATCAGTCTCAGTTTTTTTTTTCCTGTTAATTTAACACAAACAAATTTATAATCTCAAAAATATTTCCCCTCAACAATAAACTGAGAAAACATTTTTACAGTCAAAGCTTCTGATAAAGGCCTCATTTCCAAAATATATAGAGAATGGACTCTAATTTATAAGAAATCAAGCCATTCTCCAATTGATAAATGGTCAAAGGACATGAACAGACAATTCTCAGATGAAGAAATTAAAACTATAACCATATGAAAATATGCTCCAAATCATTATTAATCAGAGAAATGCAAATTAAGACTACTCTGAGATACCACTACACACCTGTCAGATTGGCTAGAATGACAGGGAAATATAATGCAGAATGTTGGAAGGGATGTGGGAAAACAGGGACACTGATACATTGTTGGTGGAGTCGTGAACACATTCAACCATTCTGGAGAGCAATTTGGAACTATGCTCAAAAGTTATCAAACTGTGCATACCCTTTGATCCAGCAGTGTTTCTACTGGGCTTATATTCCAAAGAGATACTAAAGAAGGGAAAGGGACCTGTATGTGCCAAAGTGTTTGTGGCAGCCCTGTTTGTAGTGGCTAGAAGCTGGAAAATGAAAGGATGCCTATCAATTGGAGAATGGTTGAGTAAATTGTGATATATGAATGTTATGGAATATTATTGCTCTGTAAGGAATGACCAGCAGGATGAATACAGAGAGGACTGGCGAGACTTACATGAACTGCTGCTAAGTGAAACGAGCAGAACCAGGAGATCATTATATACCTCAACAACGATACTGTTTGAGGATGTATTCTGATGGAAGTGGATCTCTTCGATAAAGAGAGCTTTAATTGATCAATGATGGACAGAAGCAGCTACCCCAAAGAAAGAACACTGGGAAATAAATATAAACTCCTTGCATTTTTGTTTTTCTTTCTGGTTTATTTATACCTTCTGAATCCAATTTTCCCTGTGCAACAAGAGAACTGTTTGGTTCTGCACACATATATTGTATCTAGGATATACTGTAACCTATTTAACATGTATAAGACTGCTTGCCATCTGGGGGAGGGGGTGGAGAGAGGGAGGGGAAAAATCGGAACAGAAGTGAGTGCAAGGGATAATGTTATAAAAAAAAATTACCCTGGCATGGGTTCTGTCAATAAAAAGTAATTTAAAAAAATATTTCACCTCCATTTTTTTCTCCTTGAAATGTAAGAGGATACCTCTAGTAAATAATCTTCACCTGGATCATCTTTATCCTTTTCTTTTTTTGCTCATGATGCCTGCTTTTTGATATACAACTTACCATTAATTACTAATTCATGTGACAAACATGTTACCCTACTCCTCATTCTAATATGTTCATAGAAAACAACATAGAAGGAAGGGCATTTAGCTCTACAGAGAATTAATTAGCATGTAATTCTCAGTATATCATCAAGTGTTAATTAGCAATTAAGCCATCTTGTGCATGACCTGCTGATTTGAATATAGTATTCTGTTATTGTGACCCTAGGGGGAAATAACTTGAAAGATTATTCTCCATCCTCATTTTAAAAATGAAATTTGGTGTTCACAGCTCCATTATCCTTGCATTTTGTTGAGCCACCACATGCTTTTCTTATCTTTGCCCCACTCCAATCTATGTCAGAGGCAATCTGTCTTTCCTTTCTTATGAGAGAATCACAAAATTCTTTCTAACTGATCAGAAGAAAAGGGAAAAAGCACAAGAACCTTCTTAAAAGCCTAATTTCTTTTATGTGTAGTTGTTTACTCTCCATAGTGTAATGTTTTATGCTATTGTGAGAAAACTCACCTTAGACATTGTTCTGTTTGTTTCATGTTGGAGATGTGACAAATCACTCCTTTTGTTGGTTCTTTTAGGAAAAGGAATGAGGTAGAAATATGAAAAAGCTATCTCCTAAAAATCAATTTTGAACCTTATCTATATTAAAATCTCTTCAAATTTGAAGGTAAGGATTATATCTTCTGGATTAACATTGAAAGCATCTAAAATGCTTTTTGATTTTCTCATGCATTGAAGCTAAACTCTACTCTGCTGGGGTAGGAAGCAGACTTTCTCTTCTCAAAATAATTCCAACAAATGACTAGTCTCAGTAGATTGCTTTCTATCTCTGTAACTTTCATCTTTCTTAATTGGATGGTATAGGCTTTTCAAATAATAAACTAGAATGATAGTTATAAAGAAGGGGAGGTGATTAATAATAATAGTTAACATATATGAAGTACTTATTAAATGTAATGACATTTTACAATTATTTTCTCAGCTAATCCTCACAACAGTCCTGTGAGGTAAGTACTATGGATATTCCTATTTTACACATGAGAAGAAGAGATTGAATGACTTACCCAAAATCTGATGTAGGATTTATATTTCCTGCCTTAACAGCACCAAACTGCCTCTTACATTTGTAATTCATTTGTAATCCTAAAATAATGAACTTCTAGAGAGCTTTGGGAATTATGATAAGAGAGACTTTGAGACATGAAACAACATTTTGCATTGTTATAATTGCTTAAATTATCTTATAAGTTTTTTTTATTTTTTTAAAGTGAATTTTCTTTTTTGTTTGTTTGTTTTTACCCATTTCCCCATTTTTCTTATTCTATTCTGAAGGACACCATGCCATACAAAAAGTTCAGCATGACTATCATGCATATCAAACAAGTCTAACATTTTCAGTACTCCACGCTCATTGTATTTCACCTCTTGAAAAAAAAGTAATAGAAATTCCCCTTATAGTCCTTCTTTGGGATTTAGATTAGTCATTTAATTTTCAGTATTCAGTATTAATTATTTTGTTTGATTGATTTTTCCATTTTGGCTACTGTAGTCATTTTGTATTTTTTGTAAGTTCCTGTTTCATAAATTAATATAAGTATTTCGATGTATTTTTCTATATTTATGTAATTTATAGAATTCATTTTTCATCACAAATATGTAAAAATTGTCTTTATAACCGAATACCTCTAAAGTTAATAGTCTTCTTTCCCCTCAGTTCATTGCAAAACAAAAAGTGTTGTACCTGATTTATTGTCGTTGATCTAGCAATGGAATCAATTTTAGAATATATACCTGTTTATTAAATCCTTTTCTACAATTCCAAATTATTTTCTATAATATTTCAATCAATTTACAATTGGATATGAGAAACTGTTTAGTTCAGATCCTTCATTTTTACACATTAGAAAACTGAAACTAAATTACTACCGAAGGTCACCAGGTTATATGTGTGAAAAAGTCACCATTTGAACCCAAATCTTCTGACCTTAGATCTCATGTTGTTTCAATTGTACCAAACTGTATTGTCCCCTTAAAATGTAAAGATGTGTGTGTGTGTGTGTGTGTGTGTGTTGTGTGTGTGTGTAATTATTTTATTATTATTGCTATGTTCTGGGAGAATTTAGTTCCCAATGTTATGCTTTGCATTAATAATTGGTTCACCATCATAATTTTATTTAGTGTATTTGTAGAATTCTTCTTCCTTCTGACTTCATTACTCCAATTGCTTTTTAGTTGATTTTTCAATTTGAAATACATGGAGAAGTCTATGAAGAACTATGAAACTGCAAATAGCAACTTGGCTCCCATAGATATCCCTTAAACTGAGAATGGTTAAACCAAGATTTATAAGAATTGTCCTTCTACAGTCATAATTTCCTTTATCCCTAGGGAAGATAGCCATAGCAATTCTTTGATGACCACAAATTCTGCATTTTTCCATCCAAACTCAGACCTATAAGCAACATTATCAGTCATGTGATGACAGGATCTTGACTCAGTCAGAAACACAAAAAATTAAATTCAAGTCAGTTTCTAGGTAAAGTAGCACACTAATCTGGGTTAATACAGTGGTGGAAATGTTTACTCATATTTTCATTCCTCAGAGGTCTCTATGACTTCATTTGATTTTTATTTTACTTTCTGGTACCAGTATATGCACTGACATCTATGTCTTAATGTGTAGGAACATCATAGAGTTTAATGAAGCAGCCTAGAAATGTACAAGTCATAATTGACAACTGTTTTGCCTTCTTTGTGCATTGTCATGGTGAAGATTGTAGCATAAATAATGGAGAAATGTTTAAAAATAAATTCTTGGGTGATTGCTGTCTAATGGTGCTGAAACCTACTGCTTCATGAAGATGGAAACAATGGCTTATAGTCTTTGATCTTTCAAGTGACAAGCAAGAGGCAGAATAAATCTTTTCGGTCTGAATGGCTTTAGATAGATTCTTTTCCTGAATGTCATGGAAATAGAATAGAGATGATACATTCCATGACGCATGCTTTTGAAGGACCTCAAATCTTCTCATTGTAGTATTACTCCTATTGCATAATGACAATGGGATATCTTCTGGAGGCTTCATTAAGATCTTTAATTGATATTATGGGCCCATAATCTTTTGTTTTAATTTTAATGCTACATATAAAAATCTATGACATTAACTTTCTCTATGAGAAAGGGTGATTTTCCAGGGAATGGTTACTTTATAAATTTTATATACTTTGATACTGACTTTTGCTTTTGACTTCATATTAGATGGCTGAGTCAAGTTATTTAATTTATTCAAAATTTATGTTCATAAAATTCTAAGTTTGGAGGGGACCTCAGAGGTCATCTCATTAAAGTCCCTATCTCAGGAAGAATCACCTTGTCTCAATAAGCTTAAACTGTCATGGGGATTAAAGGGATTTTCATAAAAGTGTAGTGGATGCTAAAAGGGTATAGTCCTTTTTAGGCATATGTTTGACTCTCATAAGACTTAAGGTCTAACATTACATATCTGTGGGAGAGAAATACAGAGGAGGGTTAAGGGACAATAAAGAAAGTTTATAATCAGAGATTATATTGGCTCTCCAGTGCAATAGTTTTCAGGACAAAGCAGGAGGAAGAATATCATAATAACAGTGTTGTAGATCAACTGACATTTTACTCTGCAGACCCAGCTTTTCTTAGTTAAGTGTTAATTGACTTGTATCCCTGGGCACCTGTACAAAGGTACAATTTTATTTTAGAAGTCAAGCAATATATTTTATAGAGTTGGCTATATTTTCTTTCAGTTGTATCTAATTTCAATGATGTAATATAAGAGGAATAGAAATTCTAAGGATTGGCTGATCATGCCCAGCTGAATACAAGAATTGGGTATATAAATTTCTGTTCATTTCACTTCTCATTATTTCCTGAAAGTATTTCCAGGTTTTTCTGAAAGTATCTTGCTCATCATTTTTTATAGTACAATGGTACTCCATAACAATCAAATAGTACCACTTATTCATCCATTTCCCAATTGAAGATCATCCTCTAAATTCTTAATTCTTTGCTACTACTAAAAGTGCTGCTATAAAAATTTTTGTATAAAAGATCCTTTTCCCTTTAAAAAAAATTCTACTAGTAGCATAGCTAGATCAAAGGGCATGTACAATTTTGTAACTTTGGGGGCAAAATTCTGAATTGCTCTTGAGAATGTTGGAATCACTTTACAACTGCGCCAACAGTATATTAGTATCTCAATTTTCCTATATCCCTGCCTATATTTGATTTTTCCTTTTGTATCATATTAACTTATCTGATAAGTATCTGATAAGCTAGAAAGCTGTTTTAATTTGCAAGTTTCTACTCAGTAATGATCTAGAAGTTTTTTTTTTTTTTTTTTTTAACATGGCTATATATGTATTTGATTACTTTGCATGAAAACTATCTATTCATATTCTGGTTTATTACTTGTGAATTTAAGAGTGATTTTTTATAAATATGACCATTCTCTATATATTCAAGAAATGAAATCTTTATTAGAGAAATTGCTATAAATTTATTTTCACTATTATATTTTTTTAAGTATTTCCTTCCATCCTATTTCCTCCCTATTTATTCTATTATCTCTCACCTTCAAACTATTCATCCTCAAATGTATTATTTTTCTGACTACTACCTACTCCAAGCTAATACTTCTTTTATCAGCACCTCCCCAATACCTCTGCTCATGTCTTATCTTTTTCCCTACTTTCTTATAAGGTAAGCTCCCTTTGCAAATTAAATTGAGTATTTACATTATTCTGTCTGAGCCAATTCCAATGAGAGTAAGGTTCAAATTTCCCATCCAGTTTTCCCATCTCCCCCTTTAACATAAAAGCTCTTCTGTACCTCTTTTAAGAGATAATTTAATAATAATCAATACTAAAAAATCTATTCTAACTTTCCCTTCACCCTTCCTCCCAGTTCATTCCTTTTTCTCACCCTTTAATTTTAGTTTTTAGGTATCATCCCATCATATTCAATTGATACATATGGCCTCTATCTATGTATACTCTTAATTGCCCTAAAATTATGACATTCTTATGAATTATGAGTATTATCTTCCTATAGTGAACAGTAACCAAACTGCTGAATCTTTTTTCATGATTTTATTGAATCACTTGTTTTTTGTTTCCTTTTGATTTTTTCCCCTATCCTTCTTATTTAATTTTTTAATCCTTTTTGAGCATTTCTAAGAATTCTTTTGGGACCCGAGAGCAATTTTCAGGCTTTGGATGTAGTAGCTTTGACTTTGTTTTCTTCTTCTGAGTTTGTGTTTTGATCTTTCCTGTCACCATAGTAACTTTCAATTATCAGACTCTTTTTGGGGGGTCATTTTCTTAGCCTGTATCTTCTCTTTTAATGTCATCTTTTTAAAAAAATTTTATCTTAAAGTTGGTCTCTATTCTTTGAGATGGAGGAGTCACCATCCCAAGCTTCAAGATTTTTGTGCATTTTTTTCAGAATTATTTCTGTCTGTAAATCTTTAAGTCTTCTAAGGTTGTTTGATCTAAGAGAGGTGTGTTTACTTCTCTTCTGGCCTGTGTTCTCAGCTGAGAGTGACTACAAGTACTCTTTTCCAAACTGGAAATGGACAGTGTCACTACCACCATGGGACCACACACTCTGGTGTATTAATA
Organism: Antechinus flavipes; assembly: GCF_016432865.1. Classification (NCBI taxonomy): domain Eukaryota; kingdom Metazoa; phylum Chordata; class Mammalia; order Dasyuromorphia; family Dasyuridae; genus Antechinus; species Antechinus flavipes. The sequence continues at coordinate 58,380,708 of NC_067401.1, forward strand.
TCCTTCTGTGCCCTTGGACTATGACATAGATCTTCTTATAAGCTATGCAAAATAGTCCTGTCCCAACCAAAGAGCTCTAGGAATTTCCTTCTACCCAATTGTATAACCTTTTCCTCTCTGTAGGTTGAGAACACTGGAAGCTTCTTCTGTCTCTTTAGTATCCCCCAAGATATTTTGCTGTCTTGTACTGGGTGTTGCCTACTACTAATTGTAGAGTGTAGAGTCTTTGCTGCTGATTTGTGCCAGGATTTGGTGCTTCACTGATATCTTGCTGATACATTGCACTGGATTTGGTACATTCTTACACTGATGACCATCTAGATTGGTTTTAGCTAAATAATCGTTTAACCCCATCCTTTGGTCAATTCTGCCACTCAGAATATTCTAAGCTGCTATTTGAATAAGAATTTCAATGGGTCAGGTCGAATCCCTGCCCTTTCTCTGCTCCTTGACCATTTTCTTTCTGCCATCCCTTTGAACAAAAGTACTTTTCTATGAAAGTATATATTTAGATGTATTTCACCACATAGCAGGGTGCTTTGAAAAGAGAAAACATTCTGAGAAAATGGGAAAATAATTTTAGAAATAATTTACAACTTTAGCAAAGTTGCAGGATACAAAATAAATCCACCTAAATCCTCAGCATTTTAATACATCACCAACAAAATCCAACAGCAAGAGATACAAAGAGAAATTCTATTCAAAACAAGTGTTGATAGCATAAAAATATTTGGGAATCCATCTGCCAAAGGAAAGTCAGGAATTATATGAGCAAAATCATAAAACACTGTCCACATAAATAAAACCAGATTTAAATAACTGGAAAAATATTAAGTGCTCTTGGATAGGCCAAGAGAATATAATAAAAATGACAATCTCCTTAAACTAATCTATTTATTTAGTGCTATAACAATGAGACTCCAAGAAACTATTTTAGTGACCTAGAAAAAAATAACAACAAAATTCATATGGAAGAACAAAAGGTCAAGAACTTAAAGGGAATTAATGAAAAGAAAATCAAATGAAGGTGGCCTAGCTGTACCTAATCTAAAACTATAGTATAAAGTAGCAGTCACCAAAACCATTTGGTATTGGCTAAGAAACAGATTAGTTGATCAATGGAATAGCTTAGGCTCACAAGACAAAATAGTCATTAACTATATCAATCTAGTGTTTGACAAACCCAAAGATCCCAACTTTTCAGAAAAGAATTCATTATTTGACAAAAACTGCTGGGAAAACTGGAAATTAGTATGGCAGAAATTAGGCATGGACCCACATTTAACACCACATACCAAGATAAGATCAAAATGGGTCCATGATTTAGGCATGAAAAAAAAGAGATCATAAATAAATTAGAGGAACATAGAAAAGTTTATTTCTCAGACTTGTAGAGGAGAAAGGAATTTGTGATCTAAGAAGAAATAGAGATCATTATTGATCACAAAATAGAAAATGTTGATTATATCAAATTAAAAAGCGTTTGTACAAACAAAATTAATGCAAACAAAATTAGTTGGGAAGCAACAAATTAGGAAAAGATTTTTACAGTTAAAGGTTCTGATAAAGGCCTTATTTCCAAAATATATAGAGAATTGACTCTAATTTATAAGAAATCAAGCCATTCACCAATTGATAAATGGTCAAAGGGTATGAACAGACAATTTTAAGATGATGAAACTGAAACTATTTCCACTCATATGAAAGAGTGTTCCAAATCACTATTGATCAGAGAAATGCAAATTAAGACGAATACATACCTATCAGATTGACTAAGATGACAAGGAAAAATAATGATGATTATTGGAGGGGATGCGGGAAAACTGGGACACTGATGCATTGTTGGTGGAGTTGGGAACAACCATTCTGGAGAGCAATCTGGAATTATGCCCCAAAAGTTATCAAACTGTGCATACCCTTTGATCCAGCAGTGTTATTACTGGGCTTATATCCAAAAGAGATACTAAAGAAGGGAAAGGGACCTGTATGTGCCAAAATGTTTGTGGCCCTGTTTTTAGTGGCTAAAAACTGGAAAATGAATGGATGCCCATCAATTGGAGAATGATGGGTAAATGTGGCATATTAATGTTATGGAATATTATTGTTCTGTAAGAAATTATTAGCAGCATAAAAAGCATTGATAAAATCCAACATCCATTCCTATTAAAAACTCTTAAGAGTATAGAAATAAATAGACTTTTCCTTAAAAGAATCAGTAGCAACCATCAGTAAGCATCATATGTAACGGGGATGAACTGCAACCATTCCCAATAAGATAAAGAGTAAACCAAGGTTGCCCACTATCACAGTTACTATTTAATATTGTATTAGAAATGCTAGCTTTGGCAATAAGAGTTGAGAAAGAAATTAAAGAAATAAGAATAGGCAATGAGGAAACCAAATTATCACTCTTTACTGATGATATGATGATATACTGAGAGAATCCTAGAGATTATACTAAAAAGTTATTAGAAACAATCCACACCTTTGGCAAAGTTGCAGGATACAAAATAAACCCACATAAGTCATCAGCATTCTTATATATCACTAACAAAACCCAACAGTTAGAGTTGCAAAGAGAAATTCCTTTTAAAGTAGATTGTATAAAATATTTAAGAATCTATCTGCCCAAGGAAAATCAGAAACTTTATGAGCAAAACTACAAAACACTTTCCACACAAATTAAGTCTGATCTAACCAACTGGAAAAATATTAAATGCTCTTGGATTGGGTGAGCAAATATAATAAAGATGACAATACTACCTAAGTTAATCTATTTATTTAGCGCTATACCAATCAGACTCCCAAAAAACTACTTTGATGACCTAGAAAAAATAACAACAAAGTTCATATGGAAAAACAAAAGGTCAAGAATTTCAAGGGAATTAATGAAAAAAAAATCAAATAAAGGTGGCCTAGCTGTACCAGATCTAAAATTATATTATAAAGCAGCAATTACTAAAACCATCTGGTATTGGCTAAGAAATAGACTAGTTGGTCAATGGAATAGGTTAGGTTCAAAGGACAAAACAGGCAATAACATTAATAATATAGTGTTTGACAAACCCAAAGATCCCAGTTTTTGGGAAAAGAATGCATTATTTGACAAAAATTGCTGGGAAAATTGGAAATTAGTATGGTAGAAACTAGGCATTGACCCACACTTAACACCATACACCAAGATAAGGTCAAAATGGGTTCATGACCTAAGTATAAAGAATGAGATTATAAATAAATTGGAAGAGCATAAGATAGTTTACCTCTCAGACCTGTGGAAGAGGGAGGAATTTATGACCAAAGAAGAACTAGAGATCACTATTGACCACAAAAGAGAAAATTTTGATTATATCAAATTGAAAAGTTTTTGTACAAACAAAACTAATGCAAGCAAGATCAGAAGGGAAACAATAAACTGGGAAAACATTTTTACAGTCAAAGGTTCTGATAAAGGCCTCATTTCCAAAATATATAGAGAATTGACTCTAATTTATAAGAAATCAAGCCATTCTCCAATTGATAAATGGTCAAAGGATATGAACAGACAATTCTCACATGAAGAAATTAAAACTATTTATAGCCATATGAAAATATACTCCTAAACATTATTAATCAGAGAAATGCAAATTAAGACAACTCTGTGATACCACTACACACCTGTCAGATTGGCTAGAAGGACAGGGAAAGATAATGCAGAATGTTGGAGGGAATGTGGGAAAACAGGGACACTGATACATTGTTGGTGGAATTGTGAACACATCCAGCCATTCTGGAGAGCAATTTGGAACTATGCTCAAAAAAATATCAAACTGTGCATACCCTTTGATCCAGCAATGTTTCTACTGGGCTTATACCCCAAATTGATACTAAAGAAGGGAAAGGGGCCTGCATGTGCCAAAATGTTTGTGGCAGACCTGTTTGTAGTGGCTAGAAGCTGGAAAATGAATGGATGCCCATCAATTGGAGAATGGTTGAGTAAATTGTGGTATATGAACATTATGGAATATGATTGTTCTGTAAGAAATGACCAGCAAGATAAATACAGAGAGAACTGGTGAGACTTACATGAACTGATGCTGAGTGAAATGAGCAGAACCAGGAGATCATTATATATCTCAACAATGATACTATATGAGGATGTATTCTGCTGGAAGTGGATTTCTTCAACAAAGAATTCTAACTCAGTTTCAATTGATCAAGGATGGTCAGAAGTAGCTACACCCAAAGAAAGAACACTGGGAAATGAATATAAACTGCTTGCATTTTTATTTTCTTCCCGGGTTATTTATACCTTCTGAATCCAATTATCCCTGTGCAACAAGAGAACTGTTTGGTTCTGCACACATATATTGTATCTAAGATATACTGTAACTTATTTAACATGTATATGACTGCTTGCCATCTCGGGGAGGGGGTGGAGGAAGGTATGAGAAAAATCGGAACAGAAGTGAATGCATGACATAATATTGTAAAAAATTATTCTGGCATGGGTTCTGTCAATAAAAAGTTATTTTAAAAAACAAGAAATTACTAGCAGGATGAATACAGAAAGGCTTAGAAAGACTTACATGAACTGATGCTGAGTGAAATGAGCAGAACCAGGAGATCAATATATACTTCAACAACAATACTGTATGAGGATATATTCTGATGGAAGTGGATATCTTCGACAAAGAAAAGATCTAGATCAATTTCAATTGATCACTGATAGACAGAATCAGCTACACCCAGAGAAGGAACACTGGGAAATGAATATGAACTATTTGCATTTTTATTTTCTTCCCAGGTTATTTTTACCTTCTGAATCCAATTCTCCCTGTGCAGCAAGAGAACTATTCGTTTCTGCACACATATATTGTATCTAGGATATATTATAACATATTTAACATGTGTAAGGCTGCTTCTCATCTTGAGGAGGGGGTGGAATGAGGGAAGGGAAATGTTGGAACTGAAGTGAGTGCAAGGGATAACGTTGTAAAAAATTACCCAGTCATATGTTCTGTCAATAAAAAGTTATAATAAAAGATGTTATCAAACTGTGCATACCCTTTGATCCAGTAGTGTTACTACTGGGCTTATATCTCAAAAAGATCTTACAAGGACAGAAAAGGACCCACGTGTGCAAAAAAATGTTCGTGAAGGCTCTTTTTGTATTGATTAGAAACTGGAAATTGAATGGATGCCCATCAATTGGAGAATGGCTGAATAAATTGTGGTATATGAAAAAAATAAGTAAAAATACAACGAAATATATGCAATGCCGATCTATGCTTTTCAAAGTCAGTATGTGACACACAGTGCTCCTTATGTTTGATTTAGTGACACCCAATTCTTATTTGAATTTGATCCCACCGCATTTTAGCATTCTTCCTTCAAAGGTAAATATTACTGATTTATTATCCCATTTTTCAGATAAGTAAATTAAGCTTAGGGAGTTTAATTTGCTTTCTGAAATGAAACAATCAGATCAAGAGATTGCTAGTCAGACCATACTTAGGAGAATCAATAAATGCTCCAAATATCTTCAATCAATGCATTATGAAGTATATATAAAGTGGCTACTATGTTTTAAGTATTATGCTAATTTTTGGTGATACAGACAAAATTAAAACTGTTCTTACTCTTGAGGAGCTTTACATTCAAACCATGGAAAAATCAGATGCAACTATAATTAGATACCAAAAATTTATGAAGTCAATAAATTAATATTAAAGAAGGAGAAGCACTACCATTCAGAGCATCAAGAAAATTTTAAAGAAGACAGTGTTTGAATTGAGATCAGCAAAATACTAAGTAGGCTAACAACACATAAAAGAACTATAATTCAATTGACCAAAGGCAATATCATCTCCATTGGAAACTGTTATATTCTCTCTAAAATGTAATGTTCTCTGTTGTGCTTTTCTTGGGGTCTCTGGGAGCAACCTTTGTTTCAGTTCAGTAATCACCACACAGATAGCCAGTGTTAAAGTCCAAATCCTTTATTGTCTCCTTCAATGTCTTATCTCCTTTACTTCCTTCACTTGGGTCTTGGCTAGTTTTCTGGAGGCCTTCCAGATCTTGGTTTCAGTGGAGAAGTGAAGGAGGAGAGCCTGCCACCACTTCTCTGGCTTCTCTAGTTCTGATTCTGGCTGAGTTTGTCTGAGCTTATATGCTTTCCTATCATACGTGTGAATCTTGTGGAACTATATTAAGTACTAAGTACTAGAGAACTGTTAAGCACCATGCTAAATAACATTGTCTCTATCAATTCCACTGAGTTAGCATCTTGTAAGAATCCTTGTTTCAAATTCAGAGTTCTGGACATAACAGAAAACATCCAATGAATTTGGAAAAATTAAGATTACATTCCTTCTGATTGAATGTTTGAATAAAATAGAATACCTGGTGGATGTTCATCCAGTAAAGCATCAACACTACACAAGAATTCAATTCATTAAGTAAAAGAATATAGATTCAACAAGAGTAAAATCTTGTGCTATCAGAAGTTTCTCAACAGATAAACCAAGAATCTTAGTCATGAATGCTAACATTTATTTCCAAGTATGCAAGTTTTTATTTTTTAGTAAATTTTATTTTATTTTTTCCAATTATATGCCAAAATAATTTTCAACATTCTCTTTTTATAAGACTTTGAGTTTTCAATTTTTTCCCTTTCTCCTTGCCATTTCCCTTTCCCAACATGGCAAGCAATCTGATATTGCATTTTATGTGCAATTATATAAGCATATTTCTGATTGTGAAAAAAGAAAAAGAACAAAAGGGGAATGAATGCATCTTTTAAAAATAGAATGATCCATTCTGAAAGAAGAGCAAAAGTAAGAGATTTTACAAGATTCAGATATGTAATTCTCCAGGTGATAATTTGGTTTACTCTATTTTTTTTTTTTAATGTGTGCTTGAAACTTGGGAATAATTAGCATTTCCTATCCCTTCAAAACTTAAAGTGTATATTTCTCCTTTTGTCCTGTGAAACTGAATATAGTTGACCCACCCATGGTCTTGGCTATTACATGTTTTGAAAATGAAGGTTAGAGCTCTTAGGTTAACCCATCTCCTTTCAGAACAGCATGATGGGATCTTTAACTCCACTTGAGCAGCCACTAGAGGCAAGTTGAGAAGACCTGAGGTTAACGTCTCAGCTGAAGGGCAGACAGGCAGCACCATTATTAATACTGTACAAGCTAAGAACTCCACCTCAGAGCAGTTAAAGCTTCAACAATGGGCAGTGGCAGTTTATAATTTATAAGGATGGAAATAGATTGAGATTCTTTTATTTTTTTTCTGGGAAGAAAATAAAGTCATAACACATTTACAGCTGATGCACAGTTCCCCTTAAGTACCCTCGAGAGTGTTCTGTTAATGAAGATCATGGCTTAGAAGGTATCGACAGATATGTAAAAATGCATCATATTTTTTCTTCTCCGGCAGAAAGAGCACATGATGTCATTTGGACATACTTTCACAAACATGTTCTCATAATTAAAACTGTTTTAATCAAAGCCATAATATTGTATGAAGCCATATGGTCATGTTTAAAGTGATAATTTCTAGTCATGATTTCATAGTACACCCTGGGAATGTCATGAAATCAACTTAAAATTAATTAAAAATACACTGAAACCTGGTTATAACATTATTCTCTATTTTAAAAAAGCATTAGCTATAAGGTGATGTCAATATGTGTCTATCTGTATGTATTTACATAATCATAGGATTTAGTCCTTGGAGGATTTTAGACTCTCAAGAATATAGCTTTATACCTTTAGGTTATCTACTCTAACTCATTTATCTTACAAATGAGGAAATGTGCCTAAGAAAGCTAAAAGATTTGGCCAAAATTGCAAAGGAAGTAAGCAACAGGAATGGAGTTTGAACCCAACTGAAAGGATTGTAGGCCAAGAGCCCAGTGATTCCAAGTCTAATACCTATTGCATATATGTTGCATTTCTCTAGCCCACTCCTACTTAAACACCATAAAATTAAAATTATCCAAAGCTAATCTTTATATCCCTACACTATCATAATGCTTGGTGCATAGTAGACTTTAATGAAGACTCGAATGAATGAATGCATGAATGACATTTTCCTTGCCACAGGGGATACAAAGAATAACAGGATCAGGCATTGAAACAATATTCTTTGAATTCATTCTAAGGTACTTTTTAAAATATGACACTTCTGAGCCAGCTAGGTGGCAGAGAAGATAGAGAACTGCAACTGGATCCATGAAGATCTGAGATCAAATCTTATCTAATGGACTCTATTAACTCTTTGAGCCCCAGAAAATCATTTAGCATTTCTCTGCCTCAATTTCTTCATTAGCAATATGGGGATAATAAATACACCTGTTTTCCCCAATCGTGAGGATAAAAATGGCACTTTAAACTTAAGCATGAGAATTTCCTATCAAATATCACCAGAAAAAAAATAAGAAGAAAAATTAAACTAAAGGAAGGCAAATGAAAAGGAACAAATTTCGAGTCACTACAAAGTGTGAAGGAAAAAGATCACAGATTTTAGGCTTTATCTTCCTCTCTTCCTCACAGAAAGAATAAGTCCTAAATGCCAATAACCTGGATGATATGGTAGATGATTTTGAACCTATGAAACATATAGTAAGTCTCCTTAGTAAATGGGTGAAGATAACTAGAAGCAGCATGAAATTCACCCATTTAATAAGAATAAGATTCTTGGGTAGGAAAACCTCTAATCAAATCTTTCGGTAGACAACCTGTTCTTTATGCTATGATGATACCAAGATGATCCCCTTATAACCACTCATTCAGAGTTTCTTGATCCACCAACCAAAAACCTCATTATCCCTGGAGTTCTGTTTTTTTTTTTTTTTCCCTATTTTCTATTTTAAAGACCTTGGTTGAAAGGCTTGTCCTTTCTTTCACAAGGGCTATACATGAATCAAAGGATTTGGGATTTCCACTATCTGCCAAGTATTGCCCCTTGAAATCATTAGAGAATAAGTTTCTTTCAGTAGCTCCATCCAAATTCAAATCTTTTTATGGTAAGCTGAGCAAACCATAGTGGAATGAAAATAATATACTAATTGATGTTGACCTGAGTTCCCCACACACACATATTATTCACAGTTCTGAGCCAAGATGGTGGAGGAGGCACATGCAACATTCTAAGCTCCCTTCATACCCTCACTACTAATTACTCAATTGAGCCCCAAAATAGCGCTTGACAGGTAAAATTCACAAAGATTGGAAGTACAACAACTTACTAGCCAAAGATAATCTGTAGTGTTTGGTGATCACTTTTCTGAATATTCTCCATCCAATTTGTAAATGCTTTCTTTTTTTTTTTTTTTAACAACTTTTTATTGACAGAACCCATGCCAGGGTAATTTTTTACAACATTATCCCCTGCACTCACTTCTGTTCTGATTTTTCCCCTCTACAGTATATCCTAGATACAGTATATGTGTGCAGAACCAAACAGTTCTCTTGTTGCATAGGGAGAACTGGATTCAGAAGGTATAAATAACCCGGGAAGAAAAATAAAAATACAAGCAGTTTATATTCATTTCCCAGTGTTCTTTCTTTGGGTGTAGCTGCTTTTGTCCATCCTTGAGCAATTGAAAATGAATTAGCTCTCTTTATCAAAGAGATCAATTTCCTTCAGAATACTTCCTCATACAGTATCGTTGTTGAGGTATATAATGATCTCCTGGTTATGCTCATTTCACTTAGTATCAGTTCATGTAAGTCTCTCCATTCCTCTCTGTATTCATCCTGCTGATCATTTCTTACAGAACAATAATATTCCATAACGTTCATATACCACAATTTATGCAACAATTCTCCAATTGATGGGCATCCATTCATTTTCCAGCTTCTAGCCACTACAAACAGGGCTGCCACAAACATTTTGGCACATACAAGTCCCTTTCTCTTCTTTAGTATCTCTTTGGGGTATAAGCCCAATAGAAACACTGCTGGATCAAAGGGTATGCACAATTTGATAACTTTTTGAGCATGGTTCCAAACTGCTCTCCAGAATGGCTGGATGTGTTCACAATTCCATCAACAATGTATCTATGTCCCTGTTTTCCCACATCCCCTCCAACATTCCTCATTTCTTTCCCTGTCATTCTAGCCAATCTGAAGGTGTGTAGTGGTATCTCAGAGTTGTGTTAATTTGCATTTCTCTGATTAATAATGTTTTGGAGCATATTTTCATATGGCTATAAATAGTTTTAATTTCTTCATCTGAGAATTATCTGTTCATATCCTTTGACCATTTATCAATTGGAGAATGGCTTGATTTCTTATAAATTAGAGTCAATTCTCTATATATTTTGGAAATGAGGCCTTTATCAGAATCTTTGACTGGAAAAATGTTTTCCCAGTTTATTGTTTCCCTTCTGATCTTGCTTGCATTAGTTTTGTTTGTACAAAAACTTTTCAATTTGATATAATCAAAATTTTCTATTTTGTGGTGCAAATGCTTGCCCTAAACACTATCATTGTGAATCAAACACAATATTCCATGTGTAATATGACCAATCTAATTTTCCAATGGAAAGATGATCTCCTTTATTGTATACCCTGCTTCTCTTATTGAAACAAAAGGTCTTATGAATGATTTTAAAACTAATGTCAGACTATCGAATCAAATCATACTGTTGAGCTATCAGGCGTATATTGTGGTATCTCCTCTGAAAGATTTGAGGTTTAGACACTCTCCTACACTAACAAAAGCATTTTAGGGAGGTGGAGCCAAAATGGTGGAGGAGGCACATGCAACATTCTAAGCTTCTATATACCCTCACTACTAATTACTCAATTCAGCCCCCAAAATAGCACTTGACTGGTAAAATTCACAAAGATTGGAAGTACAACAACTTACTAGCCAAAGATAATCTGGAAGATCACCAGAAAAGGTTTGTTCTGAGCAGTGGGAGCAGGCCAGCATAAGCAGGGAGATAAAAGGAGAGGGTAACCTACTGAGCAGGGGTTCTTAAACTTTTTAAATAGGAGGCCAGTTCACTGTCCCTCAGACTGTTGGAGGGCTGGAGTATAGTAAAAGCAAAAACTATGAACAAATTCCTGTGCACACTGCATATATCCTATTTTGAATTGAAGAAATAAAATGGGAACAAATACAATATTTAAAATGAAGTAAAGTTAAATCAACAAACTTACCAGTATTTTAGTGGTAACTATGGGCAGGCTTTTGGCTAATGAGATGGTCATTGTCTGGTTTCATATTTATCACTGCTAGTTGTAACAAGTGATGCAAGTGGGCCTCTGTTAGTCTTGATCTAGTTGGAGATTTCAAATGTTTCATTCTAGAAAAAGTCTGTTCACAGACATAAGTGCTACCAAAGATGGTTGCCATTTTGAATGCATGGTTCCTGAGATGAGGATATGTCACAGAGGAGAGAGATGCATAGAAATTATGAAGGCTGCTTGACTTGAACGCGTCTTTCAGAGAGTCACAATTCTGCAGTTCAGCTAGTTCCATTAGGTAAATTGTATATACATTTTCAAAATCAATAGAAAATGGGTTATAGAAAAGCTGTATGTCCTGTTCATGGAGATGAAGCTCTTTAAATCTAACTTGGAACACCTTTTGCAATTTTTCCAGTGAATCCACACATGTTTTATTTGGGAATGCAATTAGTAGTTTTTCCGCAAACGGATTTTGAGTTGTGGGGAGATGGCAGAAGTTTTCCCCCTTCATTTGTTTGATAAGGAGCCCTAATTTTACTTCAAATGCTTTGACACATGATTGCATATCACAGATGAGCTTCCCTTTTCCTTGAAGTTGCATATTGAAATTGTTGAATAGCTCTGTTACATCTGTTAGAAAGGCAAGGTGCCATTTCCATTCTGCATCATTGACCTCTGGTACTTCTTTGATTTTTTGAAAGCAGAAAAGTTTTAAGCTGTGGAAGTAAGTCATAGAAACATATCAAAACCCTCCCTCTACTCAGCCAGTGGACTTCCGTGTGATATAGAACATCTCCATACTTAACATTTAGCTCAGACAGAAATTCCTGAAATTGTCTGTGATTTAATGCATTAGCTCTAATGAAGTTAACACAAGATATCACAATTTTCATAACAGAGTTCCACTTCAGTGATTTACTACACAGCATTTGTTGGTGGATGAGGCAATGTATGGCTATTGGGTGAGAATGGTTATGTTTGTTCCATCTCTTGATTAATGTGAGCAATTATTCCTTTCTTAGACCTCACCATGCTAGGAGCACCATCAGTTGTCACGCTGGCTAGTTTAGCCCAGTCCAGCTCCAAACCATTCATAGTTTGGCAAACCTTTTCATAGATATCCTCTCCTGTAGTTGTTCCTTTGATGCTTTGCAGTGCAGCAAGCTCTTCTATGACTTCAAAATAATCATTCCTCCCACGAATAAAAATTAGAAGTTGTGCAGAATCATGAACATCATTGCTTTCATGAAGTGCCAAAGAAAAATATGAAAAAATTTTATGGAGTTTTGCAAATACTGATGCAGATTGTCTCCCATTTTTTCAATCCTCTGGGTAATTGTAGGTCCTGAAAGACTCACTATACTAAATAAATTGGCCTTCTCTGGACACATCTCTTTGGCAACAGAAAGAAGGCATTCTTTAACAAATTCTCCCTCCACAAATGGTCTGCCAGTATGTCCTATTAGCTTGGCAACTTGAAAACTTGCTCGCAGTGATGAACTATTTAGCTGCTTCTGTTTCATAAAATTATTTTGCTGAGTTGTCAATGTGTTTTTCAGTTTTAATATTTTATATTTTCTCATTTCTCCAACCAAACAATCATATTTAGCTTTATGTTGAGTTTCATAGTGTCGACGCAAATTATATTCTTTGAACACAGACACTATATTCTGGCATATCAAACATACAGCTCTTTCCTTGTACTGAATGAAAAAGTAATCATAAATACACTGTTCTTTGAATATCCTACACTCTGAGTCATTTTTTTCTTTTTCTTGACATCATTATTTCCTAGGGATTTCAAATTGCTATTAGTAATATATATATATATATATATATAAAATGTATGTATTCATACACATACACACACACACACACACACTGCTACAAAAACAATATACCAGCAATAACTTTGCCCACATAGAGAATTACAGAATGCAATGCCCAACATCCTCCAAGCTGCCTCTGCGCTGTGATGCCTCCGTTTCCCACACTCTCTCTCCTACTCTTCGTACTCCTACTTCCAACATTCACTGCTACAGTGAATTCCCGCTGCAGTGGCCGTGACATGCACAGCATGCACTGTAAGTCCCCCGCTCCTGTCTGTTGTGGTAGCTGCTGTTACTGTACAAGGTCACGGGCCATCAGTTCTCTGTCTTCTGCATCTCTCTCCCTTCCCCTCACCACACACCCCAACCTGGGAACTCACCTCACCTCAGTATTGCCTCACACTCTGTCTCTGCCACCTCAGCCCAATGTCGGAAGTGTGCATTGCTAATGCGAGTTTAGGTCAAATGTCACCTCCAGTCTGATTTTGCCATAACCCAGCAGGCCGCATATACATCTTCAGTGGGCTGCATCTGGCCCACAGGCTGTACTTTAAGGACCCCTGATACTGAGTGAACCAGGGTGGGCGGGTGTGGGGGGGTCTCCATATCTGGAAAATTTACAGGGAGGACTCTACCACAGGTTGGCTGCTCTGCTTTGGTTGCAAAGTAGTAGATTAGCAGAGAGATTAAAACCAAAGGTAGAGTGTACTCCAAAAAACACCAGAATCTAACAGGATATGGCTATACCTATCCAAAACCAAAAGTGACTCAGCACAGACCACAGCACAGCTGTGCAGCTGCATTCTGCAACATGGGTTGGGGCAGTTACAAATCTACATGGCAAGGAGGCTCATCCCAGGACAACCTCTAATCTGCACAGTGGGGAACCTGGCCTGGGCCAATAGAATTTCTACAGCAGGACTGCACTCCCCAGAGCAGAGACACTTCTGGTGTGGTGCACTATTCACAGGACAACTGCTAATACCCATGGGGTGGTCTTCTACTGCTCATCCTCTAGCACCAGGGGAGTTGCAAATCTGCATAGTGGGGCTTTTAGCAGGGCACTTCCCCAGCTAGGCCCGTGCTACCCAGGACAGAGACACTTCTGATGCAGAGCTTTTCCCAGAGCACTTCTGCAACTTGGCCACTCTTTGCAGCCTGTTGGCAGGAAAACTACTATGCATATACCTATCCCTGACCTGCAGAGGAAGCTGGTAACCTCCTTGATCTGAAGGAAGACCTTAAGGGCTTTAAAAATGAGTAAAAAAGCCAAATGGACTATCAACAGCTTCTATACAGAAAGAGAGCAGATTTTCAACCCCAAGGAGACTAATAGCAGATAATCTCCAGACAAAACTTTAGAGGGGAATGTAACTTGATCCCCATCACACAAGGCTTTCCTAGAAGAAACTATAAAAATCTTAAAAGAGAGCTAGAAGAACAATGGGGAAAGGAAAGAGAAGCTATGCAAAAGAGTAAAGACAAGGCTTATAACTCACTTAAAGAAACATTTGATAAAGTAGTAAAAGAAAACAACGTCCTGAAAGATGAATTGAACAAGGTAAAGAACTCCCAAGAAAACAGAATTTGTGAATTGGAAAAGATAAACTACTCTCTGGAAAGTAGGATTTGTGAATTGGCAAAAGAAAATAACTCAGTAAAAAAAAAATTGTGAAATGGAAAAACATTGCATAGAGCAAAACAACTCATTTAAAAACTCAACTGGACATATAGAAAAAGAAGTAAAAAAAAGCTAATAAAGAAAATAACTCATTAAAAATCAGAACTGAACAATTACAAATGAATGATTCATTGAAACATCAAGAATCAGTCAAGCAAGACAAAAAAAATAAAAAAAAAATAGAAAAATGTTAAATGTCTACTTGGAAAAACAGCAGACCTGGAAAATAGATCTAGGCAAGATAATCTGCAGATTATTGGGCTTCCTAAAAATTATGATAAAATAAAAAGAGCCTAGATACTATTTTACAGGAAATCATCAAAGAGAACTGCTCACATGTAATAGAATCAGAAGGTAAAATAGGCATTGAAAGATTTCATCAAACACCTTCTGAAAAAGACCCTAAAATAAAAACTCCAAGGAATATTGTGGCCAAATTTCAGAACTATCAGACTAAGGAAAAAATATTACAAACAGCCAGAAAAAAAAAAAAATTCAAATACCAAGGAGCCACAATAAGGATCACTTAAGAGCTAGCTGCTTCCACATTAAAAGATCGAAGAGACTGGAATCTGATAGTCTGAAAGACAAAAGACGTTGGAATGCAGCGAAGAATAAACTACCCAGCTAAGCTGAGCATTTTCTTCCAGGAAAGATGGACATTTAATGAAACAGATGAATAAAATTTGTTTCTAAGGAAAAAAAAAACAGAACTAAACAAAAAAATTTGATCTCCAACCATAGGACTCAAGAGAAGCAGAAAAAGATAAAAAGAACTCTTGAGAACTGTATTTCTGTTATGGATATACATAAAAAATACATGTATAATTTGATTTTTCTGATATAACATAAAAAAGGCAAGTAGAAATAGAAAGGTGAAAGTATCAGAAAAAGGGAAAGGGGAAGATAAAAAGAGGGAAACTACATCTCACAAAGAGGCAAAGGAAATGTAACATATCTGAGGGAATTTAGAGAGGGGAAGGAACGCTGTGTGAATCTTACTCTCATCAGAGTTGGTTCAAAGAGAAAAAAATTGACATATTTAGTTTTCAGAGAAACTTCTCTCATCTCATTAAAAAGTGGGAGAGGAAAAGGGAAAGAGAAAAGAGTAATAAGGGAAAGGTACAAGAAAGGGGAAGGGATTCAAAGGGGGTGGGAGGGATCCTAAAGAGGGATTGCTGCATGAGGCAAGTGGTGCCAATAAGTTTAATATCGGGAAAAGGGGCCAGGGGCAGCAAGAAAAATAAAAGCATAATCTGAGGATAATAAGATGGCAGGAAATGTGGGATTAGTAATTTTAACCATAAATGTGAATGGGATGAACTCTCCCATAAAGCAGAAGTGGATAGCAGAATGGATCAAAAGCCAGAACCCTACAATATGTTTTTTTACAGGAAACACATTTAAGATACATACAGAGTAAAGGTAAAAGGCTGGAGAAAAATCTATTATGCTTCAGGTGAAGTCAAAAAAGCAGGGTAGCCATCCTTATCTCAGATCAATCAAAAGCAAAAATTAATCTAATTTAAAGAAATAAAAAAAAGGAAACTGTATCTTGCTGAAGAATAGCATAGACAATGAAGCAATATTAATACTAAACATATATGCACCGAGTGGCATAGCATCTAACTTCCTAAAGGAGACTCTAAGAGAACTGCAAGAAAAAATAGATAGCAAACCTATAATAGTGGGAGATCTCAACTTTGCACTTTCAGAATTAGGAAAATCAAACCACAAAACAAACAAATAAGAAAGAAATTAAAGAGGTAAATAGAATATTAGAAAAATTAGGTAAGAGATCTTTGAAGAAAACTGAATGGTGACAGAAAAGAGTATACTTTCTTCTCAGCAGTTCATTGAACCTGTATAAAAATTGACCATAATTAGGACATAAGGACCTCAAAATTAAATGCAGGAAGGCAGAAATAATAAATGCATTTTTTTTTCAGATCACAATACAATAAAAAACTACATTCAACAAAAAGTTAGGAGTAAAAAGACCAAAAAGTAATTGGAAACTAAATAATCTCATCTTAAAGAATGATTGGGTGAAACAGCAAATTATAGATACAATTAACAATTTCACCCAAGATAATGACAATGATGAGACATCACACCAAAATTTGCAAGATGCAGCCAAAGCAGTAATAAGGGGAAATTTAATATCTTTAGAGGCTTATTTGAATAAAATAGAGAAAGAGAAGATCAATGAATAATTGGGCTTGCAACTTAAAAAAGATAGAAAAAGACTAAATTAACCCCCCCAATCAAATACTAAATTTGAAATTCTAAAATTAAATGGAGAAATGAATAATATTGTAAGTAAAAAAAATATTGAATTAATAAATAAAACTAAGAGTTGGTTTTATTAAAAAAAAATAAAATAGATAAACCCTTGGTAAAGCTGATTAGAAAAAAGAAGAAAACCCAATTGTTAGTCTTAAAAATGAAAAGGGAGAACTTTCCACCAATGAAGACAAAATTAAAGCAATAATAAGGAGTTACTTTGCCCAACTTTATGCCAATAAATTTGATAACCTATGTGAAATGGATGATTACCTCCAAAAATATAGGCTTCACAGATTAACAGAGGAGAAAATAAATTGCTTAAATAGTCCCATTTCAGAAAAAGAAGAAGAACAAGATGTTAGTCAATTTTGTAAGAAAAAATTCCCAAGACCAGATGGATTTCCATGTGAATTCTACCAAACATTTAAAGAACAATTAACCCCAATGATATATAAACTATGTGAAAAAATAAGGAATGAAGGAGTCCTACAAACATGCATTTTATGACACAGATATGGTACTAATACCTAAACCAGGTAAGTTGAATAGAGAAGGAAAACTACAGATCAATCTCCCTACTGAATATTTATATTAAAGTATGAAATAAAATACTAGCAAAGAGACTACAGAAAATCATTACCAGGATAATATATGATGATCCAGCAGAATTTATACCAAGAATGTAGGGCTGGTTTAGTATTAGGAAAACTATTAGTATAATTGACCATATCAATAACCAAATTAACAAAAATCATATGATCATCTCAATAAATGCAAAAAAAAATTTGATAAAATCCATCATCCATTTCTAATTAAAAAAAAAAAAAAACACTTGAGAGTATAGGAATAAATGGACTTTTCCTTAAAATAATCAGTAGCATCTATTTAACACCATCAGTAAGCATCATATGTAATGGGGATAAACTGGAACCATTCCCAATAAGATCAGGAGTGAAATGAGGTTGCTCACTATCACCCTTATTATTCAATATTGTATTAGAAATGCTAGCTTCAGCAATAAGAGTTGAGAAAGAGATTAAAGAAATTGGAGTAGGTAATGAGGGAACTAAATTATTATTCTTTGCTGATGATATGATGGTATACTTAGAGAACTCCAGAGATTCTACTAAAAAACTATTTGAAATAATCCACACCTTTAGCAAAGTTGCAGGATACAAAATAAACTCACATAAGTCATAAGCATTCTTATACATCACTAACAAAATCCAACAGTTAGAATTACAAAGAGAAATTCCATTTAAAGTAACTACTGATAGTATAAACTATTTGGGAATCTATCTGCCAAGGGAAAATCAGGAAATATATCAGCAAAATTACAAAACATTTTCCACACAAATAAAGTCAAATCTAACCAATTGGAAAAATATCAAATTCTCTTGGATAGGGCAAGTAAATATAATAAAGATGAAAATACTACATAAACTAATCTATTTATTTAGCACTATACCAACCAGACTCCCCAAAAACTATTTTAATGATCTAGAAAAAAAAATAAGAACAAAGTTCATATAGAAAAACAAAAGGTCAAGAATTTCAAGGAAAATAATGAAAAAAAAAATCAAATGAAGGTGGCCTAGCTGTACCAGATTTAAAATTATATTATAAAGCAGCAGTTACCAAAATCATTTGGTATTGGCTAAGAAATAGACTAGTTGATCAGTGCTGTAGGTTAGGTTCAAAGGATAAAATAGTCAATAACTTTAATAATCTAGTGTTTGACAAACCCAAAGACCCAAGCTTTTGGGATAAGAATTCACTATTTGATAAAAAATTGCTGGGAAAATTGGAAATTAGTATGGCAGAAACTAGGGATTGACCCACACTTAACACCATATACCAAGATAGGGTCAAAATGGGTTCATGACCTAGGCATAAAGAATGAGATTATAAATAAATTAGATAAACATAGGATAGATTATCTCTCAGACCTGTGGAAGAGAAAGCAATTTGTGACCAAAGAAGAACTAGAGATCATTATTGATCACAAAAGAGAAAATTTTGATTATATCAAATTGAAAAGTTTTTGTACAAACAAAACTAATGCAGACAAGATTAGAAGGGAAGCAATGAACTGGGAAAATATTTTTACAATCAAAGGTTCTGATAAAGGCCTCATTTCCAAAATATAGAGAGAATTAACTCTTATTTATAAGAAATCAAGCCATTCTCCAGTTGATAAATGGTCAAAGGATATGAACAGACAATTATCAGATGAAGAAATTGAAACCATTTCTATTCACATGAAAAGGTTTTCTAAATCATTATTGATCAGAGAAATGCAAATTAAGACAACTCTGAGATACCACTACTCACCTCTCAGATAGGCTAGAATGACAGGGAAAGATTATGTGAAATGCTGGAGGGGATGTGGGAATACTGGGACACTGATACATTGTTGGTGGAATTGTGAATACATCCAGCCTTTCTGGAGAGCAATTTGGAACTATGTTCAAAAAATTATTAAACTGTGTCATACAGCAGTGCTTTTACTGGACTCATATCCCAAAGAAATACTAAAGAAGGGAAAGGGATCTGTATGTGCCAAAATGTTTGGGGCAGCCCTCTTTGTAGTGGCCAGAAACTGGAACCTGAGTGGATGCCCATCAATTGGAGAATGACTGAATAAATCGTGGTATATGAATATTGTGGAATATTATTGTTCTGTAAGAAATGACCAGCAGCATGATTTCAGAAAGGCTTGGAGAGACTTACATGAACTGATGCTTAGTGAAATGAGCAGTATCAGGAGATCATTATATACTTCAACAATAATACTATATGATGATCAATTCTGATAGATGTGATCCTCTTCAACAATGAGGTGAACCAAATCAATTCCAATAGAGCAGTAATGAATTGAACCAGCTACACCCATTGGAAGAACTCTGGGAAATGAATGTGAACTACTACATAGAATTCCCAATCGCTCTATTTTTTTTTTTCCGCTTGCATTTTTTATTTCCTTCACAGGTTAATTGTACACTATTTCAAAGTATGATTCCTTTTGTACAGTAAAATCACTGTATGGACATGGATACATATATTGTATTTAATATATGCTTTACCATGTATTGGTCACCCTGCCATCTGGGGTAGGGGGTGGGGGAAAGAAGGGGAAAAATTGGAACAAAAGGTTTTGCAATTGTCAATGCTGAAAAATTATCCATGAATTTATCTTATAAATAAAAAGCTATAAAAAAAGCATTTTAATGAGATTTGCACACTCAATAGGTGGGCCAAAATCCCTGAAGCACTCAGCAATCCAGCAATGCAAGACAAGGATTTTTATAGAGTAAATGATGCTTATTATATCATAAATTATGTAAAATTTGAGATTTTAAAAGGAGTTTGCTAACATGGGAAGGCTCTGTTAACATGGGAAATTTGTTAACATAGGAAGGAACTGTTCATGTGGTTATTTAAAATGCATATAGAAAATCCTATTTAGGGGGATAATGTGTCATAATGATATAACTAGTATATAGTTCAGCTAAGGACAAAAAAGAAAAGGAAATTTGCAAGTGTCATGTTGGGGAAAAGATTTATTAAAACATTGCAATCTTGTGTCTTGTTCTGCATCCTGCTGGTGCTTTCTTTTAAGATAATTTTTATGTTATGTTTTGTGGTGACCATCGCACTGTAATCTAGCCAGGTGGTTTCAGTGCCTGTCCAATTTTCTAGTGAAACCCATAATTATTTCTTTAGCACTTGTGGCTGGGGCAGATTTAGGTTGGGTGGGCTGGAGGCAACAATCAAAAATCTCATAAATTTGATCTCATAATAGACTAAATCTTCCACAATGTATGTATATATGTATGTATATGTGGTTAATTGCTACATATAGATATAAACAAATATATGAGTGTCTTTATATATTTATATTTCTATATGTCTATCTATATATTATATATGTATATACATATCTGTATATACCTCTCTACTCATACAGTTGATAGTCTTTTGATTATAGGCATTGTTCTTCACATGTATCTCTAATTTCTTATTAGTTCAAATGAGATAACATATGTAAAATGCTTCATAAATTTAAAAATATTTATATATTTTAGTCATTATTTTTATTCTTATTGTAACAGATTGTCATTTTTATTCCTTCTGATAAACTTTCACAACATTGACAAAAAACTTTAAAAAAGGTCTTTTGACTTCTCCATAATTTCTAGCCTGTGCCTTTGCTTTCTTGATTGGTGCTTGTTTTAACTTGCTTCACTCCTTACTCTTTAGTTAGCTTGAACAGCCACTTTGTGTCAAGACCAAATGTCAAGCCTTAAAGGTTTAACATTTTTCATCATTAGAAGTACTATGTTGTTGATCAAATAGCCTATGCTATTATTGTTAGAAGAGATATGTCAGTTCCATTTGCCAGTGATTCCATTCACCATTCTTATAATTTTCAGATCAATATAACTCTCCTTGGTAGCTCCAAATATGTGATTTCTACTTATTAAAATATAAGCTCCTTGCATATATTTAAAACCATCAGTAAGCATCAAATGCAATGGGGAAAAACTGGAACCTTTCCCAGTAAGATCTGGAGTGAAGCAAGGTTACCCACTATCACTATTATTATTCAATATCGTATTAGAAACACTAGCCTCAGCAATAAGAGTCGAGAAAGATATTAAAGGAATTAGAGTAGGCAATGAGGAAACCAAACTATCACTCTTTACAGATGATATGATGGTATACCTAGAGAACCCCAGAGATTCTACTAAAAAGCTATTGGAAATAATTCATAATTTTAGCAAAGTAGCTGGATACAAAATAAATCCCCATAAATCCTCAGCATTTTTATACATCACCAACAAAACCCAACAGCAAGAGATACAAAGAGAAATCCCATTCAGAATAACTGTTGATAGCATAAAATATTTGGGAATCTATCTACCAAAGGAAAGTCAGGAATTATATGAGCAAAATTACAAAAAAGTTTCCATACAAATAAAGTCAGACTTAAATAATTAGAAAAATATTAAGTGCTCTTGGATAGGCCGAGCAAATATAATAAAGATGACAATACTCCCTAAACTAATCTATTTATTTAGTGCTATACCAATCAGACTTCCAAGAAAAATATTTTAATGATCTAGAAAAAAATAACAATAAAATTCATATGGAACAATAAAAAGTCGAGAATCTCAAGGGAATTAATGAAAAAAAAATCAAATGAAGGTGGCCTAGCTGTACCTGATCTAAAATTAAGTTATAAAGCAGCAGTCACCAAAACCATTTGGTATTGGCTAAGAAATAGATTAGTGGATCAGTGGAAAAGGTTAGGTTCACAAGACAGAATAGTCAACTATAGCAATCTAGTGTTTGACAAACCCAAAGATCCTAACTTTTGGGATAAGAATTCATTATTTGATAAAAACTGCTGGGATAACTGGAAATTAGTATGGCAGAAATTAGGCATGGACCCACACTTAACACCATATACCAAGATAAGATCAAAATGGGTCCATGACCTAGGCATAAAGAATGAGATTATAAATAAATTAGAGGAACATAGGATAGTTTATCTCTCAGACTTGTGGAGGAGAAAGAAATTTGTGACCAAAGATGAACTAGAGACCATTACTGATCACAAAATAGAAAATTTTGATTACATCAAATTAAAAAGCCTTTGTACAAACAAAACTAATGCAAACAAGATTAGAAGGGAAGCAACAAACTGGGAAAACATCTTCACAGTTAAAGGTTCTGATAAAGGCCTCATTTCCAAAATATATAGAGAACTGACTCAAATTTATAAGAAATCAAGCCATTCTCCAATTGATAAATGGTCAAAGGATATGAACAGACAATTTTCAGAGAATGAAATTGAAACTATTACCACTCATATGAAAGAGTGTTCCAAATCATTATTGATCAGAGAAATGCAAATTAAGACAACTCTGAGATACCACTACACACCTGTCAGATTGGCTAAGATGACAGGAAAAAATAATGATGAATGTTGGAGGGGATGCAGGAAAACTGGGACACTAATGCTTTGTTGGTGGAGTTGTGAACGAATCCAACCATTCTGGAGAGCAATCTGGAATTATGCCCAAAAAGTTATCAAATTGTGAATACCCTTTGATCCAGCAGTGTTTCTATTGGGCTTATATCCCAAAGAAATACTAAAGAAGGGAAAGGGACCTGTATGTGCCAAAATGTTTGTAGCAGCCCTATTTGTAGTGGCTAGAAACTGGAAAATGAATGGATGCCCATCAATTGGAGAATGGCTGGGTAAATTGTGGTATATGAATGTTATGGAATATTATTGTTCTGTAAGAAATGACCAGCAGGATGAATACAGAGAGGACTGGCGAGACTTACATGAACTGATGCTAAGTGAAATGAGCATAACCAGGAGATCATTATATACCTCAACAATGATACTGTATAAGGAAGTATTCTGAAGGAAATGGATCTCTTTGATAAAGAGAGCTAATTCATTTTCAATTGATCAAGGATGGACAAAAGCAGCTACACCCAAAGAAAGAACACTGGGAAACGAATGTGAACTATCTGCATTTTTATTTTTCTTCCCGGGTTATTTTTACCTTCTGAATCTAATTCTCCCTGTGCAACAAGAGACCTGTTCAGTTCTGCAAACATATATTGTATCTAACATATACTGCAACATATCTAACATAAGGACTGCTTGCCATCTAGGGGAAGGGGTAGAGGGAGGGAGGGAGGGGAAAAATTGGAGCAGAAACGAGTGCAAGGGATAATGTTGTAAAAAAAATTACCCTGGCATGGATTCTGTCAATATAAAGTTATTATTAAATAAAATAAAATAAAATATTTTTTTAAAAATAATAAAAAAAATAAAATAAAATATAAGCTCCTTAAGGGCAGGGATTGTTTTTGCTTTTTAATTTGTATTCTTCTTAGCAAATTATTTGGTATGTATTCTGTGTTCAGTAAATTCTTTTAAATTTGTATTCATTCACTTTAGTGCTTCCTCAAGTTTGAGACTGTTTCATTAATCAACTCTTTGAATGTGGTCAGTCAACCAGCTTCATACCACCTAACTACATTACCATCTAGTCCATATTGATTAATCTTCACAATAGCTTACTATTCCAAAGGTCAATGATTTTATATCTCTAAATACTCCCACCAGTGACACATTTCATAATCAATCTCTACCTTAATGGACAATCTGTGAACATCATTGCCAAAAACATCATCACCTTGTGGCCAGCCTATTGATGACACTATATTAATTTAAGTAGTGTAGCTCTTGGATGGCAGCCTGTCTGTCACCAGGTCTATGTATGACGTTTTTCTATCATGTGTTAGTTTGGGCTTCACCAGAATAGAATTTCAAAATCCACTTCATGATAAAGTATTAGAAAAGGACTTGCCGAGAAAGATATCAGAAACACAACAAACACAAATAGGTCAAACATTTATCAAGTGACTATTTTGCACAGGACACTCTGCTCAATGAAGGAAATATAAAGTTAGATAAGCTTTAGTTTGTTTCAGATTGACATCCAGTAAGATAGTAACTGAAATAGTAAAAATATTATTTGAGAAGTGCACATGAAATTGACAGTAGAGATAACTTTGTAAGAGCTGATGATGAAGACATGGTCAACTATCTGTATAAACAGAAGGTAAATATTTCAGTTGGGCTTTAAAGCATAGGCAAGAATTTAGTAAGAAAAAAAAGAATAACAACAATGTGATTTGGGGGATAGAAATAGATTTAACAAGTTTATTGAATAGGCATTAGAAGACAGTGATTAAACGTACTTTGAAATAAAGGTTGGCATCTGATTGCACATAAATTCATCAGCTCCCATAGTTTAAATTATCATCATTCTACTTAGTTCTTTTTTTGTGCAAAGGTTGTCCCCCAATTATTAAACTAGTCACACACATACACACACATACATACATACATTCATATATACATATAATAAAAATATGTGTAAAAACATGTCAGTCATTAGACAAGGGTCTATAACATTTTGGTCACAATTCCTCTATGCTCTTCAAAATGGGTTCTATCTTGATATTTACTGGATTAGACATTAAAATCTCATAATTACATAATAATTTGACTTTGCTGATCAAATTGAGGGGCTTTGGATCTCCTCAGCTTTCCCCAAATCACACTGAGAACCTCTTATTAGATTACAAATTCCTTGAAAGCAATAACTCAAGCAATTTTAATTGTTATATCACAAATCTAATGAAATCACATACATTTTTGTATTACTTCAGTTTGGGTTTTGGACTACATCTTTGATTTCAGGAGTCAGAGATATCTCATGGAAGACACTCTTCTACCAATATAGAGTAGCTTAAAGTTTGCATCTTATTTATAAAGACCCTGCATGATAAAAGGATTTACCTAGGTTCATACAACCAGTATAAGTCAAAAATGGAATTTAATCCTAGGTCCTCCTAACTCCAAATACAACTTTGATCCTACCCTTGAACATATAAGACACATTTATCATGTCTTTGTATTTTATTGTGCTGAATTTAAAAGCATTTAGGCTCACCTTGGAGAAGCTAATCATCTCTCAAGTAGAAATTTTTCTCGTCATTCAAACACATTAGTTTTTATTTCCTAAAGTAGGGATATCAAAATATCAAGAGAGACCATATTATTGAAACCACAAGTTCTTGAAATATGGCCAACATACTTAACACAGTTTCTTCCCTTTGTAAATAATTGTTGAATGACTAAATGAATCAAAGATGATATAAAGAAATAAATTAACAAATGATTGAATAAATAAGTGAATACATTTGTGAGGAAGAGTAAGTATACTTTCTGAGTATTTACTTAATGACAGAATCTTTAATATGGAGGATGATTAATATAGTAAAAAAAAAAATGCTGACTTTTGGGTCAAAGGACCTGGGTTCAAGTGTGACCAAGCAACTGTGTGTTTTTGAGCAAGTCACATCATCTATTTGAATACTCAGTTTCCTTATCTGCTTTAGAGAGTTTCTGAAATCCCTTCCAGCTTGTGATCTATGCTTAAAACTCTCCTCTTTCTCCTTAGTAATCTGATGCACTATCCATCTGGCAATGTCGGCAAGAATCTCATAAGAATATAGCAGATGGAATTGAAAATGCTCATCTTAAATATCTTTAGCTATCCTTAACTGACTCTATGGAATTTAAGAAGACTTCTCTGTCTACTATGCCTAACCTTTCTCAGCTTAGAAAGTTAAAGTACATTGTCTCTCATGCATATTCTACACTTTTCTATTTCTCATTAAATTTAGAAACTTGAAATGAAAACCAAGAAGGAAAACAGAAGTAAAGGAGAGAAAAATAAAGGAAAGACAGAAAAAGATCCTTTAATAGAAAGATCCTCCAATAGGAAAAAAAATGAAAAAGGTAGATAAGTACCTGAAAATATATCCCTTTACTCAATAAGTCCTCCAGAATTTCAGAATGATGATATCTGTTGAGTTTTGTGTGTGTGTGTGTGTGTGTGTGTGTGTGTGTGTGTGTGTGAAATGGAAAAATAACAATGGTTTTTCATATTTAAACTCTATTCTGCTTTCAATTAAGATAAAAATGTTGACTTTTCACCAAATCAAATATAATGACAACACTTTTATCAAAATATTTATTTGTTTTGCATCTCAGTTTGGATGGTTTTTTTTGTTAAGTTTACACTACCTGTTTAATCATCCTATGGGATGGACCACGTGGAATATCAGTTGATACACTTGAGTATTTTAAACCCATTAGACCAGCAACATGAATTTTAAAAGAGGCTGGTTGTATATGACATAAAATTTTAATTAGTATTTTGGCAGCAAAATCATGTTTCATGTACTAAATGGATTCATTCAGAATACTAGATTCCTAGTACTGGCAATAGTCATTGATAAAAGATGAAGCAAGACTGGAGTGTCTTTCATAGAGAGCTTTTATGATCAATAGTCTGAGACACAAAATGTGCAATCTGCTATTTTTGGAGTATTCATTTACAGGTATGCCCTGCATAGGTTTTTCTTTCTTTCTTTCTTTCTTTCTTTCTTTCTTTCTTTCTTTCTTTCTTTCTTTCTTTCTTTCTTTCTTTCTTTTTTTTTTTACATAAGTAAGCCAGAAAAGTGTTATACAAGTGAGAGCTAGGATGATAATGATAAGAATTTGCCTGCAATTTCATTATTAGAGGGATCTCAATTAAAAAAACTCTTTCCACCAATATAGGTTGGCACCTATTGTGCAGCTTAGAATTTTAGAGAAGCTGGCTTATTGATAGTCACACAGTAAGTATATGTCACTGATGAAACCCAGGCTTCCCTGACTTCAAAGTTATTTATTGACTATATTTCTTTAACCCTCCCTAAGTGAGTGCCATTTGCATAATTTGAGAGTGTCCAATTCTAAGGTAGGTTCAGGGAGACAGAAACTTCTTAATAATAGCAGAGATTTGCTTGATTTTTGTTTTCAGATTGATAACATATCATTGTTAATATGGCTTTTGCAAAAAATCAGGCTAATACATTAATGATAAGTCACATCCTATAACACTTTCTGGTTTTCAGAGAATTTCTCTCACAATGGATCTGTCATAAAAGTGTTAAATATTATTGTTTCCATTTCATAGGTTAGCAATATGATTGTGAGAGTTTTAATAACTTGTCTATTGATGTCTCAAGGAGTTAAACCAAAATATCCTTACTCCATATCCAGAATTATATTTCTTGATTCACAATGCTGCATTTCAGCCATTATTTTAAGCCATCTAGCATTCTAGTTCTCATTTCCTTAAAGTGTGATTTGTGACTCTGTATGGGGATCTCATAATTAAATGTAGGGATCATGGGGATTATGAAATTATGACTTATTATCTGTCAATGTTTGACTCTCTATACCCAGGATCACATAAAAATTTCTCAGAGAAAAGGAGCCAAGAGTGGAAAAAAAGTTAAGAAGTCTGAATCTAGTTAACCCCTTCCACCAGTTCAATTCAATTGAACAGATTTAATTTTTTCTTAAATGGGAGCATTGTTGTTGCTCATTGGTAGACATCAGAAAGCCTCATCGTCCTGAATTCATATTGAGCCTCAGACACTTTCTAGCTATGTGATACTAAGAAAGTTACTTAATATCGTTGCCTTAATTTTCTCACATATAAAATGAGCCAAAGAAGAAAATAGCAAGCCACTACAGGATCTTTGCCAAGAAAACTCCAAATGGGATCAGAAAAAGTCAGAGAAAACTGAAAATGAGTAAATAATAATAAAAATTCAAGGGTTTATTCTATAAGTATTAAGGATACAAAGTCAAAAATCAAATAATCACTGCATTCAAGAAATGCACATTATACTAAAGGCAGGAAAACAGTATAGTACATAGAAAGATAGATAGATGAATGTACACATATACATATACCTACAAAAGTAGAGACATATACATATACACATAGAAGAGATAAGTGACAATAAAAGATAAAGATCAAGTGATCAGTATATGAGTCCTACAATAACCCAAGAAATTTAGATGAGATTTGGGGTGTTCAGTTTCTTAATTGTACCAGATTTTGAAGAATGGTACAATTTAGACAAACAAAGAGTAAAAGACCAGTCCAAATCTGAAGAAAGGCTTGTCTGGGAAATAAGATGACTACTTTGGTTGAAGTGTGGTGATTTGGGAAATTATGCTGAAAAGGTAGGGGAAGGCTGGAGAGCACTGGAATGGAGACCACTGAATATCAGGTGTAAGAGTTTGGACTTAATCCTGAAGACAATGGAAGATTTTGATCAATAGAGAGAAAACAAAGGGGTCCTTTTGGAATATTAATTTGATGTAGTGTGTCTACAAGATAAAATAAAGAAGGTGAAATGGGAAGCACAAAATAATTAGGAGGTGAGGTTATGGAGATAAAAAGTAGAGAATCATCAGTGAAAATGGAAAAACAAAGAAAACTTGACATTTGTTGACTGATTTGATGGAATTCAAGAAGGAATAGAATTAATAATTGGGGAAGCAATAAATTTCCTATTTTCTGTGAATAAAATACAAACTTTTTAAATATTTAAAACCTGGATGATAACTATCTATCCAGACTAAATGCATATTATTACTTCCCATACTCCACATTTCAAAAACATTCCATTTCTTGTCCCCAAGATTTCTCACTGTCTTTCATGGTTGGTCTGCTCTCCCTTCTCAACTCTGTCTCCAAATCCCTGTTATTCAACTAACTTCTCATACACAAAGCCATTTATTATCCTTATAAGTGTTATTACTACGCATACAATTTGTATTTTTTAATCTGTGAATATTCTGTTCTACCCACAAGGAATATAAACTCCTTGAGGACAAAGATTTGTTTTATTTTTGTCTTTCAATCCCATCTATCTAGTATAATGTCTTATACTTAGCAGTCACTTAATAAATGCTTATTTACCTAAAATTTATTTTATCAACATTAAAAATAGCTTCACATCAGGAGTGGGAATTTGCTTGATGGAAAAGATGTTTGCATATATGTTAAATTTTAATTAATGATGTCACATCTTGTAATGTCCAGCCTAATTTTCTATCATAATAAGACGCAGTCTCGGTATGGCCCAGTCTCCTCCCAGCAGTCTGCCAGTCGGCCAGTCTCAACCAGCCTTCTCCTGAGTCCGACTTTGTCCCCAGTTTAAATACTCTATTATAATTACATCATTATAGTATACTGAGTATGTGTAAACTAGAGAACCATTATTTTATCTATTCCAATGAGTTAATACCTTGTTTCAAGTACACTTCTCCAGAGTTCTGGCTCTTAACAATATACAAATATAAAACAGAGTTTTAGAAACATCAATTTCAAAGTTGGAAGGGATCTCAGAAAGTAGTTATTCTGAAACATCTAGGGATGTCCTCTACAAATTGCATGACTGTGTCATAAAGTGTTCCACATCAAGACATTCAATGATAGAGGTCTTAATAAACCTTGGTGTAACTTATTTTATTTTTTATCATTATTACGAATCAAATTAAATATTCTCAAAGTCTTTTCTTTTGTCTTTTGAGACCAATCTGAATACTCTCAATCCCCATTCCACAGGTCAACCATTTAATACTATCATTTTCCATCAGCTTCTTTCTTTGGTTTTGTCTCCATGAACATAAGATCATAACCTGAAATCTTTATATCATGAAGAGTAATTCATCTTTTCATTAGGTGTAAATAGACCAAAAAGTAATTGGAAACTAAATAATCTCATCTTAAAGAATGATTGGGTGAAACAGCAAATTATGGACTAAATTAATAATTTCATTCAAGCTAATGACAATGGTGAAACATCATACCAAAATTTATGGGATACAGCCAAAGTGGTAATAAGGGGAAAGTTTATATCCTTAAAGGATTACTTGAATAGAATAGAGAAAGAGAAGATCAATTAATTGGGCCTGCAACTTAAGAAGCTAGAAAAAGACCAAATTAAAAACCCCCAATCAATTACTAAACTTGAAATTCTAAAATTAAAAGGAGAAATTAATAATATAGAAAGGAAAAAAAAAACTATTGAACTAATAAATAAAACCAAGAGTTGGTTTTATGAAAAAACCAATAAAATTGATAAACCTTTGGTAAATCTGATTAGAAAAAGGAGAGAGGGAAATCAAATTAGTAGTCTTAAAAATGAAAAGGGAGAACTTCCCACCGATGAAGAGGAAATTAAAGAAATAATAAGGGGTTACTTTGCCCAACTTTATGCCAATAAATTTGATAACCTAAGTGAAATGGATGACTACCTCCAAAAATATAGGCTTCCCAGATTATCAGAGGAGGAAGTAAATGCTTAAATAGTCCCAATTCAGAAAAAGAAATAGAACATGCTATTATTCAACTCCCTAAAAAAAAAAAAAAAAATCCCCAGGACCAGACGGATTTACATGTGAATTCTACCAAACATTCAAAGAACAATTAGCCCCAATGCTTTATAAACTATTTGAAAAAATAGGGAATGAGGAATCCTACCAAATTCCTTTTATGACACAGACATGGTACTGATACCTAAACCAGGTAGGTTGAAAACAGAGAAAGAAAATTACAGACCAATCTCCCTAAAGAATATTGATGCTAAAATCTTAAATAAGATATTAGCAAAAAGACTACAGAAAATCATCCTCAGGATAATACACCATGATCAAGTAGGATTTATACCAGGAATGCAGGGTTGGTTCAATATTAGGAAAACTATCAGTATAATTGGCCATATTAATAATCAAATTAACAAAAAACATATGATCATCTCAATAGATGTAGAAAAAGTATTTCATAAAATCCAATATCCATTCCTATTAAAAAACTCTTGAGAGTATAGGAATAAATGGATTTTTCCTTAAAATAATGAGTAGCATCTATTTAAAACCAGCAGTAAGCATCATATGTAATGGGGACAAACTGCAACCATTCCCAATGAGATCAGGAGTGAAACAAGGTTGCCCACTATCACCATTACTATTTAATATTGTATTAGAAATGCTAGCTTTGGCAATAAGAGTTGAGGAACAGATTAAAGGAATAAGAATAGGCAATGAGGAAACCAAATTATCACTCTTTGCTGATGATATGATGGTATACTTAGAGAACCCCAGAGACTCTACTAAAAAGTTATTAGAAACAATCCACACCTTCAGCAAAGTTGCAGGATACAAAATAAACCCACATAAGTCATCAGCATTCTTATATATCACTAACAAAACCCAACAGTTAGAGTTACAAGTAGAAATTCCATTTAAAGTAACTACTGATTGTATAAAATATTTAGGAATCTATCTGTCAAGGGAAAATACTCATAAAGTTTCTGAGTAAAACTACAAAACACTTTCCACACAAATTAAGTCTTATCTAACCAACTGGAAAAATATTAAATGCTCTTGGATTGGGTGAACAAATGTAATAAAGATGACAATACTACCTAAGTAATCTATTTATTTAGTGCTATACCAATCAGACTCCCCAAAAACTACTTTGATGACCTAGAAAAAATAACAACAAAGTTCATATGGAAAAACAAAAGGTCAAGAATTTCAAGGGAATTAATGAAAAAAAAATCAAATGAAGGTGGCCTAGCTGTACCAGATCTAAAATTATATTATAAAGCAGCAGTTACTAAAATCATCTGGTATTGGCTAAGAAATAGATGAGTTGATCAATGGAATTGGTTAGGTTCAAAGGACAAAACAGGCAATAACTTTAATAATATAGTGTTTGACAAACCCAAAGACCCCAGTTTTTGGGATAAGAATGCATTATTTGACAAAAATTGCTGGGAAAATTGGAAATTAGTATGTAGAAACTAGGCATTGACCCACACTTAACACCATACACCAAGATAAGATCAAAATGGGTTCATGACCTAAGTATAAAGAATGAGATTATAAATAAATTGGAAGAGCATAGGATAGTTTACTTCTTAGACTTGTGGAAGAGGGAAGAATTTATGACCAAAGAAGAACTAGAGATCATTATTGACCACAAAATAGAAAATTTTGATTATATCAAATTGAAAAGTTTTTGTACAAACAAAACTAATGCAGACAAGATCAGAAGGGAAACAATAAACTGGGAAAACATTTTTACAGTCAAAGGTTCTGATAAAGGCCTCATTTCCAAAATATATAGAGAATAGACTCTAATTTATAAGAAATCAAGCCATTCTCCAATTGATAAATGGTCAAAGGATATGAACAGACAATTCTCAGATGAAGAATTTGAAACTATAGCCATGTGAAAATATGATCCAAATCATTATTAATCAGAGAAATGCAAATTAAGACAACTGTGTGATACCACTACACACCTGTCAGATTGGCTAGAGTGACAGGGAAAGATAACGTGGAATGTTGAAGGGGATGTGGGAAAACAGGGACACTGATACATTGTTGGTGGAATTGTGAACACATCCAGTCATTCTGGAGAGAAATTTGGAACTATGCTCAAAAAGTTATCAAACTGTGCATACCCTTTGATCCAGCAATGTTTCTACTGGGCTTATACCCCAAAGAGATACTAAAGAAGGGAAAGGGGCCTGTATGTGCCAAAATGTTTGTGGCAGCCCTGTTTGTAGTGGCTAGAAGCTGGAAAAGGAATGGATGCCCATCAATTGGAGAATGGTTGAGTAAATTGTGGTATATGAATGTTATGGAATATTATTGTTCTGTAAGGAATGACCAGCAGGATGAATACAGAGAGGACTGGAGAGACTTACATGAACTGATGCTAAGTGAAATGAGCATAACCAGGAGATCATTATATACCTCAACAGTGATACTGTTTGAGGATGTATTCTGATGGAAGTAGATCTTTTCGATAAAAAGAGCTAATTCATTTTCAATTGATCAAGGATGGACAGAAGCAGCTACACCCAAAGAAAGAACACTGGGAAATGAATATAAACTGCTTGCATTTTTGTTTTTCTTCCTGGGTTATTTATACCTTCTGAATCCAATTCTCCCTGTGCAACATGAAAACTGTTTGGTTCTGCACACATATATTGTATCTAGGATATATTGTAACCTATTTAACATGTAAAGGACTGCTTGCCATTTGTGGGAGGGGGTGGAGGAAGGGAAGGGAAAAATCAGAACAGAAGTAAATGCAAAGGATAATGCTGTAAAAAATTACCCTGGCATGGGTTCTGTCAATAAAATGTTAGAAGAAGAAGAAGAAGAGAAGAAGAAGAAGAAGAAGAAGAAGAAGAAGAAGAAGAAGAAGAAGAAGAAGAAGAAGAAGAGAAGAAGAAGAAGAAGAAGAAGAAGAAGAAGAAGAAGAAGAAGAAGAAGAAGAAGAAGAAGAAGAAGAAGAAGAAGAAGAAGAAGAAGAAGAAGAAGAAGAAGAAGAAGAAGAAGAAGAAGAAGAAGAAGAAGAAGAAGAAGAAGAAGAAGAAGAAGAAGAAGAAGAAACTTTGGAAGAACATCAGAATAGGTTTGTTTCAATCAGGCAGGGGGACATTCTGCAGATCCTAGACTGCAGAATAGGGATCCCAGGACAAGAAACTGAGGCAGGGAGCCAGAATGTTGTAGCATCCTCACGCAGAGGAATCTTCTATGGGCTCTCAGGCTACTTTGTCCTGGTTGGAAGCAGGTGATTTAGCAGATTTGCTACAAAAAGAATATTATAAACTGCTGAGCCCCAAGAAGAAGGCAGCACTTGACCATGATTACTGAATGCCAGAAGTCAGTCAGCAGAACTGGCCCAAGGCAAACTAAAACAGCTGTCATGCTTTTGTAGTAAGAGCAGACCTCGATTCTAAAAAAAAAAAAAAAAAAAAAAAAAAAAAAAAAAGCAAAAAGAACTGTGACTAGAGACAGCTTTTATGGAGACAGAGAAGAACAGACCTGAAATACTGAGGCTCCTAAAGGCAAATCAGCTCCAGATGAAGCATACAAAGGACATATGAGCTGGTATTCATTTCACAAGGTTTTTTTTTTTTTTTTTAAATTTTTTTTGGAAGATTTCAAAAAGGATCTTAAAAGAGAGAAGAAAAATAAGGAAAGGAAATGAGATCTTTGCAAGAGGGTATGGAAAAGGAAAAATAGAAATTACCTGAAGAAAATTCCTTAAAAATAGATATGATGAAATGGGAAAATCATATAACTCCCTACAAAACAGACTTGGGGGAAAAAAAAAACACCAATTTTTTGAAAAAAAGAATTTGTGGAATAGGAAGAAAATACAATGAATGAAATAATTCAATTGGCCAAATATAAAAGAAGCTAAAAAGGTAACTGAAGCAAATAATACAATAAAAATTAGAATTGAACAAATGGAAGTGAAAGACTCAATAAGAGTTCAAGAATCAGTCAAACAAAACCAAAAAAAAAAAAAAAAAAAAAAAAAAGGAAACTAAAAGAAAATATGAAATAACTGACCTGGAAAATAGACCAATGAGAGAGACAATCTAAGGATTTTTGGACTTTCTGAAAGACATAATTAAAAAAAAAAAAGCCTAGACATCATCTTTCAGGAAATCATCAAAGAAAACTGCCCCTGATATCGTAGAACCACATGGTAAAGTAGCCATTGAAAGAATTCATCAATGACCTCCTAAAAGCGATACCAAAATAAAAAATCCAAGGAATATAGTACCTAAATTTCAGAAGTATCAAATCAAGGAAAAAATATTGAAGACAGCCAAAAAGAAAAAAAAAAGTCAAACATGGAAGAGCCACAATCAGGATTCCCCAGGATCTGACAGCTTCCACCATAAAGGACTTTGATATTCCAAAAGGCAAACAAACATATTACAACCAACAATAAACTATTCAGTGAAACTGAGCATTATCTTTCAGGAATGAGAATAGACATTCATTGATTCACATGAATTTCATCTATTTTTATGAAAAATCCAGAGCTGAACAAAAAATTTGATCACCAAATATAAAACTCAAGAAAAGCATAAAAAGGTAAAAAGGAAAGGAATCTTGAGAACTATATTTCTCTCATGGGTATACTTAGAGAGTGCAGGTATAATTTGATTTATTGAGATAGTATGAAAAAGAAACTAAAGAAGGCAAGAGGAAAATGAAGGTAAAATGAGGGAAATTACATTTCAAGAAGAGGCAAAGAAGAGCTATCATAATTGAGGCAAAGAGAGGATGAACATTGTGTGAATCTATTCTCATCAGATTTGGTTCAAAGATAAAATATCAGACATATTTGGTTTCACAGAGAAACTTGTCTTACCTTATAGGTAAGTGGGAGGGGAAATGGAAAAGAAAAGGGGGAGGCTAACAGAAAACAGAAGTAATAGTACAAAGGTATAAAAAAAGAGGGGCTGTTTGAGGAAGGTGGTGGTCTGAAGCAAAATACTGGGATGGAAGGAAAGAGAAAAGCAGGAAATATCGAATTAGTTATTTTAACTGTAAATATGAATGGTATAAACTCTCCCATAAAGCAGAAGAAGATAGCCAACTGGATTAAAAGCAAGAATCTTACAATATGTTGTTTACAAGAAACACATTTAAAACAGATATATATGATATATGTGAAATGATATATATGATATATATGAAATAAGTGTAAAAAGCTAGAGCAGAATCTATTATGTTTCAGGTGAAGTTAAAAAAAAAAAAAAAAAACAGGGATGGCCATCCTGATGTCAGATCAAGCAAAAGCAAAATGTAATTAATTAGATTTAATTAATAGAGAAAAGGAAGGAAACTATATCTTGCTAAAAAGTACCATAGATAATAAAACAATATCAATACTAAACATGTATGCACCAAGTGGTATAACATCCAAATTCCTAGAGAAGTTAAGAGAGCTGCAAGAAGAATTAGACAGCAAAACTATACTAGGCAGGGGATCTCAAACTTGCTCTCTTAGAACTAGATAAATTGAACCAAAAATAAATAAGAAAGAAGTTAAGGAGGTAATTAGGATATTAGAGAAGTTATGTATGATAGACCTTTGGAGAAAATTGGAGACAGACAAGAGTATATTTTTTTCTTAGCAAATTCATGGAACCTATACAAAAATTAACCATATATTAGGGCACAAACCCTTAAAATCAAATGCAGAAAGGCAGAAATAATAAATGCATTTTTTTCAGATCCTGATGCAATATAAATTACATGCAATAAAATGCTAGGAGAAAATAGAACAAAAATTAAGTGGAACCTAAATAAGCTAATCCTAAAGAATAAATAGGTGAAAAAACAAATCATAGACACAATCAATAACTTCCTGCAAGAGAATGACAATAATGAGACAACATAACAAAATTTGTGGGATGCAGCCAAAGTGGTTATTAAAAGAAATTTTATATCCTATATGCTTATTTGCATAAAATAGAGAAAGAGAAGATCAGTGAATTGGGCTTACATTTAAAAAGACTAGAAAAAGAACAAATGAAAAACCCTCAATTATTTAATTGAAACCAAATTTGAAATTCCAAAAATAAAAATAAAATAAAAGGGGAGATTAATAGAAATTGAAAATTGAAAATTGCATTGAAATTAAGAAATCGAATTGAAAATTCAATTGAATTGAATTTAAGAACTGAAAATTGAAATTGAAAATTGAATTGAAAATAAGAAAACTATGGAATTAATTAATTAATTGAGTTGGTTTTTATGAAGAAAAAAATAACAAAACATAATCCTTTAGTTGATTTGATTAGAAAAAAGCGGGAAAAATCAAATTGTTAGTCTCAACGATTAAAAGGGAGAACTTTCCATCAATGAAGAGGAAATTAGAGCAATAACTATGAGTTATTTTTCCCAACTATATGTCAATAAATCTAATAATCTAAGTGAAATGAAGAAACACCTACAAAAATATGAATTGCAGAGGTTAAGAAGAAATACATTATTTAAATAGTCTCATTTTAGAAAGGAAATAACAACAACCTATTAATTAACTGACTAAGAAAAAGTATTCAGGGTCTTATGGATTTACATGTGAATCATTCCAAACATTTAAAGAACAATTAAGTCCAAAACTATACAAACTATTTGAAAAATAGGGAAAGAAGGACCTCTATCAAATTCCTTTTATGTGACAGATATGGTACTGATACCTAAACCAATATCTTGCTAAAGGGTACCATAGATAATGAAGCAGTATCAGTACTAAACATATATGCACCAAGTGGTATAGCACCCAGATTCCTAAAGAAGAAAACCAGATAGGGTGAAAAGAGAAAAAGAAAATTGTAAACCAATTTGTCTAATGAATATTGATGCAAAAATCTTTTTTTTAATTTAATATTTTTATTTTCCCCAGTTACATGGAAAAACATTTTTTTTACATTTGTTTTTAAAACTTTGAGTTTTAGATTCTCTCCCTTTCTCCCCATCCCCAACTCCCTTTTTATTTTTTTATTTTTTATTATAGCTTTTTATTTACAAGATATATGCATAGGTAATTTTTCAGCATTGACAAATCCTTTTGTTCCAACTTTTTCCCTCTTTCCCCCCACCCCTTACCCCAGATGGCAGATTGACCAATACATGTTAAATATGTTAAAGTGTAAGTTAAATACAATATATGTATACATGTCCAAACAGTTGTTTTGCTATACAAAAAGAGTTGGACTTTGAAATAGTGTACAATTAGTCTGTGAAGGAAATCAAAAATACAGGCAGACAAAAATAGAGGGATTGGGAATTATATGTAGTGGTTCATGGTCATCTCTCAGACTTCTTTCCATGGATATAGCTGGTTCAGTTCCTTACTGCTCTGTTGGGATTGATTTGGTTCATCTCATTATTGAAGAGGGCCCCATCCATCAGAATTGATCATCATATAATATTGTTGTTGAAGTATATAATTATCTTCTGATCCTGCTCATTTCACTCAGCATCAGCTTGTGTAAGTCTTTCCAGGTCTTTCTGAAATCCTTCTGCTGGTCATTTCTTACCAAACAATAATATTCCATAATATTCATATACCACAATTTATTCAGCCATTTTCCAATTGCTAGACATCCACTCAGTTTCCAGTTTCTGACCACTACAAAGAGGGCTGCCACGAACATTCTTGCACATACATAATTATAAAACAGTTTCCACACAAATAAAGTCAGATCTAATCAGCTGCAAAAATATCAGGTGCTCATGGATAGGCTGAGTAAATATAATAAAAATGACAATCCTACCTGGCAATCTACTTATTTAGTGCCATACCAATCAAACTCCCAAGAAATTATTTTACAGATCTAGAAAAAAATAGTAACAAAGTTCATCTGAAAGAACAAAAGGTCAAGAATTTCAAGGGCATTAATGGGAAAAAAATAAAAAAACAAATGAAGGTAGCCTAGCTGTGCCAGATCTAAAGCTATAATATAAAGCAGCAATCATCACAACCATTTGGTACTGGCTAAGGAACAGAGTAGTCAATAGATGGAAAAGGTTTGCTTCACAGGACAAAATAATGAATAACTATAGCAATCTAATGTTTGACAAACCCAAAGATCCCAATTTTTGGAATAAAAAATCTTTATTTAACAAAAAATGCTTGAGCATATATTAGGCCATTAAAAACCTCACAATAAAATGCAGAAAGGCAGAAATAGTAAGTGCTTCCTGTTCATAATGCAATACCATAAAAATTATGTTCAATAAAGGGGCAGGAAATGATAGACTAAAAACAAACTCAAAATTAAATA
This sequence comes from Antechinus flavipes, assembly GCF_016432865.1. Taxonomy (NCBI): domain Eukaryota; kingdom Metazoa; phylum Chordata; class Mammalia; order Dasyuromorphia; family Dasyuridae; genus Antechinus; species Antechinus flavipes. Next base: position 58,419,842 of record NC_067401.1, read on the forward strand.
ATCCAATTCTAAAAAATGAATGGATCAAACAAAAATCAAAGGAACATTTGATCTAAGAGAATGACAATAATGAGAAAACATACCAAAACCTATGGGATGTAGCCAAAGCAATTCTTAGGGGAACTTTTATATCTCTATATAGCTACATGAATAAAATAGAGAAAGAGGAGATCAATGAATTGAGCATACAACTAAAAAAAGCTAGAAAAAGAACAAATTAAAAGCCCCCAATTGAATATCAAATTAGAAACTCTGAAAAAAGCATGTGTTAATTTACATTTAGTCTCCATAGTTGTTGTTGTTGGTGGTTGTTGTTGTTGTTGTTTTCTGGCTGCAGATGGCATTTTTTATTCAGTCTATTGGTATTGCTTTGGATCTCTGAATCACTGAGAAGAACCAAATCTTTCCCAGTTGATCATTACACATTCTTGAAATGAGGCATGAAAGACTTATTAAAGTAGAAGGTAAAATAAAAGGATGGGTTATGAGCACTACTGAACTTTATTTTTATCAGAATTGGCTCAAAGAGGGAATAATATTCCCAATCAGTTGAATATAGAAATCTATCATACTTGACAAGAAAGGAGAAGCTGAGAAAATTAACTAAAGGGTGTGGGAACTGCCAGTTAGGAATTAGTAGAGGGAGTATTATTTGACTCTAGGTAGAGCATTCTACCCATTTTGCAATTGCTTCTTTATATCCTATAGGCAGAAAGAAAAGAAGGGGGAAAATAAATTAGTATTGTTACTCTGTAAAGAGACTAAGAGTTTATATAATCCCAAAATGTATGGGTTAACAGAAAAAAACTAAATTCTTGCTAGGTAATCTAGGCAGAAACTGTCCATCAAACAAACAAACCCTTTGGTTTGGAACCCTTTCAAATGCAGTTTTCAATTGTTTAGCAATCAGAGAATTAGGGACAGATTAATACACAGCTAAAGTTCAAGTGTTTTGAGTTGTTTTCGTTTCAACATAAGACAATTATCATGGTCTTTCATTTTTATGGTGCCTTTTACAAAATCACATTCATTTCCAAATATATCCCTACTTCCTTTCCTACCCAATTAACCTTCCTTTCTAATAAGTAATTTCAAAGAAAAAAAATCAATAAAACCCAACCAAAATATCTATTGTATATGACATTATATGAAAAATTCCAGAACCAGAACTTCTTAGCCTATTTCTACTCAGGTTGGAGAGGGAGATCTATATTCTTTTCTCTGACATCATGATTGGCCATTGTATTTATAGTATTGTTTTTATAATATAAGTTCTTTCTATTTACATCATTATAATCATTCTGTACATCATTTTCCTCCTTATGTTTCCTATTCTCAGCATTACTTCAAGTAACTCTTCCTATGTTTTCATGAATACCTTATTTGTGACATTTTAATGACCTGTTAATATTACATTGCATTCATTCACTATAATTTGTTTAGATATTCTTTAATCAGTGGGCACCCTGAATCCACAGTACTTTGTTAATTCAATAATGTCTTTATGAATGTTTTCTTATATGTGGAAGTTTTATTTTCCCTGTCTTTGACTGGTTCTGATATATGTTAGGAACTATTGAATTTAACCAGAAGTAATTAAAGCAACCATTTAATAATTATAGTAATAATAATAACAATTAACATTTTAAAATGCTGACGTTGCCCAGCATTTGATCTTCACAACTGCCCTGGGAGAGATGTACTATTATTATTATTGCCATTTTTACAGCTAAGGAAATTAAAATAAACTGAAATTAGGTGACTTGTTTAAAGTCATACAGCTAGTAAGGGTCTAAGATGAGATTTAAACTAAGGTCTTACTGATTCTCAGCCTATCAAAATTTAAGGGATCTTTAAAATTATAAGTCAGAATATTAGATAAGTGAAAATTTGGCCAAATAATAGCTAATATTCAAATATTTGCAACGTATACAAAGTGTTGCAAAGTTTTTAAAGCTGTTATCATGAATCCATGGGAACTGTCTTGGACCATCATATTGACTAGGGTAGCTAAACACTGCATAATTGGCCATCATTATAATATTGCCTTTACTGTGTACAATGATCTCCTTTTTCTGCTCATTCCACTCTATTAATTCATACAGGTTTTTCTGGGATTTTCTAAAACCATTTTATTAAACATTTCTCATAAAACAATTATATTCTATCATAATTACATACTATAACTTGTTCAGCCACTTCCTTGTGGTGGTCATTCCCTCATCCCCTCAATTTCCAATTCTTTGCAACCACAGAAAGAACACACACACACTTGCAATCATGTGCACACACATACATCTATCTATATATACACTTACACAAATACATATTTGCTCTTTTTCTTTGATCTCTTTGAGATATAAATTCAGACATAGTAGTGCTATTGCTGGATCACAGCCTTTGCTCACTTCTAGAACTCTTTGGACATAGTTAAAAATTGTTTTCCAGAACAGCTGGACAAGTTCACTACTTCATCACTTCAAGAGTGTACTTACTTTTTTCTCATCATCTTCAGAATTTATCATTTTCCCAATCAAATTAGACAATCTAAAAGGTGTGAAACTGTTCCTTAGAATTACTTTAATTCCCATTATCTAATGTATTGATTAGAGAATTCCTTCCCCACATGAGTCAAATCAGCCTTTATTTCTACTTCTGAAAATTGCCTATTGATGTTCTTTTACTTGGGAAATGCATTTCATTTTTCATAAATTTGGTTTAGTTCCCTATATATTTGAGAAATTAGGCTTTTATGAGAGAAACTTGCTGCAAAAATTTAATTCTTGCTTTCCTTCCTTCTTTCCTTCTCATTTGAGTTACATTGGGTTTGTTTGTGTAAAACCTTTATTTTAATTTCATGTAAACAAAATTATCCATTATATTTTATTATCCACTCTATTTCTTCTTTAGTCTTAAATGTTATCCTTATCCATAGATTCAATGAGTAAAATGTCTATGCTTCCCTACTTTGCTTATGATACCTTCTTTTACATGTAGATCATATACCTCTTTTGTTTTTTTGTTTTTTAATAGCTTTTTATTTACAAGATATATGCATGGGTAATTTTTCAGCATTGATAATTACACAACCTTTTGTTCCAATTTTTCCCCTCCTTACCTCCATCCCCACCCCCAGATTGCAGGTTGACCACTACATGTAAAATATGTCAAAGTCATATACCTCTTTTGACCTCATGTTGGAATATGGTGTATTGATCTAGGCCTAGATAGCTAAATTTTAATTATATATACACACATATATACATACCTACATACACTTGTGTACATGTATACATTCTACATACATATATACATAACCACATTCATATAGTGTTCGCCTCACAAATACATACCAATTTTTTGGGGGGAAGTATTTTTATTGGAAAGAAAATTCAGAAATTTGTAATTTCTAAACTATAGTAAGAGCTTGTTCTTTATGCCCCATTAATGTGGGTTCTTGTTTGAACATTGGTAATATGCAAGCAGAACTATTTAAAAGTTATGAGAATATCAATGTAGCAGATAATTAAATGTGTACAGAATCTATTAATGTTTATAATTAAGATACAACATCACTGGAGTTTATTATGGAATTCATAATATGCCATAATCATGTTGAAAGATACTGCTTGTCATGTTTTATCGCTTAATTATGACCAGGAAATTCATATAACTTATAGTTGTAATGATTAAAACAATTAGTATAGTCAAACCAAGTTATGAAGGTTAGAATAAAAATAGTAAGAAGTCTCAACATAAGTAGAAGAACAAAGTTCTCATCATTTAACATTTCTTTGGGAAATGGATAAATGTATTGTTTTACACTAATCTCAATTAGCAGATGATAGCAGTGCTCCATCTTCCATTTAGTTGATACTAGTTCATAATATTATAACACACTTTTAGATATTAGAAATGTTTAGGTGAAATAGAAACACTGCAAAAGGATTCATGTTAACTAATAAGTGAATAATCCAACATTTTCTTCCTCTGAAACACCATACAAATTTATGTTGTGTCTACAAATGTAATTTCATTGCTGTTTTTTTTTTTTTTTTTTTTTACTAATGCCATCAAGGAAATATTAATTTTATTTATCAGTCAAGATGGCAAGAGTAGACAGGTCTTTGTCTGAGCTCTTCCTGGCTTCCCTCAGATCAACAACAGATCAAGCATCTGAAGAGATTAAAGTATCATGGTCTGTTCTGATGTTATATTGAGATAATAATGAATGCTGAGTGATTGAATCTTTGAGATTTACCATTTTTGATATTTAGTAATTCTTTTTCTTTAAAAAAGTATTCAAGATATGAAGATGTATGAGTCTTCAATATAGTTTATTAAGTTGGGGGGCACTCTAGTTTCCCCTTTTTGACTCAAATTTTTTAAGATTTATTTCTCACCATATTCAATTATTTGCATTAAAGTTAGTGTATCATAATGTTTGTTGATTTAAATGAAAGACTTCTCAGTTTCCTTAAAGAATTCCTCTACTTTGTTGTTGTTTGATATGCTGTTAATTTCATTAAAATAATTTGGACATATATTTATCAGAAGCAAATAACTACAAGATGACCATGGGAGAAATTTTTTTTTTCTATTTAGACTTTGTTCCTGACTCTGCAGACTTAGATCTTCTCTCCAGTATCCTCTTCATCCTTATCATTGACGATCCCTTTTGTCATGGACACTGTTACTTTGGAGAGCTTTCTAATGGTATAAACCCTACTTCTGGTTCATCCTAAAACATCTGTATTTAGGAGCAGCCTAAGCCAGGAGGTTGTCTTCTTCTTTCTCTGTTAAGGACCATACCTGAGTGAAGGGGCAGATCAATTCTCCAAGAACCTCCACAACTATGAATCATAACATTTGAAGGAGTTGCAAAGCAGCCTTTGCTGATGCAGATGTTCCTTGTGGATTGGGAATGAAATAAATTAAAGGCAAGAGGTAAGAGGAGAGAGGTCAGAGACTAGCAATTGCCTCTCAGTCTCCTTGTATCATCATCATCATCATCATCATCATCATCCTCTCACATGAAGAGATCCATTCTACAGGTCTGAATTAACTCTCCAGCAACCACTAGCAAATGGCTCCAGTATCACAACAATTTTCTGTGTTTAAGTTCTTATTCTCTTGAGTCACTCTCCCCTACCCCCACTCCCCTCTTCCCTACTCATATACATAATCACTTCTTTTTCAGCTTCCTTTTATAATTTGCTTTTTCTCATTGGAGTATAAAATCATTTGGGGTAAGGAATGTCTTTGTTCTACTTTTATTTGTTATTCTCAGTCCTTGGCTCAATGGCTAACATTTAATAAGTGCTGAATGAACTTAATGACAAAACAAACTCTGTCATTTCCTTTCTTTGCCTATAAATATCTCTGAGTCATTATTTACTTACCGTGTTTCCCCGATAATAAGACCTATCCTGAAAATAAGCCCTCTCTTTACTGTGTAAGATTCCTCTAAAATAAGCCCTCTCCCGAAAATAAGCCCTATTGAGATTGCTACTGTAGTGAAGGTGATCCCCTGCTCTACACGCTACATTACGGTACCCTCTAAGTGGGAGTGAGGGGGCATGATGGAGGATAAAAGAAGAACTCAGGGGGCATCATGGAGGATAGAAGGAGCACTCAGGGAGTATGATGGGGTTAAAACATTACTGAGGGGCATGATGCAGTGAAAAGAAGGACTGATGGTCATAATTTTATTATTCTGTCTGTTTTGACCCCCAGACATGAGTACAAAAAGGAAGAGCTATACTGTTGAGTACAAGAAAGCAATTGTAAAGGAGTCACATGGCAAGAATCTTGCGGTTTTCTGTAAAGAAAAACTTTTGGATCTTCAAATGGTCAGAAAATGGAGAGCAGATTATACTAACCTCAATAAACAGGTGGATGAGGGAAAAGGGAAAAAGCACAGGTCTGGATCAGGTCGGCAGCCCTTATATCCTGACTTGGAGATCCTCATTGGTGAATGGATTGCTGACAGGAGAGCAAAGGCCTTGGTTGTGTGCAGGGCTGATATTCAAGCATTTACCTTTCAATGGCACCAGAGTTTGAAATGGTCTCAGAAGGATTCAAAGCATCACAACACTTTTTGGACGGTTTCCTTCAATGGTAATGAACTGTCCCTAAGAAGATCAACAACACTGTTTAAGCTGGAAGATGCTGAAGTTATTAAACGTGCACTTGCATTCAAGTCCTTTATTGATAGGATCGCCATTTCCAAGTACCAAACCTGCAATATGATTGCTATGGATGAAACTGCAGTGTTTATGGGACAAGGATCTCAAACAACAATTCATCACTGGAATGCAACATCAATCTACATTCCCACCACTGGCTATGAAAGTGCATGGGTCACCTGTGTTTTGGCAATTCATTTGGATAGAAAGAAAGTCACACCTCTAATCATCAGTAAGGGCAAGAAAGATAAGATTGAACATGTATCAGGCATTTACGTTCTTGAAACTGAAAAAGCCTGGTGTACACAAGCCTTTATAAGAAAGTGGGTTGACTTAATGCTGCCACTTGTTATGCAAGGTAACCAAAGAGGTCTGATAATCTGGGATTCAGCCAGCACTCACCCCGCTAAAGAAATGAAGAACTTCCTTGCAAAGAGAAGAATAAATCAAGTAATGATTCCTGCAGGAATGACTGCCTATCTCCACACCCTTGATATTGCAATAAATAAGCCATTCAAGGACCATTTGCGCATGGACATCAATGACTACATGAAAATAGAATGTAAAGAAATCAGCGTGGAAACTTTGTGAAGTCCTGTCTGCAAGAAGTCGTGACTTGGGTGAAGAAGTCATGGGATAAAATTACTGACAGCTATGTTGCCAAGGCACTACAAGCAGGTTACCTGGACAAGACATGTTTCATTCAAAGAGAACTATATTGCTGGACATGACAGATTGGGTCCACTTCTTCTGAAGGAAATAGAGGCGCAAGACATCCAGGACGGAATTCAGGGTATGGACACTTATGATGATGTTGTTGAAGAAGATGGCATGATCATTATTGAATAAAGGTACTTTTTTTGTTCACATTTACCTGTTTATTAAAATTGCTGTCAATGTTCATTAAAATAAGCCCTCCCTTAAAAATAAGCCCTCTGGTGTTTTTCTGTCCAAAATTAACAAGACAGTGTCTTATTATCAGGGAAACACGGTAGTTTCAACTTCTTTCTTCTTGTTTAGAAAAAAAAATTCAAAAATGTGATGATTTAGTCCCTCCATTCATTGGTTAGAGTACAAGGAACTCTTTTCAGTGTGCCAACAACTAAGTAATATTATGTTTACATAAATATTCCAGTAGCTGATTAATTTATTGATTTTTCTGTTGTTTTCATTTTGAATTTAATGAATACTAAACAAAATAAATATAGATGAAATGAAAAGGTACAAAAAAACTGAAGACTTCATTATTGGGCATCTTGTTTTGTTTTGTTTTTTCTTTTTTAGTATAAAAGTTCAACTTCTTTTCTATTCCTCTGCTTCCTCCTTTCTCCTTTTCCTCTTCATTGTTCTCCTTCTCCTCCTTCCTCCTCCTCATTCCTCTCCTCCTCCTCTTTCTTCCACTTCTTTCTCTTTCTCCTCTTCTTTCTCTTTTTTCTCTTCTTTCTTCTCTTCCTCTTCTTTCTTTTCCTTCTTGTCCTCTGCTTCCTCATCTTTCTTTTTCTTTCTCTCTCTCTGTATATAAATAGATATTTATTATAATTTTTCAATTGTTCTTCACATGTGTTGGTTATCATTGATGATAAAAAAAGTCATAGAAATTTGTTGAATTTCATGAGTATTTGTTTTTATGATAATTTGTTCTATGAAAATACTCTCATGATAAACATTCATTTTAGTTTTTATACTAATCTTTCTTTACATTTTTTTTATTTCTTGGTGTTTTATAAATCTTACAATCTTCCCATATTTCTTCTTCACTTCTATAATATCTTACAAATAAAGCTATATTGTATGTCTCTGGTACCTCTGGTTTATGTCTTTCTTCAACTTGGCAATGAGATCAGTGTTTTTCCTTTAAGGAAATGTCCAGCGTCTTCTAACTGCATAAGGCTATACATTGAAAAAGCTTTTTGCAGGAAATTTTGGAAACCAAGGTAAATATATTTATTTTAGAAGTTTTTTTTTTCTTCTTTTCAGTATTGACTGTGAAGGTGAATGTATTAACAAGTTGGAATTTTAGAAATTTCTCACATTTTCTTTGATCTTTAGTCTTTTTTTCTAATTAATTAGAGATTTTGATTATTGATTTAGTTTGAACCTTTTCCTTCAATGATCTGACTACTCATAGATAAAGGATTTTGATACCCCCTCCCATTTTTAGTAACCAATTTCCCTTTTATGATGTTATTTGGTGCCTTTCATGATAATGGTATTCTGGGATAAAAATATTTATAATCAGTATTGTGAAGCTACTGAGAATTTTGTAAATATTTGTTTCTCTCTGCCTCTGTATCTGCTGCATTCTGTGTTGATCTGTATTATTTTCTCTCTCATCCCTCTAGACAAATTCTTCTCAAAGATGTTTTAAAATGTTTTTCAACATTCTCTTCTGTGGCCACTTTTACATTGGAGTTCATAAGAATGAAAATATTTATTGAATATGCTTGTGGAACTTTTCTGACCTTTCAAGATATTTCTCTAATACTTGTATATATCCTCAAATGTTGAGCTTATTCATAGTTTTCTTCCTCCTACAATTTTTTATTTGAAAGTGCTGTTGCTGAATATACATAGACAGAGGTACAGGTATTCATGTATTTGAGGTAATAACATAAAATAATTAAGGGATGAGAAAGAGGACTGCACTAGGTGTATAAAGAAGACAGAAGTAGAATCAAGGAAATTATTTCACATGAAGAGATTTGAAAAACCTATTCCAATTGAGGGAACATAGGAAGGTGAGTGGATGATGACAACTACTGAACCTTACTCTCACAAGTAGTGGGTTCAAAGAAGGAACAGTACACACAATCAGTTGATTATAGAAATTTATCTTAACCAAAAAGAAAATAGAGGACGAGGAGATTAAGTAAAAGTGGTGAGACAAGAACTGACAGAAGAAAAGTCAGACCAGAAACGAAAGTAGACAGAAGCAAAACGCTATTGAGCAAAAAATTGAAATAAGAGAGCAAACAGGAGGTAAAATATGATAGTGGGAAATATGCAATTTGTAATTATAACTGTGAATATGAATGAGATAAACTCTCCCATAAAAATGGATGTAGATAACAGCGTGGATCAAAACCCAAAATGTTACAGTATGTTGCTGACAAGAAACGTACTTGAAGCAGAAAGACACAGAGAGTAAAAATAAGGGGCTAGAACAGAACCTCTTATGCTTCATCTGAAATTAAAAAACACAGGGAGAGCAATACTGATCTCAGACAAACTAAAAGCAAAAAATAGACTGAATCAAAAGATATAAGGAAAGAAATTACATCTTTCTAAAAAAGGTGCCATAGACAAAAATAAAGTAACATAAATGCTAAATATATATGCACCAATTTTATAGCATTCATATTCTTAAAGGGAAAGTTAAGTGAGTTAGAAGCTTATGACCAAATTAAACTTAGGGAACATGATGAAATGTAAGATAGATAATTTTGATTATATTAAGTTAAAAAAAAAACTTTTATAAAAACAAGATCAATGAAACCAAGATTAGAAGGAAAGCAGAAATCTGGGAAATAATTTTTACAGTAAGTATCTTTGATTAAAAGATTTTTTTCTGATAAAAGGCTCACTTTATAAATATATAGAAAACTGAGTCAACTTTATAACAATACAAGGCCTTCCTCAAATGATAAATGATCAAAGGATATGAACAAGCATTTTTAGATGCAGAAGTCAAAACTATCTATAGGTCTATAAAGAAGAGCTCTAAATCACTTTTGATTACAGAAATGAAATTAAGATTGGCTAATATAAGGGAAAAAAAGGAAAATGATAAATGGAAAAGATGTGGGAAAAATTGAAGCACTTCTGCTCTGTGGGTGGAGTTGTGCCCTGATCCAACCATTCAAGAGAATAATTTGGAACTATGCTCCATGAGCTATAAAAATGTCCTTACATTTTGATCAAGCAATATCACCACTTGTAGCATGATGAGAGATTTGTACTGCTTCTTAAAATAATAACAATAAATATAGTTGCTATCAGTCCTTTTTTTGAAAAAAAGTGTTGTTCATATATTAGATTACATGTTGTCTAAATGAGGGAATGGGTGAAATGAAGGGAGAAAAACATTTGGAATACAAGGTTTTGCAAAAGTGAATGTTGAAAGCTATGCAAGTATTTTGAAAATAAAAAGCTAATAAAAGTTCTTGTGTTTGTATAAATGTATGTACAGTCTCTACTTGGAAGCTAATTGTCCTAAAACTTCCTGGATCAAGAAACTTTCCTTGAATCCTTCTCCTTGGAAATACTGCCCCCACACATACACCTTTTAATCTTATTTCTATTACAGTCAAGACACTTCATATCAGGAAAGAAAGAAAGAAAGAAAGAAAGAAAGAAAGAAAGAAAGAAAGAAAGAAAGAAAGAAAGAAAGAAAGAAAGAAAGAAGGAAAGAAAGAAATTATTTAAAATTTGAGATATCAAGATCATTTATTTAAATGACAGGTTTCTAATTCAAATTCTATTTGTTGATGAGGAAAATGAAGGTCAGAGATATTAAATTCCTTTATTATTACTAATATTTTTGTTGTTGTTGTCAGTCTCTCTCTCTCTCACACACACACATATACACACATATATACATTTTAAGGTTGTAATTAGCCAGTGGCAAAACCAAGCTATAGTTAATTAGCCTTGAAGTGGTTGCAGACATTAACTTCCCAAATCTTAGGAAGGTGAGGAAGAAATAAGAGCCAAATTCAAACTGACTTTCTCCTTTGTGAAAAAGAAAAGAAGAGGTATTTAGAAAAGGAAAATGTGTTAGTATGGATCCTTAACCAATATTAGGTTGCCTAGGAACAGAAAAATTAAGGAGGTACTAATACCACATATGTAATAGGCACAGAATAAGCCTCCTATTGATTCCCCATTAGAAAACTGTTAACAGCTTGGAAAAAGGAAAAAGACTTGTCAGTAGCATAGGGAACATCCAGCATAAACAAAATTAGGTAACAAATGTTTACAATTATATGTGATCAGTTAACTATTATTGAAACATGAGAAATCAAAAATAACCTAAACTTAATGTTTCATTAGAAAAATTTTGGTTATTTAAAGTAAAATTTCTTGAGGTTATTTGACATTGTTCTAAGCTTTGATTTCAGGTATGATTGTTTGAATTATCACCAAGCCAATAGTCCGCATTCAAGGGGAATGCCACATTCTGTCCAAAGAGAGTTTTGTCTGAAAACTATTAACTGGTGAAATATTTGTCCTTGGAGGGAAAAATTAAGGAGACAATGTTGTGTAGGCATAAGTAGGCTCCTTTTGATTCAGTTTCCCATTGTATTATTTCCTTTCTGATCAAGAACATTTCTTACCTGGTTAATTTTGAGCCTGGTAAGTGAATTCTAACAATTGCTACTCCCTTACTAATAGCTCTATACTCATATATAAAAGTAGGTCCTTATACTAACCCAATTTTTCAGGATTACATGAGGATAATATATATGAGCTAAAAGAGGGGAATAAGAGGAGGAAATTAATTTCTTTTTTTAATTTTAAAATTAATAAATTTTGAGAGAATAGATTTAGAAATCTAACAAGTAGGATATAGTGTGTGTGTGTGTGTGTGTGTGTGTGTGTGTGTGTGTGTGTTTGAATGTTTCTGGAAATGTATGCTTAAGTTTTGTTTGAGTAATAAACTCTTGATTGGATTGAGCTTTTTACATATAAAATTATATTAATAATAGGAAAAATGGAAATTATGTCATTTTCTCCAAATTTTGAAGTAATTGTATGATAATATTAAGAATGTTATGACTAATTTTCTAAGTCAGTCTTTATTCCTTCTGCATGATATTGTTCATTTCAGGTAAAGTTTAGCTAAAGATAGAACAGCAAATACATATACATACATCTAAAGTCATATTAATATGGCTGACATATAATATAGATTGCTCTCTTAATTGAATATTTTTAAGTTTGACTTTGTCTAAGACCAGTGATTAAAAATCCTACTTTTTCCCTAATAAATTATACTCCTGATTGTTATTATTATATTTGTATGTATCTCTTATTTCCTATTCCTGCTGAATCTTCTTTTTTATTCTACCTGTTAACTTGCATTACTATTACTTGACCTCCCTGCCACCCTACAGCACCATCATGAATCCCCCCTAATCATCTCCACCACCCTTTCCCTCCCTCTTAATACTATTTCCATTAATCTACATACCTTATTCCATTCCAGTTGTGTTGGAATCCTTACTAACTACTAACTAATTAGAGTTGATCTAATCTTACAAGAAGATGTTTTGGCCAGAACCTGAAACAAGGTACTAAGTAGAACTAATCAAGACAAGGCTTGTGTTCACACCTTTACTCATTGGAGTTCAATGAGTTCATACCTCCCTTGAAGCTCTTTGGGCCAGAGAGCACTATGGGAGAAAACCCATAATCCCTCTCTCTGGAAGGAGCATAAATAGGCCAATAGGCCAGTTGAAAAAGTTCTTCAGAGAGGAAGATGCTACAAGTCGAGATTTCACCAGAATGACATGAAGACTGGAGCTGGCTGGAGGCTGAAGAAAGCAGAAGCAGAGGCTGAAGGACCAGACCTTTGGATTTAAAGACATTTGGAGAGAGCTCTTGGAACCAAGCAGAGAGATAGGCCTCTAAGCTAACCGGGCTATATTGGAGATAATAACAGATCTGAACTTTTATCACCTGGCTGCGTTTTGAGAACAAGATCACCACACAGTTGATTTACATAGACATCTAAATCCCACCTAATCCTATTTTATCCCCCTTATTTTTTATAGATTTTGGAGAGTATTATACTCTTCTTGTTTTTATATTTTCTCGTCAATACTCCACTTGTATGGATGTATGTATCTACACACATATGTGTAATATGTGTGGATATGTGTGTAGTCTACTTGTATGGATGTATGTATCTACACACATATGTGTGATATATGTGGATATGTGTGTACATGTATGTATATGTATTGCTCTATGTTTAACCCATTCCCAATGTGATTAGATTTTCAGAACTACCAGCCCTCCTCCTGTATCTAATTCCTGTGTTTATTCTTGCTATCACACCTCATTCATATAGCATGATTATTGTTTTTACCTTTTGCTACATTGTTTGGCTTTTTAAAGTCACATCATATTCAGCTCTACTCCAATTTTTCTTTTGGATTAGTAAATTACTAATATCAATCTTATGAATATAGTTTACACTTCCACAGATAAAACATGACAAATTGTTCTTAAATCCCTTGAAATTAGTATTTGGTGTTAGCTCTCACATTATTTTTTTTCTATTGAGTTCTATTGAGACAAAATCCTAAAAATCTGACAGCTAGTAGAAAGTCCATTTTTTTCTATTCAACATTATACTTAATTTTGCTAGATATAATATTTTCAGCTACAGCCATAGTTCTTTTGTTTGTCAATATATGTCATTGTAGGACCTATAGTCTTTTTTATATTACCTAAAAATTGTGTGTGATTCTTATTATAGCTTCAGCATATTTGGGTTGTTATTGTTGTTGTTGTTGTTGGCTATAAAATTTTCTCTTCCATCTGGGAGTTTCAAAATTTGCCAAATATGTATCTATGTTTTTCCTTGTAAGATCTCTTTCAGGGGATGATCAATGGTTCCTCCCTCATCCCTCCCCCATGTCTACCTTCATCTCTTGTGCTATCACTTCTGGTCAATTTTCCTTATTTCTTGTATTATTGCACAAAGGTTTTTTTTATTTTGGTCATAACTTTCAGGTAGTCCAAATATTCTTATGATGTTTTCTTCTTAATCTGTTCTCCAGATATTTTATTTGTCTTATAAGATATTTCACATTCTCTCTTATTTTTTTCATTCTTTATATTTTGTTTTGTTATTTCTTGGTCTCATAACTTTACTGGTTTTCCCTTGTCCAGTTCTTTTTTCAAACAGTCATTTTCTTCTTGAAGAGCCTGGATCTCCTTTTCTAGTTGGTTGACTTTCTTTTTATAATTTTCTCTTCTATATTTTTTCTTGTATTTTTAAAGAGTTTTTCCTCAATCTCTCTCATTTGATTTTTAAAAAATATATATATTTTTAATTTTTTTGATGCAAGTAGCCATTTAACACTACTCTTTGGGGTAAAGGAAGTTTTTTTTTTTTTTTTTTTTTTATTTCAATATCCTCCTTTGAACATGAACCATGGTCTTTCCTATTCCCATAGTAACTTTTTGTTTGGCTCTTTCTCCTTGAGAACTTAATAATGACACTTCTAGTCCTGAGAGTGGGAGATTAGGGGAAGCCTCTGGCTTCACTTTAGTTTTTACCTCTGACTAAAACCAACTACCCCACCCTCTTGTAAGTGCCCCTATCTAGCAGCTACCATCACTTTTGCATTCACTGGGTGTGCTAATTCTTCTTGCCTAGGACAACATCTGAGCAGCACAGCTGGGCCTGGTTTTCCTTGTCAACCGAAGTTCTTTCTTTCAGTAAGACCCCCAATTTCCCACATTCTTAAAATTCAAAGTTCTTATGGTTGAGGCTGAGGCTATCCCTGAACCCAGCTAACCCAAGGCACTCCTCTTACTATGTCAGTAAAGTTAGCCTGAAGGTGATTATCATTGACATCAGTTAATCCTCCTTCCAGAGGTCTTCCTTTGAGTCTTCTCAGTTTGTACCAAGACAACCCTTGTTTTGTGCTATCTTATTTGTTTTTCACAGATCTATATTAGTTCTGAGGGGCAATATGGTTTTGTTTTGTTTTGTTTTGTTTTGTGGGGGACCTGGAGTGCTGAGAATTTTCTGACCACTCCTCCATCTTCCTACCATACTCCCATCATATGATTTCCTTTTGATGCCTTTGCAATGTACCCTGAAAAACAATTGGAAAATACATTTATTTTATTGGGAATATGTTAGCTTTTGGTCAATTTTATAACACAGCAATGTCATTGCAGCTAACAAAAGCAAATAAAAACACAACTCAAAGACAATTTATAAGACCACAATTCATTTGGATCTTTTGATTCCATTGGCTGGTATATCCTAAATTAATGAAAATGTAGCTTACTGAAAAGTTTCTAATATCCTCATAAAACATTCCTGGGAGATACTGTTATAATCTTTGAAAAAAAGAGCCAAGCCAGAGTACCCTGAATATTGATTTTTTAAAATTATATTGATCACCAAACCCTTTACACACAGCCATGTAGGCCAATGTCTCAAAGGCTAGTAAGGTGAACTGATTTTGGATGCTCCTACTATTACTGCTTTCTGAAACAGAGTAAGAGATATAACTTTAATGTTTTTGGTCAAACTATGTTGGCAAGTATAAAAATATATTTTTGAGTAGGATACATATCCACAAAAGGATGTGTTTCATAGGACCTTTATTGAAGTAAATGTTATCAATCTGTCCCTTTGTGAGTATTTTAAATTCATCTTAGTCATTGCTTTTAACTCTGTAACCTTCCAACACTCATCTTCATTATTCACCAGTGAACTCCTTTTTAATTTCCCCTCAATTTAGGCATACTTAAAAGTTGGCAGATTAAGTACACACCTCCCCAAAGATTTTCCCTAAAGCTTTTTTATTCCCAAATATATTTCTTTATTTTGTCACAGTGCATGAAATATCTACTATTCAACATTATCTGTTGACACAAATCTTTTAAATTACATTTATTCTGCCTTGGAGAGAGTAGCACATTAACCCAAATAATAATAAGAAATACATGAGATCAGTTATTTTTAACCATTTTGTATCATGAATGCCTTTGGCAGCCTGGCAAAATCTATGAATTTATTTGCAGAATAACATTTTTAAGTGAATGATATAAAATATACAATAATAAAAGCTGACATTTATATAAGGCGTACTATGTGCAAGGCATCATGCTAAGTGGTTTGTGGTTATTATTTCATTTATTCCTCCCAATAACCCTTGTAAAATCATTGCTATTGTTATTTATACTTTGTTCTTGAATAGGACCATGACATCAGGGAGGTGATGGCAGGACATGCAAATGAATTGGATTTAAGTGAGAGAGGGCAGTTCAAGATCACCTGTTTCACTTTCTCCTACAAAGCCATTTGGGTGCAGTGGTGAGATTTAGATCAAAACAGTTAGAGGTGGTCCTGGATGAAATGGGAGACATTTACCTTTATAAGCTAAGATTTTCAACAGCTCTCAGTATGACTGAGACTTCTCCCATTAGTGATAAAGGCTAAATAGCAACTGAGGCAAAGTATCTCCTCTTTCATCTAGTTTAAATATATATATATAGGGGTGTGTGTGTGTGTGTGTGTGTGTGTGTGTGTATGTGTGTATGTGTGTGTGTCTGTGTGTCTGTGTGTGTATTTATATATAAGTATGTATGTATATATACATATACACACACATATATATGTACACATACACATACACACACACAGACACACAGACACAGACAGACAGACACACACACACACACACACACACACACACATATATATACATATATATAGGAAGGGGAAGACTTTTTAGGGTTTCTGTCCAAAGCAGAAATATTTGTGTAATGGGTTGAGGCTTGAGTTGATGCACTGAAGTCCCAAGCACATGAGGCTCAATAGTAATTGGACCATACTCTATTAATATATATGCTTGGAGAAAGAATGGCCCCGCCCACTCTTTGTGCAAGTCCTGATGTGTATAGGAAATGATGATTTTGGTGGGTAGAGGCAGGGGAGTGGAAAAGGAAGGGGAAGGAGAGACTGCTTGCATTGCCCTTGCAACGACTTTTCAGCTCAGATTCCCCTCTGTTAGCTGGTTTCCTGTCCCAGCTGCCCATATCACTATCACAATCTTTCTTGCCCATATTGCTATTGCAATCCTTATTCACTTCTTCACTTCAATAAAGATTGAAGATTTTTCCCTTAACCTGAATTCCTGACTCTGGCTGATTTTCAATACGCGGTCATTACATATTTGCTATTTACATTTAACCTGAGTCAATCAGGACCCAAACAATGACCAAATAAGACTTGGGCTAGGATCTATTGAGACCAAAGAAAATCAGAATGGTTTTGGTTCAAGGTATAATCTTTAAGTAAGAAATCTAGTTAGGGAAAGAGGGAGGAAGGAAGGAAGAGAGGAAGGGAGGAAAGGAGGAAAAAAGTTTTCTAACTGGCCAATTCCACTTTGTGTTTGTCCTTCATTCTCAAAGAGGATCATAACTTTGTTGTTATGTGATGTGATGTTATGATTTGCAAATGAATTGGATTTAAGTGAAGGAGGACTGTGAAAGGTCACATTCTCCTACACAACCATTTGAGTCCAGTGGCAAAATATAGAACAACTATAAAGATATGCATTTTTATAGATGAGGGAATTGAAGCAAAAAGAGGTTAAATGACTTAACCACATTCAAACAGCTATTAAGTATCTGAGATTAATTTTAAATTCAGGTCTTCCTGATTCTATGTCTAGTGCTCTATCCACTCTGCCTATAGATACAAGCAACTGATTGAAATGATTATCATAGATACATATATATGTATATTAATTTATGAAATATATGTATATGCATATATATGCATACATGAGTCTGTATATGTATGTATGTAGACAAATAGAGAGAGAGAGAGAGATTCACAGAACATAGGTTGAGTACCCCTCAATTAGATAATACTGAATAATTTAATACTGGATCAAGTGACAATCTTTTTAATTCAAGAAGATTTTGGTTCAAGTTTTACCTTGGACACAAAGTGACTATGTGATTCTGGACAACTTATTTATCCTTTTAAGTCATCCACTGATTTGTCTACAACCAGAATTTGCAGAATAGGAGCTATTCAGTATGGGGAGAAGAAATTTCTCATCTTAAGCATTGTATTTCAGTGAAAAGGTCTGGTTAAAAAAAATTAAGGCCAAACTAACAAAAAAGAAAAGAGTACACGGTAGATCTCTTACAATATATAATAATTAGAAATGGAAGGAATAAATAATTCTCCTTTATAAGTTTCCCAGTTCCCTACTAAGATCAGGTCTATGTGGACATATTTAAAAATTGAGGTGATTTCCTTGAATAGAAGAAAAATTTAAAACTACAAAATAATAAAGAGTTGAGGCCTAAGGCAATAATGAGGAAGAGAAGCCTGAACAGTCAGAATAGCTGGAAAATCAGGGTAAGATGAAGGTTAAGAAAAGCAGGAACTGTGAAGTAAATGAAGGTAGAAAAAGGTAAAAGACAAATTTGTTTTCTGCCCTACTCACTCTGTGGAGACTACCTTGAGGTGTTTTCTTTTTATTTTCATTGTTCACTCAATTTGAAACATTAAGGAGTAGAGGTATGGCAATTTTCAAAGGCAAAGAAGAATAATAAAATAAGTTGTTATTTAAATGTCACTTTAATGTTTGCAAAGCATTTTACATCTCTTATATCATTGAATCCTCATAATGATCTTGTAGGGTAAATGTTTTTGTTATTCCCATTTTATACATGAGGAGAATGAGATGCAAAGAGCTTTTGCCTTGTCTAGGATCACATTTAGAGCAAAGACAAAATTCAAACTCTTTATTCCCAATTTCAATCCTAGTTCCCTGTCTTCTAGGGCAACTTGCTGTCAAAACCCAAACTGATGGAGCTCTATGTCCTTTGCACCTACACACACACACACACACACACACACACACACACACACACGATATCAATTGGCTAGTAGAGCAAATAAGATAATTGTAAAAATGACAGGATGAATTCAAGAAGTGTTTTGGGGAAGGTTTTTCTCAATAGGAACTCTAAGAAAATGTTTAATTTATTTTGGAACATATTTGCAGCTTCCTTCGGTGAGTGGGGAAAAAAATGTTTTCTAACAGTTCAAGGAAGGCTTAAAAAGCATTTTTTTTTAAAGTTTGAAATGTGTTGCATTGGAAAGAACAGATTTTTTTTTCCATTGTGGAAAATAATATAATGGAGTTCTTTTATTATAAAAGCAATGGTTTTAAATTTTAAGTCACATTCCATACAGTTATTGGGGAAAAGTCATATTATTTTTATAATTCTGGATAAAACTAGAGAACTTTTTGTTTCCCTTTAAGGCTATATTTTGGTAACTTATTTTTCTATCAATGAATACTTACTAAGTCTTTACCATGTCATAGGGACTATAATAGTTCAGAAAAATATGTGTGTATATGTATATATATATATATATATATGTATTTATATAACATATATATACATTATATGACATATTAAATATATGTATATATATAATATATACACATATGTATATATACAGATAGATGGAGAGAGAAAGAGAGGAGAATAAAAATGAGACTAAAGAATGAAATAATTCCAAATCAAAAGGAACTTACATTCTATCAAGGGACACATACATAGGCATATAAGAAATATAAAGAAAATGTGCCAATAAAAATTTCTGCTGGATCAGGCTGCTTTTTTGTCCATTAATAAGCTGAGCTTTTCCTAACTCCTAACACAAGAATACAGAACAGGTTCAATTTGGGGGGGGGGGGGAATCCTTACTTATAAGGAAAAGGGAAAAAAAAATTAATCCTATCCTGGACTCCTATAGTGAAATCTTGGTGACTCTTATCCTGAAATCTTGGGGATAATTAGTTAAAATTGAGGTTTGTCTCACATCTAATATCTTCCTAAAACAAAGAACAGAAAGATATATTCAAATTACAGTTTATATGACGTTCAAAGCATCTAGTTCTTTTTTACACATAAAACATGCAATAATATCTATGATCATTATCCTCTCCTCCATATCATCAAACTGCATAGTGATGCTGTTTTCCTGATATTTTTATCTTTCCAGATATTGTTAGTCTACTTCTTCTGAACATCTTTACTCTCCTGGTAGGGATAGAAAGGACCACAGACATGTTTCTCTTAATGCATAGTTCTCTTTTATGGATTTCTTTTACTTTCTCTTCTCTTCAGCTGCATTTTATCACACACTTCCATTTTTCCAAACCACTTTTCAGAACTCTTTCACACACACACACTCTTATGCATGCTTCTTGAAAATAGAAACTTATCTTATGTTTTCCTATGTGTCTCCCCAATTCCTACATGATGAGTGCTTAGTAAATGTTGTATCTATCTATCTACATCTACCCATCAAACTATTTGTCAAAAACTGATTATCTGTCTTCTTGTTCTTGAGTACTCCAGATATATCTGGCTCTTCTTGGCTATAACTCTACTATTCATGGGTTTATCCTGGCAAAGACAGAAATAGTTTGCAATTTCTTCTTTAG